>NC_044561.1:41593400-41930538 GCF_007565055.1 Rhinopithecus roxellana | reverse complement strand
CCTTCTAATTTTTATCTGAGGATATTTCCTTTTTCACCATATTCCTCAATTTGCTCCTGAATATCCCTTTGCAGATTAAAGGAAAAAAGTGTTAGCAAACTTCTCAATGTAAAGAACGATGTAACTCTGTGAGATGGATTCACACATCACAAAGTAGATACTCAGAACGCTTCGTTTTGCTTTGTATCTGAGGGTATTTCCTTTGTCATCATAGGCTTCAATGAGCTCACAAGTATCCTATTACAGATTGCATGAAACCAGTGTTATCCGACTGCTCAATGAAAGAACAGTGTAAGTTTGTGAGAGGAAATCACACATCACAAAGAAATTTCTCAGAAGGCTTGTTTCTGGTTTTCTATTGAGGATATTTTCTTCATCAGTGTAGGCCTCAAAATACTCCCAAATATCACTTTGCAGATTCCACGAAAACAGTGCTAGCAAACTGTTCCATGAAAAAAATAGCATAACTCTGTGAGTTGAAATCACACATCATGAAGAAGCTTCTTAGATTTTTTCTCGTTTTTATCTGAGGGTATTTCCTTTTTCTCCATCGGCCTGCATGCGCTCCCAAATATCCCTTTGCAGATTCCATGAAAACAGTGTTATCAAACTGCTGAATGAAAAGAACAGCGCAACTCTGTAAGATGAAATCACACATCACAAAGCAGTTTCTGAAAGAGTTTCTTTCTAGATTTTTTCTGAGGATATTTCATTTTTCACCATAGTCCTCAATGTGCACCCAAATGTCTCATTGCGGATTAAAGGAAAAACGTGTTAGTAAACTTCTCAATGAAAAGAACTATGTAACTCTGTGAGATGAATTCACACATCAGAAAGCAGTTTCTGAGAATGTATCTTTCTCCTTATTATCTGAGGATATTTCATTTTTCACTAAATGAATCCATGTGTTCCCAAATATCCCTTTTCAGATTCCAAGAAAACAGTATTAGCAAAGTACTCCTTGAAAAAAATGATGTAATCTGTGAGATGAAATCACACATCACAAAGAACTTTCTCAGAAAGAATCTTTCTAGTTTTTATCTGAGGATATTTCCTATGTCACCGTAGCCTTCATTGTGATCCAAAATATCCTATTACACGGAAACAGTGTGATTAAACTGCTTAATAAAAGGAACGGTGTAACTTTGTGAGATGAATTCACACATCTCAAAGCAGTACCTTGGAAATCTTGTTTCTAATTTTTAGCTGAGGATATTTCCTTTGTCACAATACGCTTCAATGCAGTTCAAAATATCCCTTCTCAGATTCACCAAAAACAGTGCCACAAAACTGCTCCATGAAAGGAAAGGTGTAACAATGTGAGGTGAATTCACACATCACAAAGAAGTTTCTCAGAAATCTTCTTTCAGGTTATATCTGAGATTATATCCTTAGTCATCATAGACTTCAATAAGATCCAAGAAATCCCTTCTCGATTCTGCAAAAACCGTGCTACCAAATTGCTTGATGAAAAGAATCATGAACTCTGTGAGGAGATTCAACACACCACAAAGCAGTTTCTCAGAATACTTCATTCTAATTTTTATATGACGATATTACCATCATCGCCATAAGCTTCAATGCACTCCAAAATATCCCATTGCAGACTCCAAGAAAATTGTGTTAGCAAACTGCTCAATGAAAAGAACCCAGTAACTGCGTGAGATGAATTCTCACATCACAAAACAGTTTCTCAGAAAGCTCCTTTCAGTTTTTATCTGAGGATATTTCCCTTTTCACTATACATCTCAATGTGCTCCCAAATGTCCCTTTGCAGATTCCACGAAAACAGTGTTAGCAAACTGTTCCAAGAAAAGAAAGGCGTAACTCTGTGAGATGAATTCACACATCACAAAGCAGTTTCTCAGAAAGCTTCTTTCTAGTTTTTACCTGAGCATATTTTGTTTGTCACCATATTCTTCAATGCGATCCGGAATATCCCTTCTCAGATTACCCAAAAACACTGATAGCAAACTGATCCATGAAAAGAATCATGTAACTCTGTGGGATGAATGTTTATTTGCAGATTCCACGAAAATAGTGTTAGTAAGCAGCTCTATGAAAACAAAGTTGTAAATCTTTGAGATGAATTCACACATCAAAAAGCAGTTTCTCATAAATCTTCTTTTTGGTTTTTCTATCAGGATATTTCCTTTGTCACCATAGGCTTTAATGTGTTCCCAAATACCCTATTGCAGATTCCACAAAAACAGTGTTAGCAAAGTGCTGAAAGAAAAGAATCGTGTAACTCTGTGAGGTGAATTCACATATCACAAAGAAATTTCTCACAAATCTTCTTTCTAGTATCTATCTGAGGATATTTCCCTTGTAACCATAGGCTTCAATGCAATTCAAAATATCCCTTCTCAGATTCCCGAAAAACAGTGATACCAAATGCTCCATGAAAAGGGTTGTGTAACTTTTGAGGTGAATTCACACATCACAAAGCTGTTTATCTGAAATCTCCTTTCTAATTTTTATCTGAGGATATTTCCTTTGTCACTGTAGGCTTGAACTGGCACCAAAATATACCTTTGCAAATTCCACAAAAACAGTGTTAGCAAACTGCTCCATGAAAACAAAGTTGTTACTCTGTGAGATGAATACACACATCACAAAGAAATTTCTCAGAAAGCTTCTTTCTACTTATTATCTGAGGATATTTCATTTGTCACCATACTCTTCAAAACCATGAAAATATTTCTTCTCAGACTCCCCAAAAATAGTGTTACCAAACTGCTCCTTGTAAAGAATGGTGTAACTCTGTGAGATAAACTCATACACCATAAAACTGTTTCTCAGAAAGCTTCTCTCTTCTTTTTATCTGAGGATATTTCCTTTGCCTCCATAGACTTCAATGTGATCCAAAATTTCCCATCTGAATTTCCCCAAACACAGTGCTCCAAACTGCTCCATGAAAATAATGGTGTAACTCTGTGAGCTGAATTCACAAATCACAAAGCAGTTTCTCAGAAAGCTTCTTTCTAGTTTTTGTCTGAGGATACTTCCTTTCTCTTCATTGGCCTCAACGGGCTCATGAATATCCCTTTACAGATTCCACGAAAGTAGTGTTAGCAAATTGCTCCACAAAAACAAAAGTGTAAATTTTTTAAGGTGAATTCACACATCACAAAGCAGTTTCTCAGAAAGCTTCTGTTTGGTTTTTGTCTGAGGTATATCCTTTGTCACCATAGACTTCAAAGATCTCGCAAATATTCTATAGCAGATTCCCCAAAACAGTTCTACCGTATTGATGCATAAAAAAATGGTGAAACTCTGTGAAATGAATTCAGGCTTCACAAAACTGTATCTCAGTAAGCTTCTTACTATTTTTTATCTGAGCATATTTCCTTTCTCACCATATTCTCCTATGCATTCCCGAATATCCCATGGCAGATTCCATGAAAAAAGTGTTTTCAAATTTCTCAAAGAAAACAACAGTGTAACTTTGTAAGATGAATTCACACATCACAAAGCAGTTTCACAGAAAGCTTCCTTTTGGTTTTTTGTCTGAGGATGTTTTCTTTGTCACCATAGGCTTCAATGGGATACAAAATAACCCTTCTCACATTCCCCCTGAAACAGTGCTACCACACTGCTTCATGAAAAGAATCATGTAATTCTGTCAGATGAATTCACAAATCACACAGCAGATTATCAGAAAGCTTCTTTCTAGTTTTTGCCTGATGATATTTCTCTTGTCACCCTAAGCTTCAATGCGCTCCAAAATTTCTCATTGCACGTTCCAATAAAACAGTGTCAGTAAACTGCTCAATGAAAAGAACTGTAATTCTGTGAGATCAATTCATAAATCCCAAAGCAGTCTCTCAGAAAGCTTCTTATTGATTTACATCTGCGGATATTTCCTTTTTCAACAAAGGCTTTGTTACACTCCCAAATATTTGTTTGCAGGTTCCACGAAAACAGTGTTAGCAAACTGCTCCAAAAAAAGAAAACTGTACCTTTGTAACGTGAGTTCACACATCACAGATAAATTTCTCAGAAATCTTCTTTCTAGCTTTTCTCTGAGGTTATTTTCTCAGAGAAAAACTCACCTCAACTTGCCTCAACACACCTCAACTTGCTCCAAAATATCCCTTTGTAGATTCCACGAACACGGTGTTAGCAATCTACTCCATGAAAAGAAGGGTGTTATTCTGTGAGATGAATACACACATCAAAAAGCAGATTCTCAGAGAGCTTCTTTCTAGTTTTTATCTGAGGATAAATTTGAAGCACCATATGCTTCAATGCAATCCAAAATATCTCTTCTCAGATACCCCAAAAAAGTTGCTACCAAACTACTCCATTAGAAGAATGGTGTAACTCTGTGAGATGAATTCACACATCGCAAACTGTTACTCAGAAAACTTCTTTCCAGTTTTTATCTGAGGATATTTCCTATTTCACCATATTCCTCAATGCGCCACTGAATATCCCATTGCAAATTGCATGAAAAAAGTGTTAGCAAACTTCTCAATGATGAGAACAGTGTAACTCAGTGAGGTGCATTCACACATCAAAACTCAGATTGTCAGAAAGAATATTTCTAGTTTTTATCTGAAGATATTTCCTTTTTCACCATAGGCCTCAAAGTGCTCCCAAATATATGTTGGTAGATTCCATGAAAACAATGTTGGCAAAGTGCTCCATTAAAAGAAAGCTGTAAATCTGTGAGATAAAATCACACGTATAAAAGAACTTTCTCGGAAATCTTCTTTCTAGTTTTTATCTGAAGATATGTCCTTTGTCACCATGAGTTCAATGCAATGTAAATTAACACTTCTGAGATTCCCCAAAAACTGTGCTACCAAACTGTTCCATGAAAAGAATCATGAGACGACTTCACAAATCAAAAAGTAGTTTCTCAGAAAGCTTCTTTCTCGTTTTTGTCTGAGGATATTTCATTTGTCACCCTAGGCTTCAATGCGAACCCAAATATCCTATTTCTGATTCCACAAAAACAGTTTTAGCAAACTGCTCCAAGAAAGGAATCGTGTAACTCTGTAAGATGAATGTGTACGTGAAAAAGCTGTTTCTCAGAAAGCTTTTTTCTAGCTTTTGTCTGAGGATATTTCCTTTTTCACCATAGGTTTCAATGCACTGAAAATCTTCCCTTCTCAGATTCCCAAACAACAGTGCCACAAAGCTGCTCCATGAAAAGAATGGAGTAACTCTGTGAGTTGAATTCACACACCACAAAGCTGTTTCTCAGAAAGCTTCTGTCTAGTTTTTCTCTGAAGATATTTCCTATTTCACCATATTCCTCAATGCGCTTCTGAATATCCCGTTGCAGATTACAGGAAAAAAAGGATTAGAAAACTTCTCAATGAAAAGAACGGTGTTACACGGTGAAATGATTGCACACATCACAAAGAAGTTTCACAGAAAGCTTATTTTTGGTTTTTATCTGAGGATACATTCTTTGCTTCAATGCGCTCTCAAATATCCTATTGCAGATTCAATGAAAACAGTGTTAGCAAACTGCTCAATGAAAACAACCATATAATTCTTGAAGATAAACTCGCACATCACAAAGCAGTTTCTCAGAATGTTTCTTTCTAGTGTCTACCTGAGAATATTTCCTTTTTCAGTATAGACCTCAGTGCGCTCCAAAATATCCCTTTGCAGATTCCATGAAAACCGTGTTAACAAACTGCTCCATGAAAAGAAAGGTGTAACTCTGTGAGATGAATTTACATAACATAAAGAAATATCTCAAAAAGCTTCTTTCTAGTTTTTACCAGAGGATATTTCCTTTGTAACCATAGGCTTCATTGTGATCGAAAATAACCCTTCTCAGATTTCCCAAAAACAGTGCTACAAAACTGATCCATGAAAAGAATCATGTAACCCTCTGAGATGAATTAACAAATCGCAAAGTGGTTTCTCAGATAGCATTTTTCTAGTTTTTTTTTATGAGGACGTTTCCTTTGTCACCCTAAGCTTCAATGTGCTCTAACATATCAGATTGCAGATGCCAAGAAAACAGTGTTAGCAAACTGCTCAATGAAGGCAACTGTGTAACCCTGTGAGATGAATTGACACATCTAGAAGCAGTTTCTCAGAAAGCTTCTTTCTAGTTTCTGTCTGAGAATATTTCCTTTGCCACCATAGGCTTCAATGCCATCCAAAATATCCCTTCTCAGATTCCCCAAATCAGTGCTAACAAACTGCCATGAAAATGAAGGTGAAACTCTGTGAGATGAATTCGCATATTACTAAGCAGTTTCACAGAAAGCTTCTTTCTGGTTTTTGTCTGAGGATATTTTGCTTGTCACCAAAGGCTTCAATATACTCCGAAATATCCTATTGTAGATTCCACAAAAACATTGTCAGCAAACTGCTCCATGAAAAGCGTGGTGTAACTCTGTGAGATGAATTGACACATCACAAAGCAGTTTCTCAGAAAGATTCCTTCTAGTTTTCATCTGAGAATATTTTTCTTTTCACCATAGGTCTCAACTTGCTTCAAAATATCACTTTGTATATTTCACAAAAACCACGTTAGCAAACTGCTTCATGAAAAGAAATGTGTTACTCTAGAGATGAATACACACATCACAAAGAATTTTCTTAGAAAATTTCTTGCGAGATTTTATCTGATTATATTTCTATATGTCACACATAGGCTTCAATGAGATCCAAAATATCACCTCTCGGATCCCCAAAAAGGTGCTACCAAACTGCTCCATGAAAAGAATGGTGTAACTCTGTGATATGAATTCACACATCACAAAGATGTTTCTCAGACTGCTTCTTTCTAGATTTTATCTGAGGATATTTCCTATTTCTCCAAATTCCTCAAGGCTCTCTGGGATATCCAACTGCAGATTCCACGAAAAAAGTGTTAGCAACCTTCTCAATGAAAACAACGGGATAAATCAGTGAGATGATTTCACACCACACAAAGCAGTTTAACAGAGAGCTTCTTTTTTTTTTTTTCCTGAGGATATTTCCTCTTTCATCACAGGCGTCAATGCACTCCCAAATATCCCTTTGCAGATTCCATGAAAACAATGTGAGCAACCGGTTCCATGAAAGGAAAGGTGTAACTCTGTGAAATGAAATCACACATCACAAAGCAGTTTCTCAGAAAGCTTATTTCTCGTTTTTTTTTTCCGAGGATAATTCCTTTTCCAACATAGGCCTCACCTCACTCTCAAATATCCCTTTGTTTATTCCACGAAAACAGTGTCAGCAAACTGCACCATGAAAAGAAAGGTGTGACTCTAAGAGAAGAATACATACATCACAAAGATAGTATGAATACATACATCACCAAGAAGTTTATCAGAAACATTTGTTCTAGTTTTATGTGAGGATATTTACTTTGTCACCATAGGCTTCAATGCAATCTAAAATATCCCTTCTCAGACTACGCAAAAACAGTGCTACCAAACTGTTCCATGAAAACAATGGTGTAACTCTGTGAGATGAATTGACACATAACAAAGCAGTTTCTCATAAAGCTTCTTTCTAGTTTTTATCTGAAGATATTTCCTTTCTCACCATATTCCTCAGTGAGCTCCAAATATTCCATTGCAGATTTCAAAAAAAAAGTGTTAGCAAACTTCCCAATGAAAGCAATGGTGTACCGCTGTGAACTGAATTGACAAGTCAAAAAGGAGTTTCACAGAAAGATTCTCTTTGGTTTTTATTTGAGGATATTTCCTTTGTTACAAAAGACGTCAATGTGCTCCCAAATATCCTATTGCAGATGCCAAGAAAACAGTGTTATCAAACTTCTCAATGAAAATAACAGTGTAACTCAGGGAGAAGAATTCACACATTACAAAACAGTTTCTCAGAAGTCTTCTTTCTCTTTTTTATCTGAGGGTATTTCCTTTTTCACCATTGGCCTCAAAACGGTCACAAATATCTCTTTGCAGATTCCATGAAAACAGTGTTAGCAAACTGTTCCATCAAAAGAAAGGTGTCACTCTGTGAGGTGAATACATACATCATCAATAAGCTTCTCAGAAAGCTGATTTCTATTTTTTATCTGTGGATATTTCCTTTGTCACCATAGACTTCAATGTGATTGAAAATATCCTTTCTCAGATTCCCTAAAAACAGTGCTACAATGCTTCTCCTTGAAAATAATTGTGTAGCTCTGTGAGATGATTTCACATATCACAAAGTAGTTTCTCAAAAACCTTCTTTCTAGTTTTTGTCTGAGGATATTTCCTTTGTCACCCTAAACTTCAATGATCTCTGAAATGTCCCATTGCAGATTAAAGGAAAACAGTGTTTGTTAACTCCTCAATGATGGGAACGCTTAGCTCTGTGAGATGAATTCACACATCACAAAACAGTTTCTCAGAAAGCTTCTTTCCAGTTTTTCTGAGTATATTTCCTTTTTCAACATAGGCCTCACCTCACTTCCAAATATCTCTTTGCTGATTCCACAAATCTGTGTTAGTAAACTGCTCCATGAAAAGAAAGGTGTGACTCTATGAGATGAATACACACATCACAAAGAAGTTTCTCAGAAAGTTTCTTTCTACCTTTATCTGAGGATATTTCTATGGTCACCATAGGCTTCAATATGATCCAAAATCTCCCTTCTCAGACTACCCAAAAACAGTGCTACCAAACTTCTCCATGAAAAGAATGGTGTAACTCAGTGAGATGAATTGACACATAACAAGCAGTTTCTCAGAATGCTTCATTCTAGTTTTTATCTGAGGATATTTTCTTTTTCACCATATTCCTCAATGAGCTCTGGAATATCCCATTGCATATTCCAGGAAAAATGTGTTAGCAAACTTCTCAATGAAAGGAATGATGAAAAACTGTGTGGTAAATTGACACATCTCCAAGCAGTTTCACAGAAAGATTATTTTTGTTTTTATCTGAGGATATTTTCTTTGTCACAGTAGACTTCAATGTGCTCCCAAATGTCCTATTGCAGATTCCAAGCAAACAGTGTTATCAAACTTTTCCATGAAAATAACAGTGTAACTCTGTGTGATGAATTCACACGTCACAACGAAGTTTCTGAGAAAGCTTCTTTCTAGTTTTTATCTGAGTATATTTCCTTTGTCACCATTGGCTTCAATGTGATCCCAAGTATCCCTTCATGATTCCCGAAAAACAGTGCTAACAAACTGCTGCATGAACAAAAAGGTGTAACTCTGTGAGATGAAATAATGCACCACAAACAGCTTGTCAGAAAGCTTGTTTCTAGTTTTTGTCTTGGGATATTTCTTTTGTCAGCATAAAGTTCAATGCTCTCCAAAATATCCCAATGCAGATTCCAATAAAAGAGTATTAGCAAACTGCTCAATGAAAAGTACAGTGAAATTTCATGAGATGAATTCAGAAATCACAAAGGAGTATTTCGGAGAGCTTCTTTTTCCTTTTTATCTGAGGATATTTCGTTTGTCACCATTTGCATACATGAGCTCTCAAATATCCTATTGCAGATTCCACAAAAACAGGGTTTTCAAACTACTCCTTGAAAAGAATGGTTTAACTTGTGAGATGAGTTCACACACCACAAAGGACTTTCTCAGAAAATCTCTTTCTAATTATTATCTGAGGATATTTCCTTTGTCACTGTTGGTTCAATGTGATCCCAAATTTCCCTTCATGGATTCCCCAAAAACAGTGCTACCAAACTGATCACTGAAAAGAATCATGTAACTCTGTGAGTTGAAGTAAAACATCACAAAGTGATGACTCAGAAAGCTTCTTTCTAGTTTTTATATGAGGATGTTTCCTTTGTCACCATAATGTTCAATACGCTAAGAAATATCCCATTGCAGATTCCAAGAACACAGTGTTAGAAAAGTGCTGGGTTAAAAGAGCAGTGTAACTCTGTGAGAAGAATTCACACATCACAAGAGCAGTTTCTGAGAAAGCTTCTTTCTAGTTGTTACCTGAAAGTATTTCCTTTTTCACCATATGTGTTAATACGTTCCCAAATATTCCTTTGCAGATTCCAGGAAAACAGTGCTAGTATTCTCCTCCATGAAGAGAAAGGTCTAACTCTGTGAGGTGAATTCACGCATCACATTGAAGTTTCTCAGAAGATTCTTTCTGGTTTTTATCTCAGGATATTTTCTTTGTCACCATAGGCTTCAATGCGTTCCAATACATCCCTTTTCAGATACCCCAAAAACAGTGCTACCAAACTGCTCCATGGAAAGAATTGCGTAACTCTGTGAGATGAATTCACAAATCACAAAGCAGTTTCTCAGAAAGCTTCTTTCCAGTGTTTATCTGAGGATATTTAGTTTGTCACCATAGGCCTCAATGAACTCCCAAATATCCCTTTGCAGATTCCACGAAAATAGTGTTAGCAAACAGCCCCATGAAAAGAAAGTTGTAACTCTGAGAGATGAATTCACACATCACAAAGAAAATTCTCAGAAACCTTCTTTCTAGTTTTAATCTGATAATATTTCCTTTGTCACCATAGGTTTCAACGTGATCCAAGATATCCCCTCTCACATTCCCCAAAGAGAGTGCTACCAAAATGCTACATGAAAAGGAAGATGTAACTCTGTTAGGTAAATTCACAATTCACAAAGTAGTTTCTTAGAAAACTTCTTTCTAGTTTCTGTCAGAGGATATTTCCTTTGTCTCCATAAGATTTAATGTGCTCCAGGATATCCCACTGCATATTCCAATAAAAGAGTGTGAGCAAACTGTTCAATGAAAAGAACAGTGTAACTCTGTGAGATGAATTCACACATCACAAGGCAATTTTTCAGATAGCTTCTTTCTAGTTTTTATCTGAGGATACTCCCTTTTACATTATAAGCCTCAATGTGCTCCCAAATATTCCTTTGCAGATTCCACGAAAACAGTGTTAGATAACTGCTCCATGAAAAGAAAGTTGTAACTTGCTGAGATGAATTCACACGTCACAAACAATTTTCTCAGAAAGTTTCTGTGTAGTTTTTATCTGAGGATATTTCCTTTGTCATCATAGGAGTCCATGCGATTCCTAATGTCCCTTCTCAGATTCCACAAAAACACCATTACCCAAGTGCTCCATGAAAAGAATCGTGTAACTCTGTGTGGTGAATTAGCACATCAGGAAATGTTTCCTAAGAAAGCTTCTTTCCAGTTTTTATATGAGGATATTTCCTTTGTCACCTTAAGCTTCAATGAACTCTGAAATATCCCTCTGTAGATTCCACGAAAACAGTGTAAAGAAACTGTGCAATGAAAAGTATGGTATAATTCTGTGAGTTGAGTTCACCCATCACAAAGAACTATCACAGCAAGCTTCTTTCTGGTTTTTATCTGAGGATAATTCCTTTGTCACCATATTCTTCAATGTGCTCCCAAATATCCTATCAAGGATTCCAGAAAAACAGTGTTATCAAACTGCTCAATGAAAAGGCTGGTGTGACTGTGAGATGAGTTCACACATAGCAAAGAACTTTCTCAGAAGGCTTCTTTCTAGTTTTTATCTGAGAATATTTCCTTTTCACCATAGGCTTCAATACTATTCCAAATATCCTTTCTTAGATTCCACAAAAACTGTTCTAACAAACTGATCCATTAAAACAATTATGTAACTCTGTGAGATGAATTCACAAATCACAAAGTAGTTTCTTGGAAAGCTGCTTTCTAGTTTTTGTCTGAGGATATTTCCTTTGTCACCATAAACTTAAATGCCCTCCGAAATATAATATTACAGATTCCACAAAAACAGTGTTAGCAAACTACACAATGAAAAGAACAGTGTAAAGCTGTGAGATAAATTCACACATCACAACGAAGTTTCTAGAAAGATTCTTTATAGTTTTCATGTGATGATATTTCCTTTTTCACTATATGCCTCAATGTGTTCCTAAATATCCCTTTGCAGATTCCATAAAAACAGTGTTAGCACACTGCTCAGTGAAAAGAACAGAGTAACACTGTGAGATGAATTCACACATCACAAAGCAGGTTCTCAGAAAGTTTCTTTGTAGTTTTCATGTGATGATATTTCCTTTTTCACTATATGCTTCAATGTGCTCCCAAATATCCCTTTGCAGATTCCATAAAAATAGTGTTAGTAAACTGCTCAGTTAAAAGAACAGAGTAACACTTTGAGATGAATTCACACATCACAAAGCAGTTTCTCAGAAAGTTTCTTTCTAGTTTTATCTGAGGATATTTAGTTTTTAAAAGATAGATGTCAATGCGCTCCCAAATATCACTTTGCAGATTCCAGGACAGCAGTGTTAGGGAACTTCTGCATGAATAGAAAGGTATAACTCTGTGAGATGAATTCACACATCACAAAGAACTTTCTCAGAATACTTCTTTCTAGTTTTTTGCTGAGAATATTCCCTTTGTCGTCATAGGCTTCAAAGTGGTTCAAAATATCCATTCTCAGAAACCCAAAAAACAGTGGTACCAAACTGATGCATGAAAACGATGGTGTAGACCTGTGAGTTGAATCCACACATCACAAAGCTCTTTCTAGTTTTTATCTGAGGATATTTCCTTTTTCACCATATTCCTCAAGGCACTCCCAAATATTCCATTGCAGATTAAACAGAAAAATTGTTACTAAATTCCTCAAAGAAAAGAATGGTGTAACTCTGTGAGATGAATTCACTCATCACAAAGTAGTTTCTCAGAAAGCTTCTTTTTGGTTTTTATCTGAGAATTTTTCCTTTGTCACCATAGGCTTCAATGCTCTCCCAACTATCTTATAGCAGATTAAATGAAACTAGTGTTATCAGACTGCTGAATAAAAGAACGGTGTAACTCTGTGAGATGAACTCACACATCCCAAAGCAGTTGAACACAAAGCTTATTTCTGATTTCTATCTGAGGATATTTTCTTTGTCACCATAGGCTTCAATGCAATCAAAAATATCCCTTCACAGATTTCCCAAAAACAGTGCTACCAAACTGTTCTATGAAAAGAATTGTGGAACTCTGTGTGGTGAATTAACACGTCAAAAAGCAGTTTCTCAATATGCTTCATTCTAGTTTTTATATGAGGATATTTCCTTTGTCACCATAAGCTTCAATGCACTCAGAAGTATCCCATTGCAGAATCCTAGCAAAGAGTGGTAGCAATCAGGTAAATGAAAAGCACAGTGTAACTCTATGAGATGAATTCATACAATATAAAAAACTTTATCAGAAATCTTCTTCCTAGTTTTCCTCTGAGGATATTTCCTTTTTCAACATTTGCCTCAATGCGCTCACAAGCAAGCCTTTGCAGATTCCACAAAAATAGCATTAGCAAACTGCTCCATGAAACAAAATGTGTATGTCTGTGAGGTGAATTCACACATCACAGAGCAGTTTCTCGGAAAGTTTCCTTCTAGTTTTTACATGGGGATATTTCCTTATTCACCTTGAGCCTCAGAGCACTCAGAAATATCCCTTTGCAGATTCCATGAAAACGGTGTTTGCAAATTGCTCCATGAAAAGAAAGCTGTAACGCTCTGAGATGAATTCAACCATCACAAAGAACTTTCACAGAAAGCTTCTTCCCAGTTTTTATCTGAGGATATTTCCTTCATAACCATAGGGTTCAATGTGCTCCAAAATATCCATTCTAAGACACCAGAATAACAGCAATGCCAAAGTGCTCCCTCAACAGAAACGTTTAGCTCTATTAGATGAATGTATACATCACAAAGGAGTTTCTCCAAAATCTTCTCTCCTGTTTTTACCTGAAGAATTTTCTTTTTTTTCAAATGCCTCTATGCAGTCCCAAGTATCCCTCTGCAGATTCCACAAAAAAAACTGCTAACAAACTGCTCCATGTAAAGAATGATGTAACGCTGTGAGATAAATTGATCCATCACAAAGTAGTTTCTCAGGAAGCTTCTTTCCAGTTTTGATCTGAAGATACTTCCTTTTCCACCATAGACTTCAATGCACCCCAAATATCCCTTCTCAGGTACCACAAAATCAGTGATGCCAAATTGCTCCCTCAATATAAACGTTTACCTCTATGAGATGAATGTACAGATCATGAAAGAGTTTCTCTGAAAGTTTCTTTCCAGTTTTTACCTGAAGATATTTCCTTTTCTTGCCATTTTACTCTATGCTCTCCTGAATATCCCTTTGCAGATTCCACTAAAGCAGTGTTACCAATCTGCTCAATGAAAAAAAAAAGGTGTAAATCTATGAGATGAATTCACCCATCACAAAGCAGTTTCTCGGAAAGCTTCTTTCTAATTTAAATCTGAGAATGTTTCGTTTTTCACCATAGGCATCAATGTGCCCTCAAATAACTACTCTCACATACCACTAAATATTGATGATGAACTACTCAATCGGCAAAAAGATTAAATTCTATTAGATGAATACACACATCATAAAACCATTTCTCCAAGAGCTTCTCTCCAGTTTTCCTCTGAGGTTTTTTTCCTTTTTCACCATTGGCCTCTAGGAGCTCCTGAATATTCCTTCACAGATTCCATAAAAACAGTGCTACCAAACTGCTCAAAGAAAACAATGATGTAATTCTGTATGCTGAATTCACTGATCTCAAAGTAAGTTCTCAGAAAGCTTCTTTCTAGTTTTTATCTCAGGATATTTCCTTTTCCACCATCGGCTTCCATGTGCTCTCAAGTATCCCTTCTCAGACACCACAAAAACAGTGATGCCAAACTGTTCTCTCAACAGAAAACTTTACCTTTATGAGATGAATGCTCACATCACAAAGCAGTTATCAGAAACTTTCTCTTCTGTTTTTATCTGAATACATTTCCTTTTCCAACATTGACCTCTATCTGCTCTCGAATATTCCTTGCATATTCCACAAAAACAGAGTTACCAAACTGCTCAATGAAAAGAAAGATTTAACTCTGTGAGATGAATTTGCCAAAACAAAACAGTCTCCCAGAAAGCTTTGTTCTAGTTTTTATCTGAAGGTATTTCCTTTTTCACTATAGGCTTCTCTGCGCTTCAAATATACCTTTGTACATACCACAAAAACAGGGTTACCAAACTGCTCAATGAAAAGAATGCTTTTCCTCTGGGAGACGAATTAACCCCCTACGTATAAATTTCTCAGAAAGCTGCTTTCTAGTGTTTATCTTTGCATATTTACTTTTCCACCATTAGCCTCAATGCACTCCCAAATTATCACTTCCCAGAAACCACAAAAATAGTGATGAAAAACTGTGCAATCGAAAAAATGGTTTATCTCTATGAGGTGAACACACACCTCACAAAATAGTTTCCGAAAAGCCTTCTCTCCAGGTTTTATCTGAAGATATTGCCTTTTTCACCATAGGTCACTAAGAGCTCCACAAAATCGCTTTGCAGATTCCCCAAAAACAGTGCTACCAAACTGCTCAATGAAAAGAAAGGTGTAACTCTGTGAGATGAATCCACCCATCACAAAGCAGTTCCTCTAAAGCTTTTTTCTAGCTTTTATCTGATGATATTTCCTTTTTCACCATAGGCCACTAAGAGCTCCACAAACTCGCTTTGCAGATTCCCCAAAAACAGTGCTACCAAACTGCTCAATGAAAAGAAAGGTGTAGGGGCGGAGCAAGATGGCCGAATAGGAACAGCTCCAGTCTCCAACTCCCAGCGCGAGCGACACAGAAGACCGGTGATTTCTGCATTTTCAACTGAGGTACTGGGGTCATCTCACTAGGGAGTGCCGGACAATCGGTGCTGGTCAGCTGCTGCAGCCTGACCAGCAAGAGCTGAAGCAGGGCGAGGCATCGCCTCACCTGGAAGTGCAAAGGGGAAGGGGATCCGTTTTCCTAGCCAGGGGAACTGAGACACACAACACCTGGAAAATCGGGTAACTCCCGCCCCAATACTGCGCTGTAAGCATACAGGCACACCAGGAGAACATAACCCACACCTGGCCGGGAGGGTCCCACGCCCACGAAGCCTCCCTCACTGCTAACACAGCAGTCTGCCGCGATCTATCCGCAAGGCAGCAGCGAGGCTGGGGGAGGGGCGCCCGCCATTGCTGAGGCTTAAGTAGGTAAACAAAGCCGCTGGGAAGCTCGAACTGGGTGGAGCTCACAGCAGCTCAAGGAAGCCTGCCTGTCTCTGTAGTCTCCACCTCTGGGGACAGCGCACAGCTGAAGACCAACAGGGGAAGTAGTGGGAGCCGGTGCAGACGCAAACGACTCTGTCTGACAGCTTTGGGGAGAGCCGTGGATCTCCCAACGCGGAGGTTGAGATCTGAGAACGGACAGACTGCCTGCTCAGGTGTGTCCCTGACCCCTGAGTAGCCTAGCTGGGAGAAATCCCCCACTAGGAGCAGTCTGACACCCCACACCTCACAGGGTGGAGTACACCCCTGAGAGGAAACTTCCAAAGGAAGAATCAGACAGGTACACTCGCTGTTCAGCAATATTCTATCTTCGGCAACCTCTGCTGCTGATACCCAGGCAAACAGGGTCTGGAGTGGACCTCAAGCAATCTCCAACAGAACAACAGACAGTCCTTCTGACTGTCAGGAGGAAAACTATCAAACAGGAAGGACACCTATACCAAAACCCCATCAGTACGTCACCACCATCAAAGACCAGAGACAGATAAAACCACAAAGATGGGGAAGAAGCAGGGCAGAAAAGCTGGAAATTCAAAAAAAAGAGCGCATCTCCCCCTGCAAAGGAGCGCAGCCCATCGCCAGCAACGGATTAAAGCTGGTCAGAGAATGACTTGGACGAGAGGAGAGAAGAAGGCTTCAGTCCATCAAACTTCTCAGAGCTAAAGGAGGAATTACTTATCCAGCGCAAAGAAACTAAAAATCTTGAAAAAAGAGTGGAAGAATTGACAGCTAGACTAATTAATGCAGAGAAGATCATAAACGAAATGACAGAGATGAAAACCATGACACGAGAAATACGTGACAAATGCACAAGTTTCAGTAACCGACTCGATCAACTGGAAGAAAGAGTATCAGCGAATGAAGATCAAATGAATGAAATGAAGCGAGAAGAGAAACCAAAAGAAAAAAGAAGAAAAAGAAATGAGCAAAGCCTGCAAGAAGTATGGGATTACGTAAAAAGACCAAATCTACGTCTGATTGGGGTGCCTGAAAGTGAGGGGGAAAATGGAACCAAGTTGGAAAACACTCTTCAGGATATCATCCAGGAGAACTTCCCCAACCTAGTAGGGCAGGCCAACATTCAAATTCAGGAAATACAGAGAACGCCACAAAGATACTCCTCCAGAAGAGCAACTCCAAGACACATAATTGCCAGATTCACCAAAGTTGAAATGAATGAAAAAATCTTAAGGGCAGCCAGAGAGAAAGGTCGGGTTACCCACAAAGGGAAGCCCATCAGACTAACAGCAGATCTCTCGGCAGAAACTCTATAAGCCAGAAGAGAGTGGGGGCCAATATTCAACGTTCTTAAAGAAAAGAATTTTCAACCCAGAATTTCATATCCAGCCAAACTAAGTTTCATAAGTGAAGGAGAAATAAAATCCTTTACAGATAAGCAAATGCTTAGAGATTTTGTCACCACCAGGCCTGCCTTACAAGAGACCCTGAAGGAAGCCCTAAACATGGAAAGGAACAACCGGTACCAGCCATCGCAAAAACATGCCAAAAAGTAAAGACCATCGAGGCTAGTAAGAAACTGCATCAACTAACGAGCAAAATAACCAGTTAATATCATAATGGCAGGATCAAGTTCACACATAACAATATTAACCTTAAATGTTAATGGACTAAATGCTCCAATTAAAAGACACAGACTGGCAAACTGGATAAAGAGGCAAGACCCATCAGTCTGCTGTATTCAGGAGACCCATCTCACATGCAGAGACATACATAGGCTCAAAATAAAGGGATGGAGGAAGATCTACCAAGCAAATGGAGAACAAAAAAAAGCAGGGGTTGCAATCCTTGTCTCTGATAAAACAGACTTTAAACCATCAAAGATCAAAAGAGACAAAGAAGGCCATTACATAATGGTAAAGGGATCAATTCAACAGGAAGAGCTAACTATCCTAAATATATATGCACCCAATACAGGAGCACCCAGATTCATAAAGCAAGTCCTTAGAGACTTACAAAGAGACTTAGACTCCCATACAATAATAATGGGAGACTTCAACACTCCGCTGTCAACATTAGACAGATCAACGAGACAGAAAGTTAACAAGGATATCCAGGAATTGAACTCATCTCTGCACCAAGCGGACCTAATAGACATCTATAGAACTCTCCACCCCAAATCAACAGAATATACATTCTTCTTAGCACCACATCGCACTTATTCCAAAATTGACCACATAATTGGAAGTAAAGCACTCCTCAGCAAATGTAAAAGAACAGAAATTATAACAAACTGTCTCTCAGACCACAGTGCAATCAAACTAGAACTCAGGACTAAGAAACTCAATCAAAACCGCTCAACTACATGGAAACTGAACAACCTGCTCCTGAATGACTATTGGGTACATAACGAAATGAAAGCGGAAATAAAGATGTTCTTTGAAACCAATGAGAACAAAGATACAACATACCAGAATCTCTGGGACACATTTAAAGCAGTGTGTAGAGGGAAATTTATAGCACTAAATGCCCACAAGAGAAAGCAGGAAAGATCTAAAATTGACACTCTAACATCACAATTAAAAGAACTAGAGAGGCAAGAGCAAACACATTCAAAAGCTAGCAGAAGGCAAGAAATAACTAAGATCAGAGCAGAACTGAAGGAGATAGAGACACAAAAAACCCTCCAAAAAATCAATGAATCCAGGAGTTGGTTTTTTGAAAAGATCAACAAAATTGACAGACCGCTAGCAAGGCTAATAAAGAAGAAAAGAGAGAGGAATCAAATAGATGCAATAAAAAATGATAAAGGGGATATCACCACTGACCCCACAGAAATACAAACTACCATCAGAGAATACTATAAACGCCTCTACGCAAATCAACTAGAAAATCTAGAAGAAATGGATAATTTTCTGGACACTTACACTCTCCCAAGGCTAAACCAGGAAGAAGTTGAATCCCTGAATAGACCAATAGCAGGCTCTGAAATTGAGGCAACAATTAATAGCCTACCAACCAAAAAAAGTCCAGGACCAGATGGATTCACAGCTGAATTCTACCAGAGGTTCAAGGAGGAGCTGGTACCATTCCTTCTGAAACTATTCCAATCAATAGAAAAAGAGGGAATCCTCCCTACCTCATTTTATGAGGCCAACATCATCCTGATACCAAAGCCTGGCAGAGACACAACAAAAAAAGAGAATTTTAGACCAATATCCCTGATGAACATCGATGCAAAAATTCTCAATAAAATACTGGCAAACCGGATTCAGCAGCACATCAAAAAGCTTATCCACCATGATCAAGTGGGCTTCATCCCTGGGATGCAAGGCTGGTTCAACATTCGCAAATCAATAAACGTAATCCAGCATATAAACAGAACCAAAGACAAGAACCACATGATTATCTCAATAGATGCAGAAAAGACTTTTGACAAAATTCAACAGCCCTTCATGCTAAAAACGCTCAATAAATTCGGTATTGATGGAACGTACCTCAAAATAATAAGAGCTATTTATGACAAACCCACAGCTAATATCATACTGAATGGGCAAAAACTGGATAAATTCCCTTTGAAAACTGGCACAAGACAGGGATGCCCTCTCTCTCCACTCCTATTCAACATATTCAACATAGTGTTGGAAGTTCTGGCTAGGGCAATCAGGCAAGAGAAAGAAATCAAGGGTATCCAGTTAGGAAAAGAAGAAGTCAAATTGTCCCTGTTTGCAGATGACATGATTGTATATTTAGAAAACCCCATCGTCTCAGCCCAAAATCTCCTTAAGCTGATAAGCAACTTCAGCAAAGTCTCAGGATACAAAATTAATGTGCAAAAATCACAAGCATTCTTATACACCAGTAACAGACAAGCAGAGAGCCAAATCAGGAATGAACTTCCATTCACAATTGCTTCAAAGAGAATAAAATACCTAGGAATCCAACTTACAAGGGATGTCAAGGACCTCTTCAAGGAGAACTACAAAGCACTGCTCAGTGAAATAAAAGAGGACACAAACAAATGGAAGAACATACCATGCTCATGGATAGGAAGAATCAATATCGTGAAAATGGCCATACTGCCCAAGGTAATTTACAGATTCAATGCCATCCCCATCAAGCTACCAATGAGTTTCTTCACAGAATTGGAAAAAACTGCTTTAAAGTTCATATGGAACCAAAAAAGAGCCCGCATTGCCAAGACAATCCTAAGTCAAAAGGACAAAGCTGGAGGCGTCACGCTACCTGACTTCAAACTATACTACAAGGCTACAGTAACCAAAACAGCATGGTACTGGTACCAAAACAGAGATATAGACCAATGGAACAGAACAGAGTCCTCAGAAATAATACCGCACATCTACAGCCATCTGATCTTTGACAAACCTGAGAGAAACAAGAAATGGGGAAAGGATTCCCTATTTAATAAATGGTGCTGGGAAAATTGGCTAGCCATAAGTAGAAAGCTGAAACTGGATCCTTTCCTTACCCCTTATACGAAGATTAATTCAAGATGGATTAGAGACTTAAATGTTAGACCTAATACCATAAAAACCCTAGAAGAAAATCTAGGTAGTACCATTCAGGACATAGGCATGGGCAAGGACTTCATGTCTAAAACACCAAAAGCAACGGCAGCAAAAGAAAAATTGACAAATGGGATCTAATTAAACTAAAGAGCTTTTGCACAGCAAAAGAAACTACCATCAGAGTGAACAGGCAACCTACAGAATGGGAGAAAATTTTTGCAACCTACTCATCTGACAAAAGGCTAATATCCAGAATCTACAAAGAACTCAAACAAATATACGAGAAAAAAACAAACAACCCCATCAAAAAGTGGGGAAAGGATATGAACAGACATTTCTCAAAAGAAGATATTCATACAGCCAACAGACACATGAAAAAATGCTCATCGTCACTCGCCATCAGAGAAATGCAAATCAAAACCACAATGAGATACCATCTCACACCAGTTAGAATGGCAATCATTAAGAAGTCAGGAAACAACAGGTGTTGGAGAGGATGTGGAGAAATAGGAACACTTTTACACTGTTGGTGGGATTGTAAACTAGTTCAACCAGTATGGAAAACAGTATGGCAATTCCTCAAGGATCTAGAACAAGATGTACCATATGACCCAGCCATCCCACTACTGGGTATATACCCAAAGGATTATAAATTATTCTACTACAAAGACACATGCACACGTATGTTTATTGCGGCACTATTCACAATAGCAAAGACTTGGAATCAACCCAAATGTCCATCGGTGACAGACTGGATTAAGAAAATGTGGCACATATACACCATGGAATACTATGCAGCCATAGAAAAGGATGAGTTTGCGTCCTTTGTAGGGACATGGATGCAGCTGGAAACCATCATTCTTAGCAAACTATCACAAGAAGAGAAAACCAAACACTGCATGTTCTCACTCATAGGTGGGAACTGAACAATGAGATCACTTGGACTCGGGAAGGGGAACATCACGCACTGGGGCCTATCATGGGGAGGGGGGAGGGGGGAGGAGGGAGGGATTGCATTGGGGAGTTATACATGATATAAATGATGAATTGATGGGTGCTGACGAGTTGATGGGTGCAGCACACCAACATGGCATAAGTATACATATGTAACAAACCTGCACGTTATGCACATGTACCCTAGAACTTAAAGTATAATAAAAATAAATAAATAAATAAATAAATAAATAAATAAAAACAATAATAAAAAAAAAAGAAAAGAAAGGTGTAACTCTGAGTGATGAATTCACCCATCACAAAGCAGTTCCTCTAAAGCATTTTTCTAATTTTTATCTGATGATATTTCCTTTTTCACCATAGGTCTCAAAGCATACCCAAATATCCCTTTGCAGATTCCTCGAAAATAGTGCTTGCAAGCTGCTCCATGTAAAGAAAGGTGTAACTCTGTGAGATGAATTCACACATCACAAAGAACTTTCTCATGAAGCTTCTTTCTAGTTTTAATCTGAGGATATTTCCTTTGACACCATAGGTTTCAATGCGATACAAAATAGCCCTTCTCAGATGCACCAAAAACAGTGCTACCAATCTGCTCCATGAAAGCAATCATATAACATTGTGAGGTGAATTAAACATCAGAAAACGGATTCCCAGAAAGCTTCTTTCTAGTTTTGATATGAGGATATTTACTTTGCCACCAGAAGCTTCAATGCACTCAGAAATATCAGATTTCAGATACCAAGAAAACAGTGTAAGTAAACTACTCAATGCAAAGTACAGTGTAACTCCGTGAGATGAATTTAAACATCACAAAGCAGTTTCTCAGAAAGTTGTTTTCTAGTTTTTGTCTGAGGATATTTGTTTTTTCACCACATTCCTCAATGCACTCCTGAATATTCAAATTCAGATTAAACGAAAACAGTGTTAGCAAACTTCTCAATGAAAAGAAGGGTGTTACTCGGTGAGATGAATTCACACATTACAAAGTAGTTTCACAGAAAGCTTCTTTTTGGTTTTTATCTGAGGACATTTCCTTTGTCACCATAGGCCTCAATGCCCCCTCAAATACTCTATTGCAGATACCACAAAATCAGTGTCATCAAACTGCTCAATTAAAAGAATGGTGTAACTCTGTCAGGTGAATTCACACATCACAAAGCTGTATGTCAGAAAGTTTCCTTCTAGTTTTTACATGAGGATATTTCCTCTGTCACTATAGGCTTCAATGCAATTCAAAATATCCCTTCTCAGATTCCAAAAAAAAAACTATTACCAAAATGATCCATGAAAAGGATCATGTAACACTGTGAGATGAATTAACACATCACAAAGTGCTTTCTCAGAAAGCTTCTTTCTAGTTTTTATATGAGGATATTTCCTATGTCACTGTGAGCTTCAATGTGCTCCAAAATATCCCATTGAAGATTCCAAGAAAACAGTGTTAGTAAAATGCTCAATGAAAAGAACAGTGTAACTCTGTGAGATAAATTCACACATCACAAAGCCGTTTCTCAGAACGATTCTTCCTACTTTTTATCTGAGATTATTTTCTTTTTCACCATAGATCTCAATGAACTGCAATATATACCTTTGCAGATTCCACAAAAACAGTGTTAGCAAACTGATCCATTAAAAGAATGGTGTAACTCTGTAGGATGAATTCACACATTACAAAGAAGGTTCTCAGAAAGCTTCTTTCCTGTTTAAATCTGAGGATATTTCCTTTGTCACCATAGGCTTCAATGTAATCCATAATATCCCGTCTTAGATTCCTCCAAAAACAGTGCTACCAAACTAATTCATGAAAAGAATCGTGAGACTCTGAGAAATAAATTCACATATCACAAAGATGTTTCTCAGAGAACATCTTTCTACTTTTTATCAGAGGATATTTCCTTTTTCAGAATATTCCTCATTTTGCTCCCAAATATCCCATTGCAGATTAAACGAAAAAATTGTTAGCAAACTTCTCAATGAAAGGATGGGTAAAACTCTGTGAGATGAATTCACACATCACAAAGCAGTTTCACAGAAAGCTTCTTCTTGGTTGTTATCTTAGGATACTTCCTTTGTCACCAAAGGCTTCACTGCACTCCCAAATAACTCCTCTCAGCTACCACAACAACAGTGAGGCTCAATTGCTCCATTAAAAAAAGGTAAACTCTATGAGATTTATACACACATCACAAAACCGTTTCTCAAAAAGCTTCTCTTCAGTTTTTACCTGAAGGTATTTACTTTTTAACCATAAGCCTCTAGGAGCTCCCAAATATAACTTTGCAGATTCCATAAAAACAGTGCTGCAAAGCTGCTCAAAGAAAACAAAGGTGTAACTCTGTGTGATGAATTCACCCATCCCATTGCAAAGGAATTTCTCTGAAAGTTTCTTTCTAGTTTTCATCTCAGGATATTTCCTTTTCTACCATCAGCTTCCATGCTCTCCCAAATATCCCTGTGCAGATTCCACAACAACAGTTTCAGCAAACTGCTCCAGGAAAGGAAATGTGTAACTCTGTGAGATGAACTCACACATCATAAAGAACTTTCTTAGAAAGCTTCTATCTAGGTTTTTCTGAGGATATTTCCTTTGTCACCATAGGCTTCAATGTGATCCAAAATATCCCTTCTCACATTCCCCAAATACAGTGCTATGAAACAGCTCCATGAATAGAATTGTGTAAGTCAATGAGATGAATTCACACAACAGAAAGCATTTTCTCAGAAAGCTTCTTTGTAGTTAATATCTGAGGGTGTTTCCTTTTTCATTATAATACTCAATGCACTCCCATATATCCCTTTGCAGATTTTAAGAAGGCAGTGTTAGTAAACTCCTGCATGAAAAGAAAGGTGTAACTCTGTGAGATGAATTCGCACATCACAGAGAACTTTCTCAGAAAGCTTCTTTCTAGTTTTTATCTCAGGACAATTCCTTTGTCACTATAACTTCATTGTGATTCCAAATATCCTATTGTAGTTTCCTCGAAAACAGGGTAATCAAACTGCTCAATGAAAAGAACGGTGTAGCACTGTCAGATAAATTCACACATCACAAAGTTGTTTCTCAGAAAGCTTCTTTCTAGTTTTTATCTCAGGATAATTCCTTTGTCACTATAACTTCATTGTGATTCCAAATATCCTATTGCAGTTTCCTCGAAAACAGGGTAATCAAACTGCTCAATGAAAAGAACGGTGTAGCGGTGTAAGATAAATTCACGCATCACAAAGTTGTTTCTCAGAAAGCTTCTTTCTAGTTTTTATCTGAGGATGTTTCCTTTTTCACTATAGGCCTCAAGGTGCTTCGGAATATCTGATTGCAGATTCCAAGAAAGCAGCATTAGCAAACTGCTCCATGAAAAGAAAGGTGTAAATCTGTGAGATGAACACACAACACAACTCAGTTGTCTCAGAAAGCTTGTTTCTAGTTTTCATTGGAGTTTTTCGTTTGCCACCATAGGCTTTAATGTGATCCAAAATATCCCTTCTCAGATTGCCCCAAAACTGCTACCACACTGCTCCATGAAAAGAAACGGGTAAGTCTGTGAGATGAATTCACAAATCACAAAGCAGTTTATCAGAAAGCTTCTTACTGGTTTTTGTCTGAGTATATTTCCTTTGTCACCATAAGCTTCAATTCACTCCGAAATATACCATTGCAGATTCCAACAAAACAGTGTTAACAAACTGCTCAATGAAAAGAACAGTGTAACTCTGTGAGACGAATTCACACACACACACTGCAGGTTCTCAGAATGCTTCTTTTCTGTGTTTATATGAGGATATTTCCTTTTTCACTGCAAGCCTGAATGCAATCCAAAAAATCCCTTTGCAGATTTGGTGGAAAGAGTGTTAGCAAACTGCACCATAGAAAGAATGGTGCAAATTTTGAGATGAATTCAAATATCACAAAGAAAATTCTCTGAAAGCTTCCATTTAACTTTTATCTGAGGATATTGCCTTTGTCACCCTAAGTTTCAATGCTATCCAAAATATCACTTCTCAGATTCCCCAAAAACAATGCTACCAAGCTGATCCATGAAAAGAGCCATGTAACTCAGTGAGAAAACTTAACACAGCATAAAGCAGTATCTGAGAAAGCTTCCTTCTTGTTTTTATATCATGTTATTTCCTTTGTCACCATAACGTTCAAAGTGCTCTGAAATATCCCATTGCAGATTCCAAGAACACAGTGCTAGAAAACTGATCAATGAAAAGAACAGTGTAACTCGTGTGATGAATTCAAACATCACAAAAAACTTTCTCAGAAAGCTTGTATCTAATTAGTATCTGAGGATATTGCCTTTTTTGTCCTAGGTTTGGATGCTATCCAAAATGCCACTTCTCAGAACCCCCAAAAACAGTGCTACCAAGCTGATCCATGAAAAGAGCTGTGTAACCGAGTGAGACAACTTAACACAGCATAAAGCAGAATCTGAGAAAGCTTCCTTCTGGTTTTTATATGAAGTTATTTCCTTTGTCTCCATAACGTTCAATGTGCTCTGAAATATCCCATTGCAGATTCCAAGAAAACAGTGCTAGAAAACTGCTAATTTGAAAGGACTGTGTAACTCTGTGAGGCGAATTCACACATCACAAAGCATTTTCCCAGAAAGCTTCTTTCTTGTTTTAATCAGAGGATATTTCCTTTCTCACCGTAGGGCTCAATGCACTCCAAAATATCCCTTTGCAGACCCCACGAAAACAGTGTTAGCAAACTGCTCCATGAAAGAAAGGTGTAACTCTGTGAGATGAATTTACAATCCACCAAGTAGCTTCTAAGAAAGCTTCTTTCTAGTTTTTATCTGAGGCTATTTCCTTCCTCAAAGTAGGGCTCAATGGACTCCAAAATATCCCTTTGCAGATTCCACGAAAACAGTGTTAGCAAACTGCTCCATGAAAAGAAAGGTGTAACTGTGTGTGACGAATTTACAACACACCAAGCAGCTTCTCAGAAAACTTCTTTCTAGTTTTTGTCTGAGGATATTTCCTTTGTCACCAACAGTCTCAATGTGCTCTGAAATATCCCATTCCAGATCCGCAGAAAACAGTGCTAGTAAACTACTAAATGAAAAGAACAGTGCAAGTCTGTGAGGTGAATTCACATATCACAAAGGAGTTTCTCAGAAAGCTCCTTTCTGGTTTTAATCTGACGATATTTCCTTTTTCACCATAGGCCTCAGTGCACTCCAAAATATCCCTTTGCAGATTCCACAAAAACAGTGTTAGCAAACTGCTCCACGAAAGGTAAGGTGTACCTCTGTGAGATGAATTCACACATCACAAAGAAGTTTCTCTGAAAGCTTCTTTCTAGTTTTAGTTTGAGGACATTTCCTTTGACACCATAGGCTTCAATGCGATACAAAAATGTCCCTTCTCTGATTCTCCAAAAACAGGGCTACCAAACTGCTCCATGAATAGAAACGTGTAACTCTGTGAGATGAATTCAGAAATCACAAAGCAGTTCCTCAGAAAGCTTCTTTCTAGTATTTGTCTGAGGATATTTCCTATGTCACCATAAGCTTCAATGAGTTCCAAAATATTCCATTGCAGATTCCAAGAAAACAGTGTTAGCAGACTGCTCAATGAAAAGAGCAGTGTAACTCTGTGAGATGAATTCACACATCACAAAGCAGTTTCTCATAAAGCTTCTTTCTAGTTTTTGTCTAAGGGTATTTCCTTTGTCACCATAGGCTTCAATGTGAAACAAAATATCCCTTCTCAGATTCTCCAATAAGAGTGCTGACAAACTAATTCATGAAAACAATCCGGTAACACTTTGGGATCAATTTACACATCACAAAATGATTTATCAGAAAGCTTCTTTCTAGTTTTTACATGAGGATACTTCCATTGTCACCTTAAGCTTCAATGTCCTCCAAAATATCACATTGCAGATCCCCAAAAAAAGAGTTTAAGCAAACTGCTCAATGAAAAGCACAATGTAACTCTCTGACATGAATTCACACAAAACAAAGCAGCTTCTCAGAAGGCTTCTTTCTAGTTTTTGTCTGAGGATATTTCCTTTTTCACGCTAAGCTTCAATGCCCTAAGAAATATGCCATTGTAGATTCCTAGAAAAGAGTGTTAGCAAACTGCTCCATGAAAAGGACAGTGTAACTCTGTGCATTGAAATCAAACATCACAAAGCTGATTCTCAGAAAGCATCTTTCTAGTTTTTCTATGTGGGTATTCCCTTTTTCACTGTAGGCATCAAGGTGCTCCCAAATATCCCTTTGCAGATTCCACGAAAACTGTGTTAGCAAACTAATCCATGAAAACTAAGGTGTAACTCTGTGAGATGAATTCAAATATCACAAACAACTTTCTCAGAAAGTTTCTTTCTACTTTTTATCTGAGCATAATTCCTTTCTCACTGCAGGCCTCAATGTGCTACCAAATATTCCTTTGCAGATTCCACAGAAACAGTGTTAGCAATTGTCTCCATGAAAAGAAAGGTGGAACTCTGTGAGATGAATTCACACATCACAAGGAAGTTTCTCAGTAAGATTCTCTCTAGATTTATCTGAGGATATTTCCTTTGTCACCATAATCTTCAATGGAATCCATAATATCCCTTCTCATATTCCCCAATAACAGTGCTATCAAACTGATTCATGAAAAGAATCATGTAACTCTGTGTGATAAATTCACAAATCACAAAGCAGTTTCTCAAAATATTTCTTACTAATTTTTGTCTGAGGATATTTACTTTTTCACAATAAGCTTCAATGTGTTGCGAAATATGCCATTGTAGACTCCAAGAAAACAGTGTTAGCAAACTGCTCAATGAAAAGAATAATGTAACTCTGAGTTCAATTCACACATCACAGAACAGTTACTCTATGAGAAGAATGCACCTACAAAAAGCAGTTTCTCAAGAAGCTTTTTGTAGTTTTTAACTGAGGATATTGCCTTTTTCACCATAGGCCTCAATGTGCTCCCAGATATACCTTTGAAGATTCCACAAAAACAGTATTAGCAAATTCCTCCTTGATAAGAAAGGTGCAAATGTGTAAAATGTATTCACCCATCACAAAGTGATTCCTCAGAAAGTTTCTTTCTAGTTTAAATCTGAGGATATTTCCTTTGTGACCATAGGCTTCAATGTGATCCAAAATATCCCTTCTCATATTCCCCAAAAACAGTGCTATCAAACTGATCCATGAAAAGAATCATGTAATTCTGTGAACCAAATTCAAAAATCACAAAGCATTTTCTCAGAATGTTTCTTTCTCATTTTGGTCTGAGTATATTTTCTTTTTCACCATAAGCTACAATGTGCTCCAAAATTTCCCATTGCAGATTCCAAATAAACAGTGTTAGCAAACTACTCAATGAAAATGACAGTGTAACTCTGTGAGATGAATTCACACATCACAAAGCAATTTCTCAGAAACCTTCTTTTTGATTTTTAACTGAAGAAATTTCCTTTGTCACCATAGGCTTCAATGCACTTCCAAATATCCTATTGCAGATTCCACAAAAACAGTGTTATCCAACTGTGCAATGAAAATAAAGGTGTAACTCTGTGAGATGAATTCAAACATCACAAAGCAGTTTCTCAGAAACCTTCTTTTTATTTTTAATCTGAGGATATGTTTTTTCACTATAGACCTCAATGTGCTCCCAAATATTCCTTTGCAGATTCTACAAAAACAGTGTTAGCAAACCACTCCATGAAAAGAAAGGTGTATCTCTGTGACATGAATTCACACACCAGAAAGAACTTTCTCAGAAACCTTCTTTCTAGTTCTTATCTGAGGATATTTTGTTTGTCACCATAGGCTTCAATGTGATCCAAAATATTCGTTCACTCATTCCCCAAAAACAGGGCTACCAAACTAATCCATGAAAAGTATCGTTTAAGTTTGTCAGATAAATTAACACATCACAAAGCAGTTTCTCAGAAATCTTCTTTACATTTTTTATGTGAGGATATTTTCTTTATCACCATAAGCTTCAATGTGCTTCGAAATATCCCATGGGAGGTTCCAAGAAAACACTGTTAGCAAACCGCTCAATGATAAGAACAGTGTAACTCTGTGAGATGAATTCAGACATCACAAAACAGTTTCTCTGAAAGTTTATTTCTATTTTTTATCTGAGGATATTTCTTTTTCTCACCTTAGGTCTCAATGGGCACCCAAATGTCCCTTTGCAGATTCTATGAAAACAGTGTTAGGAGACTGCTCAGTGAAAAGTACAGTGTAACACTGTGAGATGAATTCACACATCACAAAGTACTTTCTCAGAAAGTTTCTTTCCAGTTTTTATCTGAGGATGTTTCCTTTGTCACCAGAGGCTTCAATATGATTCAAAATATACCTTCTCAGATTGCCCAATAACAGGGCCACCAAACTGCTCCATGAAAAGAATCATGTATCTCTGTGAGATGAATTCACACATCACAAAGCAGTTTCTCAGAAAGCTTTGTTTGCTTCTTCTGTGAGGAAATTTCTTTTGTCACCCTAGGCTTCAATGCACTCCCAAATATCCTATTGCAATTCCATGAAAACAGTGTCACCAAACTGGACAATGCAAAGAATGGTGTACCACTGTGAGATGATTTTACACATCACAAAGCAGGTTCTCAGAACGCTTCTTTCTAGTATTTATCTGTGGATATTTCCTGTTTTAAGGTTTGCAACATTGCACTCCCATATATCCCTGTGCAGATTCCAGGAAAACAGTGTAAGCAAACTGCTCCATGAAAAGACAATTTTAACACAGTGAGATGAATTAACACATCATGATGCAGTTTCTCACAAAGCTTGTTTGCAGATTTTATATGAGGATATTTCCTTTGTTACCATGGGCTTCAATGTGATCCAAAATATTCCTTCTGACATTCCCCAAAAACACTGCTACCAAACTGAGACATGAAAAGAATCATGTATCTCTGTAAAAAGAATTAACACATCACAAAGTGGTTTCTCAGAAAACGTCTTTCTTGTTCTTATATGAGGATATTTTCTTTGTCACCATAAACTTCAATGCACTCTGAAATATGCCATTCCAGATTCCAAGAAAACATATTTATCAAACTGCTCAATGAAAAGAACAGTGTAACTCTGTGAGATGAATTAACAAATCATAAAGCAGTTTCTCAGAAAGCTTTTTTCTAGTTTAAAATGGGATATCTCCTTTTTCACTATAGACCTCAATGCGCTCCCAAATATCCCTTTGCAGATTCCATGAAAACAGTGTTGGCAAACTGTTCCATGAAAAGTAATGTGTAACTCTGTGAAATCAATTCACTCATCACAGAGAACTTTGTCCAAAAGCTTCTTTCTGCTTTTTATCTGCGGATATTTCCTTTTTCACCAGAGGCCGTAATGAGCTCCCAAATATCCCTTCACAAATTCCACAAAAACAGTGTTAGCAATCTTCTCCATGAAAAGAAAGGTGTAACACTATGAGATACATTCACAAATCACAAAGAACTTTCACAGAAAACTTCTTTCTAGTTTTAATCTGAGGATATTTCCTTTGTTACTGAAGGCTTCAATGTGATCCAAAATTTCCCTTCTCAGATACCCCAAAAACAGTGCTACCAAACTGCTACATGAAAAGAATAGTGTAACTCTGTGAGGTGAATTCATAAATCACAAAGCAGTTTCTCAGAAAGATTCTTTCTAGTTTTTCTCTGAGGATATCTCCTTTGTGACCATAAGCTTCAATGCGCTCCAAAATATCATTTGCAGATTCCAAGAAAACGGTGTTAGCAAACTCCTCAAAGAAAAGAACAGTATAATTCTGTGAGATGAATTCACACACCACACAGCAGGTACTCCAAATGCTTCTTTTTACTTTTTCTGTGAGAATATTTCTTTTGTCACCCTAGGTTTCAATGCATTCCTAAATATCCTATTGCAGATTCCACGAAGACAGTGTTATCAAACTGCTCAGTGAAAAGAATGGTGTAATTCTGTGAGATGAATTCAGACTCATAAAGCAGATTCTCAGAGAGCTCCTTTCTAGTTCTTATATGAGTATATTTGTTTTTCCACTATAGGCCCTAATGTACTCCCAAATATCCCTCTGGAGATTCCACAAAAACAGTGTTAGCAAACTGCTCCATGAAAAGAACAGTGTAACTCTGTGAGATGAATTCACACATCACAAAGGACTATGCCAGAAAGCTTCTTTCTAGTCCTTATCTGAGAATATTTTGTTTGTCACCATATTCTTCAATACGATACAAAATAGATCTTCTCAGATTCCCCAAAACAGTGCTAACCAATGGATCCATGAAAATATACCTGTAACTCTGTGAGATGAATTAACAGATCACAAAACAGTTTCTCAGAAAGCTTCTTTCTAGTTTTTTTTGAGGATATTTCCTTTGTCACCCTAAGGTTCAATGGGCTCCGAAATATCCCTTTGTAGACTCCAAGAAAACAGTGTAGGCAAACTGTTGAATGTAAAGAACAGTGTAACTATCTTAGATGAATTCACCCATAACAAAGTCGTTTCTCAGAAAGCTTCTTTCTAGTTTTTATCTGAGGATATTTCCTTTTCCACCATAGGCCTCAATGCACACCCAAATATCCCTTTGAGGATCCCAGGAAAACAGTTTTAGCAAACTGCTCCATAAAATGACACATGTGACTCTGTGTGATGAATTCACACATCACAAAGAGCTTTCTCAGAAAGTTCTTCCAACTTTTCCTTTGAGGATAATTCCTTTCTCACCATAGTCTTCAATGGGATCCAAAATTTCCCTTCACAGAATCCCCAAAAGCAGTGCTACCAAATTGCTCCATGAAAAGTATTGTGTAACCCTGTGAGATAAATTCACAAATCATAAAGTGGTTCATCAGAAAGCTTTTTTCTAGTTTTTTTCTGAGGATATTTCTCTGGTTACAATAAGCTTCAAAGTGCTCCAAACTATCCCATTGTAGATTCCAAGAAAAGAGTGCTGACAAACTGCTCAACGAAAAGAACAGTGTAACTGTGTGACTTGAATTCACATATCAGAAAGCAGTTTCTCACAAAGATTATTTCTAGTTTTTCTCTGAGGATATTTTTTTTTTACTATAGGCCTGAAAGTGCTCCCAAATATCCCTTTGCAGATTCCACAAAAACAGTGTTAACAAACTTCTCCAAGAAAAGGAGGTGTAACTCCCTGAGATGAACTCTCACGTCATAAAGAACTTTCCCAGAAACCTTCTTTCCAGTTCTTATCTGAGGATATTGCCTATTTCACCATAAGTCTCAATTCACTCCAAATATCCCTGTGCAGATTTGATGAAAACAGTGTTAGCAAACTGCTCCATAAAAAGAATGGTGTAATTCTGTAAGATGAATTAACACATCACAAAGGGGCATCTCAGAAAACTTCTTTCAAGTTGTGACATGAGGATATTTCCTTTATCACCACAGACTTCAGTGCGATTCAAAGTATCCCTTCTCAGATTACCCAAAAGCACTGCTACCAAACTGATCCATGAAAATAATCATGTAACTCTCTGATATTAATTAAAACATCAGAAACCAGTTTCTCTGAAAGTTTCTTTCTAGTTTTTATATAAGGATATTTGCTTTGTCACCATAAGCTACAGTGCACTGTGAAATTTCCCACTGCAGATTCCAAGAAAACTGTTGAAGCAAGTGGCTCAATGAAATGAATCATTTAACACTGAGTTAATTTCACACATCTCAATGCAATTTCTCAGAAAGCTTCTTTGTAGTTTTTATCTGAAGATATTTACTTTTCCACTATAGCCCTAAATGCACTCTAAAATATCCTTTTGCAGATTCCAGGAAATCTTTATTGTCAAACTACTACATGAAAAGAAAGGTGTAACTCTATGAGTTGAATTCACACGTCACAAAGAACTTTCTCAGAAAGTTTCTTTCCAGTTTTTTTTTAACTTTTTATTATTTTATTTTATTATTTATTTATTTATTTATTTGTGGGGTTTTTTTATTATACTTTAAGTTCTAGGGTACATGTGCATAACATGCAGGTTTGTTACATATGTATACTTGTGCCGTGTTGGTGTGCTGCACCCATCAACTCATCAGCACCCATCAATTCATCATTTATATCAGGTATAACTCCCAATGCAATCCCTCCCCACTACGGCCTCCCCATGATAGGACCCGGTGTGTGATGTTCCCCTTCCCGAGTCCAAGTGATGTCATTGTTCAGTTCCCACCTATGAGTGAGAACATGCAGTGTTTGGTTTTCTGTTCTTGTGATAGTTTGCTAAGAATGATGGTTTCCAGCTGCATCCATGTCCCTACAAAGGACGCAAACTCATCCTTTTTTATGGCTGCATAATATTCCATGGTGTATATGTGCCACATTTTCTTAATCCAGTCTGTCACAGATGGACATTTGGGTTGATTCCAAGTTTTTGCTATTGTGAATAGTGCCGCAATAATTTTGTATCCTGAGACTTTGCTGAAGTTGCTTATCAGCTTAAGGAGATTTTGGGATGAGACAACGGGGTTTTTAAATATACAATCATGTCATCTGCAAACGGGAACAATTTGACTTCTTCTTTGTTTAAGTGAATACCCTTGATTTCTTTCTCTTGTCTAATTGCCCTAGGCAGAACTTCCAACACTATGTTGAATAGGAGTGGTAAGAGAGGGCATCCCTGTCTTGTGGCAGTTTTCAAAGGGAATTTTTCCAGTATTTGCCCATTCAGTATGATATTAGCTGTGGGTTTGTCATAAATAGTTCTTATTATTTTGAGGTACGTTCCATCAATACCGAATTTATTGAGCGTTTTTAGCATGAAGGGCTGTTGAATTTTGTCAAAAGTCTTTTCTGCATCTATTGAGATAATCATGTGGTTCTTGTCTTTGGTTCTGTTTATATGCTGGATTACGTTTATTGATTTGCGAATGTTGAACCAGCCTTGCATCCCAGGGATGAAGCCCACTTGATCATGGTGGATAAGCTTTTTGATGTGCTGCTGAATCCGGTTTGCCAATATTTTATTGAGCATTTTTGCATCGATGTTCATCAGGGATATTGGTCTAAAATTCTCTTTTTTTGTTGTGTCTCTGCCAGGCTTTGCTGTCAGGATGATGTTGGCCTCATAAAATGAGTTAGGGAGGATTCCCTCTTTTTCTATTGATTGGAATAGTTTCAGAAGGAATGGTACCAACTCCTCCTTTTACCTCTGGTAGAATTCAGCTGTGAATGCATCTGGTCCTGGACTTTTTTTGGTTGGTAGACTATTAATTATTGCCTCAATTTCAGAGCCTGCTATTGGTCTATTCAGGGATTCAACTTCTTCCTGGTTTAGTCTTGGAAGAGTGTAAGTGTCCAGGAAATTATCCATTTCTTCTACATTTTCTAGTAGATTAGCATAGAGGTGTTTATAGTATTCTCTGATGGTAGTTTGTATTTCTGTGGGTTCGGTGGTGATATCCCCTTTATCATTTTTTATTGCTTCTATTTGATTTCTCTCTCTTTTCTTCTTTATTATTGTTGCTAGTGGTCAGTCAATTTTGGTGATCTTTTCAAAAAACCAACTCCTGGATTCATTGATTTTTTGGAGGGTTTTTTGTGTCTCTATCTCCTTCAGTTCGGCTCTGATCTTAGTTATTTCTTGCCTTCTGCTAGCTTTTGAATGTGTTTGCTCTTGCCTCTCTAGTTCTTTTAATTGTGATGTTAGAGTGTCAATTTTAGATCTTTCCTGCTTTCTCTTGTGGGCATTTAGTGCTATAAATTTCCCTCTACACACTGCTTTAAATGTGTCCCAGAGATTCTGGTATGTTGTATCTTTGTTCTCATTGGTTTCAGAGAACATCTTTATTTCTGCCTTCATTTCATTATGTACCCAGTAGTCATTCAGGAGCAGGTTGTTCAGTTTCCATGTAGTTGAGCAGTTTTGATTGAGTTTCTTAGTCCTGAGTTCTAGTTTGATTGCACTGTGGTCTGAGAGACAGTTTGTTATAATTTCTGTTCTTTTACATTTGCTGAGGAGTGCTTTACTTCCAATTATGTGGTCAATTTTGGAATAAGTGCGATGTGATGCTGAGAAGAATGTATAGTCTGTTGATTTGGGGTGGAGAGTTCTATAGATGTCTATTAGGTCCGCTTGGTGCAGAGACGAGTTCAATTCCTGGATATCCTTGTTAACTTTCTGTCTCGTTGATCTGTCTAATGTTGACAGTGGAGTGTTGAAGTCTCCCATTATTATTGTATGGGAGTCTAAGTCTCTTTGTAAGTCTCTAAGGACTTGCTTTATGAATCTGGGTGCTCCTGTATTGGGTGCATATATATTTAGGATAGTTAGCTCTTCCTGTTGAATTGATCCCTTTACCATTATGTAATGGCCTTCTTTGTCTCTTTTGATCTTTGATGGTTTAAAGTCTGTTTCATCAGAGACTAGGATTGCAACCCCTGCTTTTCTTTGTTCTCCATTTGCTTGTTAGATCTTCTTCCATCCCTTTATTTTGAGCCTATGTATGTCTCTGCATGTGAGATGGGTCTCCTGAATACAGCAGATTGATGGGTCTTGACCCTTTATCCAGTTTGCCAGTCTGTGTCTTTTAATTGGAGCATTTAGTCCATTTACATTTAAGGTTAATATTGTTATGTGTGAACTTGATCCTGTCATTATGATATTAACTGGTTATTTTGCTCGTTAGTTGATGCAGTTTCTTCCTAGCCTCGATGGTCTTTACATTTGGGCATGTTTTTGCAATGGCTGGTACCGGTTGTTCCTTTCCATGTTTAGGGCTTCCTTCAGGGTCTCTTGTAAGGCAGGCCTGGTGGTGACAAAATCTCTAAGCATTTGCTTATCTGTAAAGGATTTTATTTCTCCTTCACTGATGAAACTTAGTTTGGCTGGATATGAAATTCTGGGTTTAAAATTATTTTCTTTAAGAACGTTGAATATTGGCTCCCACTCTCTTCTGGCTTATAGAGTTTCTGCCGAGAGATCTGCTGTGAGTCTGATGGGCTTCCCTTTGTGGGTAACCCGACCTTTCTCTCTGGCTGTCCTTAAGATTGTTTCCTTCATTTCAACTTTGGTGAATCTGGCAATTATGTGTCTTGGAGTTGCTCTTCTCGAGGAGTGTCTTTGTGCTGTTCTCTGTATTTCCTGAATTTGAATGTTGTTCTGCCCTACTAGGTTGGGGAAGTTCTCCTGGATGATATCCTGAAGAGTGTTTTCCAACTTGGTTCCATTTTCCCCCTCACTTTCAGGCACCCCAGTCAGACGTAGATTTGGTCTTTTTACATAATCCCATACTTCTTGCAGGCTTTGTTCATTTCTTTTTCTTCTTTTTTCTTTTGGTTTCTCTTCTCACTTCATTTCATTCATTTGATCCTCAATCGCTGATACTCTTTCTTCCAGTTGATTTAGTCGGTTACTGAAGCTTGTGCATTTCTCGTGTCATGGTTTTCATCTCTGTCATTTCGTTTATGACCTTCTCTGCATTAATTAGTCTAGCTGTCAATTCTTCCACTCTTTTTTCAAGACTTTTAGTTTCTTTGCGCTGGGTACGTCATTCCTCCTCTAGCTCTGAGAAGTTTGATGGACTGAAGCCTTCTTCTCTCATCTCGTCCAAGTCATTCTCTGACCAGCTTTGATCCGTTGCTGGTGATAGGCTGCACACCTTTGCAGGGGAGATGCACTCTTATTTTTTGAATTTCCAGCTTTTCTGCCCTGCTTTTTCCCCATCTTTGTGGTTTTATCTGCCTCTGGTCTTCGATGATGGTGACGTACTGATGGGGTTTTTGTATAAGTGTCCTCCCTGTTTGATAGTTTTTCTTCTAACAGTCAGGACCCTGAGCTGTAGGTCTGTTGGAGATTGCTTGAGGTCCACTCCAGACCCTGTTTGCCTGGGTATCAGCAGCAGAGGTTGCAGAAGATAGAATTTTGCTGTACAGCGAGTGTACCTGTCTGATCCTTACTTTGGAAGCTTCCTCTCAGGGGTGTACTCCACCCTGTGAGGTGTGGGGTGTCAGACTGCCCCTAGTGGGGGATGTCTCGCAGTTAGCCTGCTCAGGGATCAGGAACCAACTTGAGCAGGCAGTCTGTCCGTTCTCAGATCTCAACCTCCGTGTTGGGAGATCCACTGCTCTCTTCATAGCTGACAGACAGAGTCGTTTGCGTCTGCAAAGGTTTCTGCTGCTTTTTTGTTGTTGTTGTTTTTGAGTTGTGCCCTGTCCCCAGAGGTGGAGTCTACAGAGACAGGCAGGTTTCCTTGAGCTGCTGTGAGCTCCACCCAGTTCGAGCTTCCCAGCAGCTTTGTTTACCTACTTAAGCCTCAGCAATGGCGGGTGCCCCTCCCCTAGCCTCGCTGCTGCCTTGCGGTTAGATCTCAGACTGCTGTGTTAGCAATGAGGGAGGCTCCGTGGGCGTGTGACCCTCCCGGCCAGGTGTGTGATATAATCTCCTGGTGTGCCCGTTTGCTTAAAGCGCAGTATTGGGGTGGGTGTTACCTGATTTTCCAGGTGTTGTGTGTCTCAGTTCCCCTGGCTAGGAAAAGGGATTCCCTTCCCCCTTGCACTTTCCAGGTGAGGCAATGCCTCGCCCTGCTTCAGCTCTCACTGGTCGGGCTGCCGCCGCTGACCAGTACCAATTGTCTGGCACTCCCTAGTGAGATGACCCCAGTACCTCAGTTGAAAATGCAGAAATCACCGGTCTTCTTTGTCGCTTGTGTTGGGAATTGGAGACTGGAGCTGTTCCTATTCGGCCATCTTGCTCTGCCCTCTCTTTCCAGTTTTTAACTGAGGATATTTCCTTTGTCACCATAGGCATCAATGAGATCCAAATTATACCTTCTCAGATTCAGCAAAAACAGTGCTACCAAAGTGATTCATGAAAGAAATCGTGTAACACTGTGAGATGAATTAACACTGTGAGATGAATGTAACACTGTGAGATGAATTAAGCGATTTATCAGAAAGCTTCTTCCTATATTTTATATTAAGATATTTCCTTTGACACCATAAACTTCAATGCACTCCAAAGTATCCCATTGCAGATTCCAAGAAAACAGTGTTAGCAGACTGCTAAATGAAAACAACAGAGTAACTGTGTGAAATGAATTCACACATCACAAAGCAGTTTCTCAGAAAGCTTCTTTCTAGTTTTTATCTGAGGATATTTCCTTTTTCACTATAAGCCTCAATGCACTCCCAAATAAACTTTTGTAGATTCCAAGAAAATTGTGTTAGCAAACTGCTCCATATAAGTAAGCTGTAACACTGTGAGATGAATTCCCACATCAGAGGGAAGTTTCTCAGAAATCTTCTGTATAGTTTTTATCTCAGGATATTTCATCTGAGGATACTTCCTCTGTCACCATGGGCTTCAATGCCCATGATCTCATTGAAGCCTGTGATGACAAAGGAATTGTCCTCAGATAATAACTAGAAAGAAGCTTTCTGAGAAACCGCTTTGTGAAGAGTGAATTCATCTCACAGAGTTACACAATTTCTTTCATGAATCACTTTGGTAGCACTTTGGTAGCACTGTCACCATAGGCTTCAATTCGATCTAAAATATTCCTTCTAAGATTCCTCAAAGTCAGGGCTACCAAACTGATCCATGAAAAGCATTGTGTAACTCTGTGAAATGACTTAACACACCGCAAAGCCGTTTTTCGGAAGGCTTCTTTCTAGTTTTCGTGTGAGGATATTTCATTTTCACCATAAGCTTCAATACACTCCAAAATATCACATTGAAGATTCCAAGAAAACAGTTTCAGCTAACTACTCAATGAAAAGAACAGTGCAACACTGTGAGATGAATTCACACATCACAAATCATTTTCTCTGAAACCTTTCTAGTGTTCATATGAGGATGTTTCCTTTTTCACCATAGGCCTCATGCGCTCCCATATATCCCTTTGCAGATTCCACGAAAACAGCGTTAGCAAACTGCTCAATTAAAAGAACGGTGTAACTCTGTGCGATAAATTGACACTTCACAAAGCAGTTTCTCAGAAACTTTCTTTCTAGCTTTTATCTAAGAATACTTTCTTTTTCAGGGTAGGCCTCAATGCGCTCCCAAATATCGCTTTGCAGATACCACGAAAACAGTGTTAGCAGAATGCTCCATTAAAAGAAAGGTGTAAATCTGTGAGATGAAATCACACATCACAGAGAACTTTCTCAGAAAACTTCTTTCTAGTTTTATCTGAGAATAATTCCTTTGTCACCACAAGCTTCAAGGCGATCCAAAATATCCCCTTTCCGATTCCCCAAAAACGGTGCTACCAAACTGCTCCATCAAAAGTTTCGTGTAACCCTGTAAGATGAATTCACAAATCACTAAGCAGTTTCTCATAAAGCTTCTTTCTTATCTTTGTCTGAGGTTGCTTCCTTTTTCACCATAAGCTTCAATGGGCTCCGAAATATCCCATTTCAGATTCCATGATAACAGGGTTCAGAAACTGTTCAATGAGAGGACTAGGTAACTGTGAGATGAATTCACACATTACAAAGCAGTTTCTCAGAAATCTTCTTTCTAGTTTTTACATGAGGGTATTTCCTTTGTCAAAATAATCTTCAATGCGCTCCGAAATATCCCACTGCATATTCCAAGATAAAGGTGTTAGCAAACTCCTCAATGAAAAGAACAGTGTAACTGTGTGAGATGAATTCACACATCACAATGCAGTTTCTCAGAAAGCTTCCTTCTGATTTTTATCTGAGAATATTTCCTTTTTCACAAGAGGCTTCAATCCGCTCCCAAATATCCCTTGCAGATTCCACAAAAACAGCGTTCTTCAACTGTCCCATATAAAGAAAGGTGTAACTCTGTGAGGTAAATTCACACATCACAAAGAAGTTTCCCAGATAGCTTCTTTCTAGTTTGTATCTGAGGATATATGCTTTGTTAAACTAGGCTTTAATATGATCCAAAACATCCCTTCTCAGATACCCTAATAACAGTGCTACCAAACTGATTCATGAAAATAATCCTGTAACTCTGTGAGAAGAGTTCACAAATCACAAAGGGGTTTTTCAGAAAGCTTCTTTCTAATTTTTATATGAGGATATTTCCTTTGTCACCCTAATCTTCAATGTGCTCTGAAATATCCCTTTGCAGATACCAAGAGAACAGTGTTAGCAAACTTTTCAATGAAAAGAACAGTGTAACACTGTGAGGTGAATTCACACATCAAAAAGGAGTTTCCTAGAAACCTTCTTTCTAGTTTTTATCTCAGGTTATTTCCTTTTTTCCATAGACCTCAATGCACTCCATATATCCCTTTGCAGATTCCACGAAAACAGCATTAGCAAACTGCTCAATGAAAAGAAAGCTGTAAATCTGTGAGATGAATTCACACATCAAAAGGCAGTTTCACAGAAAAATTCTTTCTAGTTTTTATCTTAGGATATTTCCTTTGTCACCATAAGATTTAATGTGATCTAAAATATCCCTTCTCAATTTCCCCAAAAACAGTGTAACCAGTCTGCTCCATGAAAGCAATCGTGTGACTGTTTGAGATGAATTCCCAAATCACAAAGCAATTTCTCTGAAAGCTTCTTTCTAGTTTATCTGAGGGTATTTCCTCTGTCACCATAATCTTCAATGCACTCTGAAATATCCCATCGAAGATTCCGACAAAAAAACAGTTAGCAAACTGCTCAAGGAACAGAACAGTGCAACTCTGTGAGATGAATTTACCCATCACAAAGCAGTTTCTCAGAAAACTTCTTTCTATTTTTTATCTGAGGATATTTTCTTTTTCATTGTAGGCCTCAGAGGGCTCCAAAATATTCCTCGTGGACTCCACGAAAACAGTGTTATCAAACAGCTCAATGAAAACAACGGTGTAACCCTGTGACATGAATTCACATATCACAAAGCAGTTTCCATAAAGGTTTTTCTAATTTTTATCTGAGGATATTTCCTTTGTCACCATAGTCTTCAAAGTGATCCAAATGATCCCTTCTCAGATTCCATAAAAACAGTGCTACCAAACTGCTCCATGAAAAGAATCATGTAATTCTGTGAGATGAATTCACACATCAAAGCTCTCTGAAATATCACATTGTAGTTTCCAAGAAAACAGTGTTGGCAGCCTGTTCATTGAAGAGATGAGTGTAACTCTGTGAGATGACTTCACACATCACAAAGCAATTTCTCTGTCAGCATCGTTCTTGTTTTTGTCTGTGGATATCTCCTTTATCACCATAGGCTTCAAAGCACTCCCAAATATTCTACTGCAGATTCAAGAAATACAGTGTTTTCTAACTGCTCAATTAAAAGAATTGTGTAATTCTGTGAGATGAATTCACAAACCACAAAGAAGTTTCTCAGAAAGCTTCTTTCTAGTTTTTATCAGAATATATTTCCTTTGTCACCATAAGATTCAATGCGTTCTGAAATATCTGATTGCAGATTCCAAGAAAACAGTGTTAGCAAACGGTTCAATGAAAACAACATTCTAACTCTCTGAGATGAATTCACACATCACAAAGCAGTCTCTCAGAAAGATTCTTTCTAGTTTTTATGTGAGGATATTTCCTTTTTCATCCAAGGACCCAATGCTTTCCAAATATCCCTTTACAGACATTATGAAAGCAGTGTTAGCAATCTAATCAATGAAAAAAACAGTGTAACTCTGTGAGATGAATTCACACAACACAAATAATTTTCTTAGAAAGCTTCTTCGTAGATTTTATCTTAGGACATTTCCTTTTTCACCCGAGGCTTTCAGGTGATCCGAAATATCCCTTCTCAGATTCGCCAAAAACAGTGCTACCAAACTACTCCATGAAAAGAAAGGTGTAACTCTGTGAGATGAATTCACAAATCAGAAAGCAGTTTCTCAGAAAGCTTCTTTCTAGTTTTTGACTGAGGATATTTTCTTTGTCAATATCAGCTGTAACACGCTCCAAAACACCCCATTGTGGATTCCAAGTAAGCAGTGTTAGCAAGCTGCACAGTGAAAAGAACAGTGTAACTCTGTGAGATGAATTCACACATCAGAAAGCGGTTTGTCAGAAGGTTTCCTTTTGGTTTTTATCTGAAGATATATCCTTTGTCACCAAAGGCTTCAAGACACTCCCAAATATCCTATTGCACATTCCTTGAAAACAGCATTATCATACTGCTCCATGAAAATAATGGTGTAACTCTGTGAGATGAATTTACACAATGCAAAACAGCTTCTCAGAAAGCTTCTTCCCAGTTTTTATCTGGGGACATTTCCTTTTTCACTATAGGCTTCAATGTGCTTCCCAATATCACTTTGCAGATTCCATGAAAACAGTGTTATTAAACTGCTTCATGAAAATAATGGTGAAATTCTGTGAGATGAATTTATCCATTGCAAATCAGTTTCTCAGAAAGCTTCTTTTTAGTTTTTACATGGGCATATTTGCTTTTTCACTATAGGCCTCAAAATGCTTCAAAATATTCCTTTGCAGATTCCATGAAAACAGTGTTATTAAACTGCTTCATGAAAAGAATGGTGAAATTCTGTGAGATGAATTTATCCATTGCAAATCAGTTTCTCAGAAAGCTTCTTTCTAGTTTTTACATGGGCATATTTGCTTTTTCACTATAGGCCTCAAAATGCTTCAAAATATTCCTTTGCAGAATCTACGAAAACAGTGTTGGCAAACTGCTCAATGAACAAAACAGTGTAACTTTGTGCAGTAAATTGACACATCATAAAGCAATTTCTCAGAAAGCTTCTTTCTAGTTTTTATCTGAGGATATTTCCTTTCCACCATAGGCCTCAATGTGCTCGTAAATATCCCTTTGAAGATTCCACGAAAATAGTGTTAGCAATCTACTCCATGAAAAGAAAGGTGTAAATTTGTGAGATGAATTCACCCAGCACAAAGCAGTTTCTCAGATAGCTTCTTTTTGGTTTTTCTCTGAGGATATTTCTTTTGTCACCATAGGCTTCAATGCACTCATAAATATCCTATTTCTACCATACTACTCAATGAAAGAATAGTGTATCTCTGTGAAATCAATCTACATATCACAAAGCTGTTTCTCAGAAAGCTTCATACAAGTTTCATCTGAGGATAATTCCTTTTTCACCGTATTCCTCAATGTGCTACCAAATGTACCATTGCAGATTCCCCGAAAATAGTGTGGTCAACCTGCTCCATGACAAGAAAGGTGTACCTCTGTGAGATGAATTCATACATCACAAAGTATTTCCTCGGAAAGCTTCTTTCTAGTTTTTATATGAGGATATTTCCTTTGTCACCATAGGCTTCATTGTTATCCACAATATCCCTTCTCAGATCCCCAAAAACAGTGCTACCTAACTGTTCCATGAATAGTGCCATGTAACTCTGTCAGATGAATTCACAAATAACAAAGCAGTTTCTCAGATTACTTCATTCTAGTTTTTGTCAGGGGATATTTCCTTTTTCACCATAGGTCTCAATACTCTCATTACAATCCCTTTGCAGATTCCACGAAAATAGGGTTAGCAAACTGCTCCATGGAAAGAAAGGTGTAAATGTCTGATACGAATTCACACGTAACAAAGTAGTTTCTCAGAAAGTTTCTTCTTGGTTTTTGTCTGAGGATATTTCCATTGTCACCATAGGCTTCAATGTGCTTCCAAATATCCTATTGCAGATACCCCAACACTAGTGTTACCATACCATTGCATGAAGAAAAAAATGGTGTAACTCTGTGAAATGAATTCAGACATTACAAAGCTGTTTCTCAGTAAGCTTCTTCAATGCGCTCCAAGATATCCTATTTCAGATTACATGAAAACAGTGTTATCAAACTGCTCTATGAAAAGAATGGTGTAACTCTGTAAGATGAATTCACATGACACAAAGCAGTTTCTCAGAAAGACGCTTTCTAGTTTTTGTCAGGATATTTCTTATTTCACCAAAGGCCTCAATGTACTCCCTAATACACCTTTCCAGATTCCATGAAAAAAGGGTTAGCGAACTGCTAAATGAAAAGAAAGGGGTAACTCTGTTAGACGAATTCACACATCACAAAGAACTTTCTCAGAAAGCTTCCTTTCTAGTTTATATCTGAGGATATTTCCTTTGTCACCAGTCTTCAGTGCACACCCAAATAGCCTATTGCAGATTCCATGCAAACAGCATCCAAAAACGCTGCAAGCAAAGAATCGTGTAACTCTGTGAGATGAATTCACATGTCTTAGTGATGAATAACAAAGCAGTTTCTCAGATGTTCTTTCTAATTTTTATCTGAGGATATTTCCTTTGTCATCATTGGCTTCAATGTGCTCCCAAATATCCTAATACATATTCCACGATATCAGCGTTATCAATATGCTCAATGGAAAGAATGGTGTAACTCTGTAAGATGAATTCGCACATTACAAAGCAGTTTGTCAGAGAGCTTGTTTCTAGTTTTTATCTGAGGCTAATTCCTTTTTCACTATAGGCCTCAATGCACTCTCAAATATCCCTTTGCAGATTCCACAAAAACACTGTTAGCAAACTGCTCTATGAAAAGAAAGGTGTAAAACTATGAGATGAATTCAAACATCACAAACAACTTTCTCATAAATCTTCTTTCTGGTTTTTATCAGAGGTTATTTCCTTTGTCACCATAGGCTTAAATGCGATCCAAATTATCCTTCTAACATTCCCCAAAACCAGTGCAACCAAACTGCTCCATGGAAAGAATCATATAACACTGTGAGATGAATTCACCAATCACAAAGTAGTTTCTCAGAAAGTTTCTTTCTAGTTTTTGTCTGAGGATAGTTCCTTTGTCACCATAAACTTCAATGCATTTAGAAATATCCCTCTGCAGACTCCAAGAAAACAGTGTTAGCAAACTTCTCAATAAAAGAAACGTTATAACTCTGTGAGATGAATTCACACATCACAAGGCAGTTTCTCAGTAAATTTCTTTCTAGTTATTATCTGAGGATAATTCCTTTTTCACCATAGGCCTCAATGCACTACTAAATATACTTTTGCAGATTCCACAAAAACCGTGTTAGCCAGCTGCTCCATGAAATGAAATGTGTAACTCTGTGAGATTAATTCACACATAAAAAACTTTCTAAGAAAGCTTCTTTATGAATATGTTTCCTTTGCCACCATAGGATTTAATGTGATCCAAAATATCCCTTCTCAGATTCCCAAAAAACAGTGCTACCAAGCTAATCCATGAAAAGAATCATGTAGCTCTGTGAGATGAATTAGCATATCACAAAGCGGTCTCTGAGAAATCTTCTTTCTAGTTTTTATATGAGGATATTTCCTTTGTCACCATAAGTGTCAATGTGCTGAGAAATATTCCACTGCAGATTCAAAAATAGAGTGTTAGCAAACTGCTCAATGAAAATAACAGTGTAACTCTGTGGTATGAACTCACACATCATGAAGCAGTTTCTCAGAAACCTACTTTCTAGTTAATTTTTGAGGATATTTACTTTTTCACCATAGACCCCAATGCACCCCCAAATATCCCTTTGCAGATTCCACGAAAACGGTGTTAACAAACTGCTGCATGAACAGGAAAGATAAAACTCTGTGAGATAAATTTACAAATCAAAGGAACTTTCTCAGAAAGCTTCTTTCTAGTTTTTATCTGAGGATATTTCCTTTGTAAGTATAGGCTTCAATGAGCTCTAAAATATCCTATTGCAGATTCCAAGAAAACAATGTTAACAAACTGCTCAATGAAAAGAACAGTGTAACTCTGTGAGGTGAATTCACACATCACAAAGCAGTTTCTCAGAAAGCCTGTTTTTGGTTTTTACCTGAAAATATTTCCTTTGTCACCATTGGCTTCAATGCCCTCTAAAAGATCCTATTGCAGATTCCATGAAAACATTGTTAGAAAACTGCTCAATGAGAAATATGGTGTAACTCTGTGAGGTGAATTCACACATCACAAAGCAATTTCTCAGAAAGCTTCTTTCTAGCTTTTATCTGAGGATATTTCCTTTTTCACTATAGGCTTCAATACGTTCCTAAATATCTCTTTGCAGATTCCCCAAAAACAGTGTTACCAAAGGGCTCCATGAAAAGAATCATGTAACTCTGTGACATAAATTAACACATCGCAAAGAGATTTCTAAGAAAGCTTCTTTCTAGTTTTTATATGAGGATATTTGCTTTTCCACCGTTGGCTTCAATATGCTCCCAAATATCCCATCTCAGGTACCACAAAAACCTTGATGTCAAAGTGCTTCCTCAACAGAAATGTTACCTCTATAAGATGAATGGAAACATCACAAAGGAGTTTCTCCAAAAGCTTCTCTCTGGTTGTTACCTGAAGAAATTTCTTTTTCATCTGAGGCCTCCATGTGCTCCCAATTATACCTCTGCAGATTCCACAAAAACAGTGCTAACAAACTGCACCAGGAAAAGAATGATGTAACTCTGTGAGTTAAATTGACCCATCACAAAGCAGTTTCTCAGGAAGCTTCTTTCTAGTTTTTATCTGAGGATATTTCTTTTTCCACCATGGGCTTCAATGCACTCCCAAATATCCCTTCTCAGACACCACACTAACAGTGATGACAAAGTGTTCGCTCAACAGAAACGTTTAACTCTATGAGATGAATGTACATATCCCAAAGGGGTTTCTCAGAAAGCTTTTCTCCACTTTTTAACTGAAGATATTTCTTTTTTCACCATTGGACTCTATGCACTCCTCAATATCCCTTTGCAGATTCCACAAAAACAGTTTTACCAAACTGCTCAATGAAAATAAAATTGAAACTCTGTGAGATGTATTCACCCATCACAAAGCAGTTTCTCAGAAAGCTTCCTTCTAGTTTAAATCTGACAATATTTCCTTTTTCACCGTAGGCTTCAATGGGCTCCCAAATGTTTCCTCTCAGATACCATAAAAACAATGATGCTGTACTGCGCAATCAAAAAAAAGGTTAAACTCTATGATATGAATACACATATCAGAAAACCGTTTTTCAAAAAGCTTCTCTACCAGTTTTATCTGAAGTTATTTCCTTCTCATTATAGGCCTCTAGAAGAAATTTCTTTTTTCATCTTAGGTCTCTATGCCCTCCCAAATATCCCTCTGCAGATTCCACAACAGTGCTAACAAACTGCACCATGAAAAACATGATGTAACTCTGTGAGATAAATTGACCCATCACAAAGCAGTTTCTCAGGAAGCTTCTTTCTAGTTTTTATCTGAGAGTATTTCTTTTTCCACCATAGGCTTCAATGCACTCCCAAATATCCCTTCTCAGACACCACCCAAACAGTGATGCCAAGGTGCACTCTCAACAGAAACGGTTAGCTCTATGAGATGAATGCACACATCACAAAAGAGTTTCTCATAAAGCTTCTCTCCTGTTTTTAACTGAATACATTTCCTTTTTTGCCATTGGACTCTATGCACTCTCAAATATCCCTTTGCAGATTACACAAAAACCGTGTTACCAAACTGCTCAATGAAAACTAAATTGAAACGCTGTGAGATGAATTCACCCATCACAAAGCAGTTTCTAAGAAGCTTCTTTCTAGTTTAAATCTGATGATATTTCCTTTTTCACTGTAGGCTTCAATGTGCTCCCAAATGTCTCCTCTCAGATACCATAAAGACAGTGATGCCAAACTCCTCAATCAACAAAAAGGTTAAGCTCTATGATATGAATACACAAAAAACTTTCCAGTTTTTTGAAAGCCGTTTATCAAAAATCTTCTCTGCAGTTTTTATCTGAAGTTATTTCCTTTTCACTATAGGTTTCTAGAAGCTCCCGAATATCCCTTTGGAGATTCCATAAAAAGAGTGCTACGAAACTGCTCCATGGAAAGAATCGTGTAACTCTGTGAGATGAATTCACAAATCAAAAGCAGTTGGTAAGAAAGCTTCTTTCCAGTTTTTGTCTGAGGATATTTCTGTTGTCACCCTAAGCTTCAGTGCACTCCAAAATATCCCATTGCAGATTCCAAGTTAAACAGTGTTAACAAACTCATTGATGTAAAGAACATTGTATCTCTGTGAAATGAATTCACACATCCCAAAGCAGTTTCTCAGAAAGCTTCTTTTTGGCTTTATGTTGAGGGTATTTCCTTTTACACTCTAGGCCTCAATGTGCTCCCAAATATCACTTTGCAGATTCAATGAAAAGAGTGTTAGCAATCTGCTCCATGAAAAGAAAGGTATAACTGTGTGAGATAAATTCACACATCACAAAGAACTTTCTCAGAAAGCTTCTTTCTAGTTTTTATCTGAGGATATTTCCTTTGTCACCTTAGGCTTCAATGTGATTAAAAATATCCCTTCTCACATTCCCCAAAAAGTGGATACCAAACTGCTCCATTAAAAGAATAGTGTAACTCTGTGAGATGAATTAACTCATCACAAATCGTTTTCTCAGATAGCTTCTTTCTAGTTTTTATACGAGGATATATACTTTTTCACTGCTGGCTTCAATGCACTCCCAAATACCCCTTCTCTGATATCACAAAAATAGTGATGCCAAAGTGCTCCCTCAATGGAAACGTTTAACTCTATAAGACGAATGCACACATCATGAAGGAGTTTCTCCAAAACTTCCCTCCAGTTGTTACCTGATGAAATATCTGTTTTCACCTTAGGCCTCTATGTGCTTCTAATTTTCCCTCTGCAGATTCCACACAAACAGTGCTTACAAACTGCTCCATGAAAGAAATCATGTAACTCTGTGAGTTAAACTGACCCATCACAAAGCAGTTTCTCAGGAAGCTTATTTCTAGTTTTTATCTGAGGATATTTCCCCTTCCACATAGTCTGCAATGCACTTCCAAATATCCTGTCTCAAACACCACAAAAACAGTGATGCCAAAGTGCTCCCTCAAGAGAAAGGTTTACCTCTATGAGAAGAATGCACACATCATAGCGAGTTTCTCAGAAAACTTCTCTCTAGTTTTTACCTGAAGAATTTTCTTTTTTCACCTTAGGATTCTATGTGCTCCCAAGTATCCCTCTGCAGATTCCACAAAAACAGTGCTACCAAATTTCTCAATGAATAAAAGGTGTAACTCTGTGAGATGAATTCACCCATCACAAAGCAGTTTCTCAGAAAGCTTCTTTCTATTTTAAATCTGAGGATATTTTGTTTTTCACCGTAGGCTTTAATGTGCTCCCAAATATATCCTCTCAGACACTACGAAAACAGTGATGCCAAACTGCTCAATCAACAAAAAGGTTAAACTTGATGAGATGAATTCACACATCAAAAACTGTTTCTTGAAAACTTCTCTCCAGTTTTTATCTGAAGTTATTTTCTTTTTCACCTTAGGCCTTTAGGAGTTCCTGAATATCCCCTTGAAGATTCCATAAAAACAGTGATACTAAACTGCTCCATGCAAAGACTCTGTAACTGGACAGGCGTGGTGGCTTAAACCTCTAATCCCAGCACTTTGGAAGGCCGACACAGGCGGATCACGAGTTCAGGAGATCGAGACCATCCTGGCTAACATGGTGAAACTCCATCTCTACTAAAAATACAAAAAAAAAAAACCAGCTAGGCGAGCTGGTGGGTGCCTGTAGTCCCAGCTACTCGGGATACTGACGCAGGAGAATGGCATAAACCCAGGAGGCGGAGCTTGGAGTGAGCTGAGATCCGGCCACTGCACTCCAGCCTGGGTGACAGAGTGAGACTCTGTCTGAAAAAAAAAGAATCATGTAACTCTGTGAGATGAAATTACAGATTACAATACAGTTTTTCAGAATGTTTCTTTCTAGTTTTTGTCTGAGGACATTTTCTTTGTCATGTTAAAATTGAATGTGTTCCCTAATATCCCATTGCAGATTCCAAGAAAATAGTGTTACAATTGCTCAATGAAAAGAACAGTATACCTCGGTGAGATGAATTCACACATCACAAAGCAGTTTCTCAGAAAGCTTCGTTGTAGTTTTAATCTGAGGATATTTCCTTTTTCATCATAGGTCTCAAATCACTCCCAAATATCCATTTGCAGATTCCACCAAAACAGTGTTAGCAAACAGCTCCATGAAAAGAAAGGTGTAACAATGAGATGTATTCATACATTACAAAGCAGTTTCTCTGATTCTTTCTAGTTTATATCTAGGAATATGATCTTTGTCAGAATAGGCTTCAATGCAATCCAAAATATCCCTTTTCAGATTCCCCAAATACAGTGCTACCAAACTGATCCATGAAAAGAATTGTATAACTCTGTGAGATGAATTCACAAATCACAAAGCACTATCTCAGAAATCTTCTTTCTAGTTTTTGTCTGAGGTTATTTCCTTTTTCACCATAGGCCTCAATGCACTCATGAATATCCCTTTGCAGATTATAAGAAAGCAGTGTTAGCAAACTGCTCCATGAAAAGAAAGGTGTAAATACGTTAGATGAATTCACACATCACAAAGAAGTTTCTCAGAAAGATTTTTTTTTGTCTGAGGATATTTCATTTGTCACCATAAGCTTCAGTGCACTCTCAAATATCCTATTGCAGATTACACGAAAACATGGTTATCAAATAGCTCAATGAAAACACCAGTGTATCTCTCTGAGATGAATTCACCTATCCAAAAGTCGTTTCTCAGAAAGCTTCTATCTAATTTTTATCTGAGGATATTTCCTTTTCCACCATAGGCTTCAATGCACTCCCAAATATCCCTTGTCAGACACCACAAAAAAAGTGATGCCAAAGTACTACCTTAGCAGAAATGTTTAGCCCTATGAGATGAATGCACTCATCACAAAGAAGTTTCTCCGAAAGCTTCTCTCCAGTTTTTACCTGAAGAATTTTCTTTTTCACCTTACACCTCTATGCGCTCCCAAATATCCCTTTGCAGTTTCCACAAATACAGTGCTATCAAACAGCACAATAAAATGAAAGGTGTAACTCTCTGAGGTGAATTCACATATCACAAAGAAGTTTCTCAAAAGCTTCTTTCTAGTTTATGTCTGATGGTATTTCCTTTTTCACCATTGGCTTCAATGTGCTCCCAAATAACTCCTCTCAGACACCACAGAAACAGTGATGCTGAACTGCTCAGTCAACAAAAAGGTTAAACTCTATGAGATGAATATACCCATCACAAAACCGTTTCTCGAAAAGCTTCTCTCTAGTTTTCATCTGACGTTATTTCCTTTTTCACCATAGACCTGTAGGAGCTTCCGAATATCCCTTTGCAGATTCCATAAAAACAGTGCAGCCAAACTGCTAAAAGGAAACAAAGGTGCATCTTTGTGTGATTAATTCACTCATCACAAAGAAATTTCTCAGAAAGTTTATTTCTAGTTTTTATCTCAGGATATTTCCTTTTCCACCATCGGTTTCCATGCGCTCCCAAATATACCTTCTCAGACACCACAAAAAGAGTGATGCCAAACCACTCTCCCAACAGAAAACTTTACCTCTATGAGGTGAATGCACACATCACAAAGCAGTTATCAGAAACTTTCTCTCCAGTTTCAACCTGAAAATATTTCTTTTTTCAACATTGGCATCTATCTGCTCTCAAATATTCCTTTCCGTATTCCAAAAAAACTGTGTTACCAAAATGCTCAATGAAGAGAAAGATTTAACTCTGTGAGAGGAATTCACCCATCACAATCAGTCTCTCAGAAAGCTTCTTTCTATTTTTTATCTGAGGGCATTTCCTTTTTCACCATAGGCTTCTCTGCGCTCCCAATATCCTTTGTAGATTCCACAAAAACAGGGTAACCAAAATACTCAATGAAAAGAATGGTTTACCTCTGGGAGATGAATTCACCCATCACAAAGAAATTTCTCAGAAAGATCCTTTCCAGTTTTTATCTGTGCATATTTACTTTTCCACCCTCAGCCTCAATGCTCTCTGAAATATCCCTTTTCAGACACCACAAAAACAGTGAGATCATGCTGCTCTATCAACAAAATGGATTATCTCTATGGGATGAACACACATATCATAAAACAGTTTCTCAAAAACGTTAACTCCAGTTTTTATCTGAAGATATTTCCTTTTTCACCATAGGCCTCTATTAGCTCCCAAATATTCCTTTGCAGATTCCCCAAAAACAGAGCTACCAAACTGCTCAATGAAAAAAAAGGTGTAACTCTTTGAGATGAATTCACTGATCACAAAGCAGTTTTTCAGAAAGCTTCATTCTAGTTTTTATATGAGAATATTTCCTTTGTCACCATAGGCTTCAATGTGATCCAAAATATCCCTTCTAAGATTTCTCCAAAACAGTGTTACCAAACGGCTCCATGAAAAGAATCCTGTAACCCTGTGTGATGAATTAGCACATCATAAAGCCGTTTCTCAGAATGTTTTATTCTAGTTTTTACATGAGAACTTTTCCTTTGTCACCATAATCTTCAAGGTGCTCACTATAGGCCTCAATAAGCTCCCAAAATCCCTTTGCATATTCCATGAAAACAATGTTAGCAAGATGCTCCATGAAAAGAAAGGTGTAACTCCGTGAGATGAATTCACACATCACAAAGAACATTCTCAAAAAGCCTCTTTATACTTTTCATCTGAGGATATTTCCTTTGTCACCATAGGCTTCTATGTGATCCAAAATATTCCTTCTCAGTTTCTCGAATATCAGTGTTACTAAATTGATCCATGAAGGAATCCTGTAACTCTGTGAGATGAATTACACATCACAGATAATTTCTTTCTAATTTTTATCTGAGGTTATTTCCTTTTACACCATAGGTCTCAATACGGTCCCAAATATCCCTTTTCAGATTCCATGAAAACAAGGATGGCAATGTGCTCCAAGAAAAGAAAGGTGTAACTCTATGAGGTGAACTAACACATCACAAAGCAGTTTCTCAGAGAGCTTCTTTCCAGTTTTTTTAATGAGGATATTTCCTTTGTCACCATAGGATTCAATGCAATCCAAAATATCCTTTTTGATATTCCCCAGAAACACTGCTATTAAACTGCTCCATGAAAAGAGTCGTGTAACTCTCTGGGATAAATTAACACATCACAAATTGGTTTCTCAGAAAGCTGCTTTCTAGTTTTTATATGATATTTTTTAGTTTTTCACCATAAGCATGAATGCTCTCTGAAATATCCCATTGCAGATTCCAAGAAAACAGTGTCAGTAAACTGCTCAATGAAAAGAATAGTGTAACTCTGTGAGATGAATTCACACATCACGAAAGGTTTCTCAGAAAGCTTCTTTCTAGTGTTTATATATGGATATTTCCTTTTAAACCATAGGCTTCAAATTGCTCCCAAATATTCCTTCTCAGACACCTCAAAAACAGTGATGCCAAAGGGCTCCATCAATAGAAATGTTTAGCTGTATGAAGTGAATGCAAAACTCACAAAGGATTTTCTCTGAAAACTTCTCTCCAGTTTTTACCTGGAGAATTTTCTTCTTTCACCTTAGGACTCTATGTAGTCCCAAATATCCTATTACAGATTCTGCAAAAACAGTGTTTCCAAACTGCTCAATGAAAAGAAAGATTTAACCCTGTGAGATGAATTCACCCAACACAAAACAGTCTCTCAGAAAGCTTCTTTCTCATTTTTATCCTAGGGTATTTCCTTTTTCACCATAGACGTCTCTGTGCTTTGAATATTCTTTGTAGATTTTACAAAAACAGGGTTAAAAAACTGTTTAATGAAAAGAATGGTTTACCTCTGGGAGATGAATTCACCCATCACAAAGAAATTTCTCAGAAGTCTGCTTTCTACCTTTCATCTGTGCAGCATATTTATTTTTCACCATCAGCCTAAATGCATTCCCAAAAACCCCTTCCCAGACACCACAAAACAGTGATGTCAAACTGGTCAATAAAAAATGGTTTACTTCTATGAGATGAATGCATACATCACAAAACAGTTTCTCAAAAACCTTCTCTCCGGTTTTTATTTGAGGATGTTTTCTTTTTCACCATCAGCCTCTATGAGCTCCCAAATATCCTTTGCAGATTCCCTGAAAACAGTGCTACCAAGCTGCTCAATTAAAAGAAAGGTATAACTCTGTGAGATGAATTCAACCATCACAGAGCAGTTTCTCATAAAGCGTCTTTCTAGTTTTTATCTGAAGATATTTCCTTTTTCACCATAGGCCTTAATGCGCTCCAAATATCCCTTTGCAGATTCCACGAAAAGAGTGCTTGCAGACTACTCCACGAAAAGAAGGGGTATCTCCATGAGATGAATTCACACATCCCAAAGAACTGTCTCAGAAAGCATCTTTCTAGTTTTTGTCTGAGGATATTTCCTTAGTCACCATAGGCTTCATGGCAATCCAAAATATCCCTTCTCAGATTCCCCCAAAACAGTGCTACCAAACTGATCCATGAAAGGAATTGTGTATCTCTGTGAGATGAATTAATGCATCATAAAGAAGTTTCTCAGAGGGTTTCTTTCTAGTTTTTATATAAGGATATAGACTTTGTCACCATAAGCTTCGATGTGCTCTGAAATATGCCATTGTAGATTCCAAGAAAACAGTGTTAGCACACTGCTCAATGAAAAGAACAATGTAACTCTGTGCCTTGAATTCAAACATCACAAAGTAGATTCTCAGAAAGCTCCTCTCTAGTTTTTCTATGAGGATATTTCCTTTTTCACTATAGGCCTCAAGATACTCCCAAAGATCCCTTTGCAGATTCCATGAAAAGAGTGTTAGCAAATTGATCCACGAAAAGTAAGGTGTAACTCTGTGAGATGAATTCACACATCACAAAGAACTTTCACAGAAAGCGTCTTTCTAGTTTTCATCTGAGGATAATTCCTTTTTCACCATAGGCCTCAATGCACTCCCAAATATCCCTTTATAGATTCCATGAAAACAGTGTTACCAAACTGCTCCATGTAAAGAAGGGTAAAACTGTTTGAGATGAATTCACACAATACAAGGAACCTTCACAGAAAGCTTCTTTCTAATTTTTATCTGAGGATACTCCCTTTGTGACCATAGGCTTCAACGTGATCCATAATATCCTATTGCACATTCCAAGAAAACAGTGTTATCACACTGCTGAATGAAAAGAATGGTGTAGTTCTTTGAGGTGAATTTACACATCACAAACCAGTTTCATAGAAAGCTTCTTTCTAGTTTTTATCTGAGAATATTTACTTTGTCACCATAGGCATCAGTATGATCCAAAACATCCCTTCTCAGATTCTGCATGAAGAGTGCTTCCAAACTACTTCATGAAAAGAATCATTTAACACTGTGACATGAATTCATAAACCACAAAGGCGTTTCTCAGAAAGCTTCATTCTAGTGTTTATCTGAGGATATTTCCTTTTTCACTATAGGCCTCAATGCACTGCAAAATATCGCTTTGCAGATTCCATGAAAACAGTGTTAGTAAACTGTTCCACGAAAAGAAAGATGTAACTCTCTGAGATGAATTCACACATCACAAAGCAGTTTCTCAGAAAGATTCTTTCTAGTTTTTATCTGAGTATATTTCCTTTGTCACCATAGGCTTCAATGTGATCCAAAATATCCCTTCTAAGATTCCCCAAAAACAGTGCTACCAATGTGATCCATGAAAATAATCACGTAAATCTAGGATATGAATTATCACAACATGAAGCAGTTTCTCAGAAAGCTTCCTTCTAGTTTTTATATGATGATACGTCGTTTGTCTCCCTAAGCTTCAGTGCATTCCAAAATATCCCATTGTAGATTCCAAGGAAATAATGTTAGGAAACCTCTCACTGAAAAGAACAGTGTAACCCTGTGAAATGAATTCACACACCAAAAGCAGTTTCTCACAAAGCTTCTTTCTAGTTTTTATCTGAGGATAATTCCTTTTTCACCATATTACTCAATGCACTCGTAAATATCCCTTTGCAGATTCCTTGAAAACAGTGTTAGCAAACTGTTCCATGAAAAGAAAGGTGTAGCTCTGTGAGATGAATGCACACATCACAGAAAGTTTATCAGAAACCTTCTTTCTAGTTTTTATCTGAGGATATTTCCTTTGTCACCACAGACTTTAAGGCAATCCAAAATATCCCTTCTCAGATTCCCCCAAAACAGTGTGACCAAACTGCTGCATGAAAATATGATGCATCTCTGTGAGATGGATTCACTCATCACAAATCAATTTCTCAAAAAGGTTCTTTATAGCATCCTCCTGAGGATAGTTCCTTTGTCACCATAAGCTTCAATGTGCTCTGAAACATCCTTTGCAGATTCCAAGTAAAGAGTGTGATCAAACTGCTCAATGAAAAGATCAGTGTAAGTATGGGAGATGAGATCACACTTCACCAAGCAGTAAATCAGAAAGCTTCCTTTTGGTATTTATCTGATTATACTTTCTTTGTCACCACTGGCTTCAATGCACTCCCAAATATCTTATAGCAGCTTCCACGTAAGCAGTGTTAGCAAACTGCTCAATGAAAAGAATGGTGTAACTCTGTGAGATGAATTCACACATCACAAAAAAACTGTCTCAGAAAGCCTCTTTCTAGTTTTCATCTGAGTATATTTCTTTGTCACTATAGGCTTGAATGTGATCCAAATATACCTTCTTAGTTTCCCCTAAAACAGTGCTATCAAACTGAACCATTAACAGAATTGTGTAACTCTGAGAGCTGAATTAACACATCACAAAGTGGTTTTTCAGAAAACTTATTTCTAGTTTTTATATGAATATATTTCCTTAGTCACCAGACTTCAATGCGCTATGAAATATTCCATTGCAGATTCCAAAAATATAGTGTTAGCAGACTGCTGAATGAAAAAAAACATTGAAACACTGTGAGATGAATTCACATATTACAAAGCAGTTTCTCAGGAAAGTTCTTTCCAGTATTTATTTAAGGATATTTCCTTATTCACCATAGGCCTCACAGTGCTCCCAAATATCCCTATGCACATTCCAAAACCAAAAATTTTAGCAAACTGCTCCATGAAAGGAAAGGTGCAACACTGTGAGATGAATTCCTACATCAAAAAATAGCTTCTCAGAAAACTCCTTTAACATTTTTATCAGAGTATATTTCCTTTGTCACCACAGGCTTCAATGAGATCCAAAATATCTCTTCTCAGATTCCCCCAAAACAGTGCTACAAAACTGCTCTTTGAAAAGAATCGTGTAACTCTGTGAGATGAATTCCCAAATCACAAAGCAGTTTCTCAGAAAGATTATTTCCCGTTTTTGTCTGAGATAATTTATTTGTCCAAATAAGCTTCAATGCACTCCGAAATATCCTTTTGCACATTCCACGAAAGCAGGGTTAGCAAATTGCTCCATGAAATGAAAGGTATAACACTGTGAGACGAATTCACACATCACAAAGAACTATGTCAGAAAGCTTCTTTCTCGTTTTTATCTGAGGATATTTTCTTTGTCACTATGGCTTCAAAGCGATAAAAAAAATCCTTTCTCAAATTCCCCCAAAACAATGCTTACAGACTGATTCATGAAAACAATCGTGCAAAGCTATGATACGAATTAACACATCTCAAAGCAGTTTGTTAGAAACATTGTTTCTAGTTATTATCTGAGGATAATTCCTTTGCCACTACATGCTTCAGTGCATCCATAATATCACATTGCCTCTCGGAAGAAAACAGTGTTAGCATACTGTTCAATGAGAAGAACAGTGCAATTCTGTCAGATGAATTTACACATCACAAAGCAGTTTCTCAGAAATCTTCTTTCTAGTTTTTATCTGAGGATATTTCCTTTGTCACTGTAGGCTTCAATTCGATCCAAAACATTCCTTCTCAGAGTCCCCCGGAACAATGCAATCAAACTGATCCAAGAAAATAATCATGTAACTCTGTGAGATAAATTCATAAATCACAAAACAGTTTCTCAGAAAGCATCTTTCTAGTTTTTATCTGAGTATACTTCCTTTTTCACAGTAAGTTTCAATGCGCTCTGAAATATCCCATTGCAGATTCCAAGAAAACAGTGTTAACAATCTACTCAACGAAAAGAACAGTGTAACTCTGTGAATTGAATTTACACATCACAAAGAAGTTTCTCAGAATGCTTCTTATTGATTTTTCTATGAGGATATTTCCTTTGTCAAAATAGGCTTCAATGCATTCCCAAATACCCTATTGCAGATTCCACGAAAACAGTGTTATAAAACTCCTCAATGAACAGAATGGTGCAACTCTGTGAGATGAGCTCACACATCACAACGCAGTTTCTCATAAAAATTCTCTCTATTTTTTATCTGAGGATATTACCTTTTTCACAATAGGCCTCAATGCGCTCCCAAATATCCCTTTGCAGATTCCACGAAAACAGTATTAGCAAACTTCTCCATGAAAGGAAAGGTGTAACTTTGTGAGATGAACTCACACATCAGAATAACTTATTCAGAAAGCTTCTGTTCTTTTTTGTCTGAGGATATTTCCTTTGTCATGATAGGCGTCAATGATAGGCATCTAAGAAGGAATACAATATATCCATTCTCAGATTCCCCAAAATCAGTTCTACCACACTAATCCATGAAAAAAAAAGCTGGAACTCTGTGAGATGAATTCACAAATCAGAAAGCCATTTCTCAGAAACCTTCCACCTAGGTTTTCCCTGAGGATATACGCTTTGCCACCATCAACTTCAAAGCACTCCTAAGTGTCACATTGTGGATTCCAAGAAAACAGTGTCAGCAAACTGCTCAATGAAGAGGAGAGTGAAACTGTGAGATGAATTCACACATCACGAAGCTGTTTCTAGGAAAGCTTCTTTCTAGTTTTTATCTGAGGATTTTTTTCACTATATTCCTCAGTGCGCTTATAAATATCCCATTGCAGATTCCCAGACAAAAATGTTAGCAAACTACTCAATGATAAGAATGTTGTAACTTTGTGAGATGATTTCACGCATCACAAATCACTTTCACAGAAAGTTTCTTTTTGGTGTTAATCTGAGGATATTTCCTTTGTCTACATGGGTTTCAAAGCGCCCCCAAAGATAACATTGCAGATTCCACAAAAACAATGTTATCAAACTACTCAATGAAAAGAACCATGTAACTCTGTGAGATGAATTCACACATAACAAAGCAGTTTCTCAGAAAGCTTCTCTCTAGTTTTTTTCTGTGGATGTTTCCTTTTTCACTACAGGACTCAATGCGCTCCCAAATATCCTACCACAGATTCCACGAAAAGAGGGTTATCAAAGTGCTCAATGAAAAGAATGGTGTAACACTGTAAGATGAATTCATGCATTGTAAAGCAGTTTCTCAGAAAGCTTCTTTCTAGTTGTAATCTGAGGATATTTCCTTTGTCACCATAGGCTTCTATGCAATACAAAATATCCCCTCTCAGGTTTCCCAAAAACAGTGCTACTAAACTGCTCCATGAAACGAATGGTGTAATTATGTGAGATGAATTCCCATATCAGAAAGTTATTTCTCAGACAGCTTCCTTCTAGTTTTTCTCTGAAGATAATTTCTCTTTCACCATATTCCTCAATGCACTCCACTCCCAAATATCTCATTGAAGACTCCACAAAAAGAGTGTTAGCAAAGTTCTCAATGAAAATAATGGTGTAACTCTGTGATATGAATTCACACATCTAAAGAAGTTTCTCGAAAAGTTTCTTTCTTGTTTTAATCCGAGGATATTACCTTTGTCACCACAGAATTCAATGTGATCCAAAATATCCCCCCTCAGATTCCCCAAAAACAGTGCAACTAAACTGCTCCATGAAAAGAATGGTGTAACTCTGTGAGATGAATTCCCACATCAGAATGCTGCTTCTCAGAAAGCTTCTTTCTAGTTTTTATCTGAGGATTTTTTTTTTCACCATATTCCTCAGTGTGCTCTGGAATATCCCATTGCAGATTCCATGAAAGAAGGGTGAGGAAACTTCTCAATGAAAAGAACAGTGTAACTCTGTGAGATGAATTCATACATCACAAAGCAGCTTCACAGAAAGCTTCTTACGGCTTTTTATCTGAGGATATTTCCATTGTCACCATACATTTCAATGCACTCCCAAATACCCTGTTGCAGATTTCATGAAAACAGTGTAATCAAACTGCACAATTAAAAGAAAGGTGTAACTCTGTGAGATGAATACACACATCACAAAGCAGTTTCTCAGAAAACTTCTTTCTATTTTTTACCTGAGGATATTTCCTTTATAACCATAGGGTTCAATACGCTTGCCAATATCACTTTGCAGATTCCATTAAAAGAGTTTTAGCAAACTGCTCCATGAAAATAAACGTGTAAATCTGTGAGACGAATTTAAACATCGCAAAGCAGTTTCTCAGAAGGCTTCTTTTTAGTTTTTGTCTGAGGATATTTCCTCTGTCACCTTAGGCTTCAATGCATTTCAGAGTATCCCTTTTCAGATTTCCCAAAAACATTGCTACCAAACTGCCCCATGAAACGTATGGTGTAACTCTGTGAGATGAATTCACACATCACGAAGCAGTTTCTCAGAAACTGCTGATAGAAAGAAGCTTTCTGAGAAACTTCCTTGTAATTCATGTATTCATCTCACAGAGTAACACCTTTATTTTCATAGAGCAGTGTGCTAACACTGTTTTTGTGGAATCTACAATGAGATATTTGGTAGCCAGTTGAGGCCTCTAGTGAAAAATGAAATATCCTCAGGTAAAAACTAGAAAGAAACTTTCTGAGAAACTGCTTTGTGATGTGTGAATTCATCTAACAGTGTTACACCACTCTTTTCATGAAACAGTTTGGTAGCACTGTTTTTGTTGAATCTGAGTAGGTATACTTTGGATGCATTGAACCATATGGTTTAAAAGGAAATATCCTCAGATAAAAACTAGAAAAATCCTCAGATTTTCACAAAGAACTTTCTCAGAATGATTCCTTCTAGTTTTTATCTGAGTATATCTCTTTTGTCACCATAGGCTTCAATGTGATCCAAAATATCCCTTCTTAGATTCCCCAAAAGCTGATCCATGAAAAGAATTGTGTAACTCTGTGAGATGAATTAACACATCACAAAGCAGTTTCTCAGAAAGTTTCTTTCTATTTTATATGAGGATATTTCCTTTGTCACCATAAGCTTCAATGCACTCCAAAATTTCCCACTGTAGACTCAAGGAAAACAGTGTTGTGAAAGTGCTCCATGAAAAGAATGGTGTAACTATGTGAGATGAATTTACACATCACAAAGTTGTTTCTCAGACAGCTTCTTTCTAGTACTAGTCTGAGGATTATCCCTTTTACTCCATATTCCTCAATGTGCTCCAAAACTTCCTATTGCAGATTCCATGAAAAAAGTGTTAGCAAACTTATCAATGAAGAGACTGGTGTAACTCTGTGAGATTAACTGACACATCACAAAGCAGTTTCACAGAAAGCTTCTTTCTACTATTTGTATGAGTATATTTCCTTTTTCAACATATTCCTCAATGCACTTGCGCATACCCCTTTTCAGATTCGACAAAAAAAATTAGCAAACTATGAAGGAAAAAGTGTAAATCTGTGAGATGAATTCAAACATCACAAAGCAGTTTCTCAGAAATACTCTTTTTGATTTTTCTCTGAGAATATTTCCATAGTCACCATAGGCTTCAATGTGCTCCCAAATATCCTATTGCACATTCCACAAAAACAGTGTTAGCAAACTGCACCATGGAAAGAAAGGGGTAACTCTGTGAGATGAATTGACACAACACAAAGTAGTTCCTTAGAAAGTTCTTTTTGGTTTTTAACTGAGGATATTTCCTTTGTCACCATAGGTTTCAATGTGCTCTCAAATATCCTATTGCAGATTCCAGAAAAACAGTGATGTCAAACTGCTCAATGAAAAAAATGGTGTATCTCTGTTAGATGAATTCACACATCACAAAGCAGTTTCTCAGAAACCTTCTTTCTAGTTTTTATCTGAGTATATTTCCTTTCTCACTATAGGCCTCAATGCGTTCCCAAATATCCCTTCACAGATTCAAAGAAAACAGTGTTAGCAAACGGCTTCTTCAAAAGTAACGTGTAAATCTGTGACCTGAATTCAAACATCACAAAGAACTTTCTCAGAAAGATTCTATCTAGTTTTTATCTGAGTATATGTCCTTTGTCACCCTAGGCTTCAATGCGATCCAAAATATCGCTTCTCAGGTGCCTGAAAAGATGATCCATGAAAAGAGTTGTGTAACTCTGTGAGATGAATTTAAAAATCACAAAGCAGTTTCTCAGAAAGTGTCTTTCTAGTTTTTATATGAGAATAGTTCTTTTGTCACCCTAAGCTTCAACGTACTCTGATATATCCCATTGTAGACTCCAAGAAAACAGTGTTAGCAAATGGCTCAATGAAATGAACACTGTAAATCTGTAAGACGAATTCACACATCACAAAGCAGTTTCTCAGAAAGCCTCTTTCTACTTCTTCTCTGAGGTTATTTCCTTTTTCACCATAGGCCTCTATGCGATCCCAAACATCCCCTTGCAGATTCTGCAAAAATTGTGTTAGCAATTTGCTCCATGAGCAGAAGGGTGATATTCTGTGAGATAAATACACACATCACAAAGAAGTTTCTGAGAAAGCTTCTTTCTAGCTTTTGTTGGAGGATATTTCCTTTGTCACCCTAGGCTTCGATACGATCAAAAATATCTCTTCTCAGAGTCCCCAAAAACAGTGCTGCCGAACTCTTCCATGAAAAGAGTGGTGTAACTATGTGAGATGAATTCATACATCCCAAAGCTGTTTCTCAGACAGCTTCTTTCTAATATTTATCTGAGTATATTTCCTTTTTCTCCATATTCCTCAATGCGCTCCAGAATATCCCATGACTGATTCGACGAAAAAAGTGTTAGCAAACTTCTCAATGAAGAGAATGTTTTAACTGTGAGATGAATTGACACATCACAAAGTAGTGTCACAGAAAGCTTCTTTCTACTTTTTGTATGAGCATATTTCCTTTTTCAACATATTCCTCAATGTACTCACGAATATCCCTTTTCAAATTCCACGAAAATAGTATTAGCAAACTGCTCCATGAAAGAAAAAGTGAGATGAATTCACACACCACAAATCAGTTTCTCAGAAAGATTCTTTTTGTTTTTTCCCTGAAAAAACAAAAAGAATTTCTGCAGTCACCAAAGGCTTCAAACCCCTCCCAAATATTCTATTGCAAATTCCATGAAAACAGTGTTAGCAAACTTCTCCAGGAAAAAAAGGTGTAACTCTGTGATATGAATTCACACATCACAAAGAAACATCTCAGAAAGCCTCTTTCAATTTTTTATCTTAGGATACTTCCTTTGTCAACATAGGCTTCAATCCCATCCAAAATATCCCTTCTCATAATCCCTAAATACAGTGTTACCAAACTGCTTCGTGAAAAGAATTGTGTATCTCTGTGAGATGAGTTCACAAATCACAAAGCAGTTTCCCAGAAAGCTTCTTATTTTGTCTTAGGATGTTTTCTTTGTCACCATAATCTTCAATGTGCTTCAGATTATCACTTTGCAGATTCCACGAAAACAGTGTTAACAAACTAGTCAATGAAAAGAATGATGTAATTCAGTGAAATGAATTCACACATCACAAAGTAGTTTCTCAGAAAGCTTCTCTCTAGTTTTTATTTGAGGATATTTCCTTTTTCAACGTAGGCCTCAATTTGCTCCCAAATATCCCTTTGCAGATTGCACGAAAACAGTGTTAGAAAAATCCTCAATGAAAGGAATGGTGTACTCTGTCAGATTAATTCACATATCACAAAGCATTTTATCATAAAACTTCTTTCCAGTTTTTATATTAGTATATTTTCTTAGTCACCATAGGCATCAATGTGATCCAAAATATCCCTTCTCAGATTCCGCAAAAACAGTGCTAACAAACTGCGCCATAAAAAGAATCTTGCAACTCTGTAGGATGAATTCACATATCACAAAGCACTTTCTCAGAAAGCTTCTTTCTCGTTTTTGTCTGAGGATATTTCCTTTGTCACGATAAGCCTCAATGCGCTCTGAAGTATCCCATTGTGAATTCCTAGAAAAGAGTGTTAGAAAACGGCCCAATAAAACGAACAGTGCAACTCTGTGAGATGAGTACACTCATCAAAAAGCAGTTTCTCAGAAAGCTTCTTTCTGGTTTTAATCTGAAGATATTCCCTTTTTCACCATAGGCCTCAGTGCCCTCCCAAATATCCCTGTGCATACTCCACAAAAACAGTGTTAGCAAACTGGTCCAAGAAAAGTAAGTTGTAACTCTGTGAGATGAATTCACACATCACAAAGAAATTTCTCTGAAAGTTTCTTTCTACTTTTAATCTGAGGATATTTCCATTGACACCATAGGCTTCAAAGTGATCCATAATATCCCTACTCAGAATCCCCCAAAACACTGCTATCAAACTAATCCTTTGAAAGCTTCGTGTACCTATGTGAGATGAATTCACAAATACAAAGAAATTTCTCAGAGTGTTTCTTTCCAGTTTTTATCTGAGGATATTTAATTTTTAACAATAGGCTTCAATGCACTCCAACATAAGCCATTGCAGATTCCAAGAAAACCGTATTAGCAAACTGCTCAATGAAAAGAACAGTTTAATTCTGTGAGTTGAATTCACACATCACAAAACAATTTCTCAGAAAGCTTCCTGCTCCTTTTTCTATGAGAATATTTCCTTTTTCATCACAGGCCTCAATGCGCTCACAAATATCCTGTTGCTGATTCCACAAAAACTGTTAGCAACTTCTCCATGCATATGAAGGTGTAACTCTGTGAGATGAATTCACACATCACAAAAGCGTTTCTGAGAAAGCTTCTTTCTAGTTGTTATCTGAAGATAATTTCTTTGTCACCCTAGGATTCAATGCTATCCAAAATATCCCTAGTCGGATACCGCAAAAACCATGCTACCAAACTTATCCATGAATAGAATCATGTAACTCCATGAGAGAAATTAAACATCATAAAGCCATTTTTCTGAAATCTTCTTTCTAGCTTTTATATGGGGATATTTCCTTTGTCATCAAAAGCTTCAATGTGCACCAAAATATCCCATTGCAGATTCCAAGAAAACAGTGTTAGCAAACTGCACATGAAGTGAACAATGTAACACTGTGAGATGAATTCACACATCACAAATCAGTTTCTCAGAAAGCTTCATTCTAGTTTTATCTGAGGATTTTTACTTTTTCACTATAGGCCTCAATGCAATGGAAAATATCGCATTGCAGATTCCAAGAAAAGAATGTTAAAAAGCTGCTAAATGAAAAGAACATTGTAACGCTGTAAGATGAATTCACACATCAAAAATCATTTAATCAGAAAGCTTCTTTCTAGTGTTTATCTGAACATATTTCCTTTTTTCACAATAAGCCTCAATGTGCTCCCAAATATCCCTTTGCAGATTCCACGAAAACAGTGTTAGCAAACTGCTTCATGAAAAGAAAGGTGTAATTCTGTGAGATGTTTCACACATCAGAAAGAATTTTCTCACAGTTTCTTCTAGTTCTTATCTGAGATTATTTCATTTGTCACCATGTTCATCAAAGCAATTCAAAATATCCCTTCTCAACTTCCCCAAAACAGTGCTACCTAACTGATCCATGAAAAGAATCCTGCAACTCTGTGAGATGAATTAACACATCACCAAACTGTTTCTCAGAAAGCTTCTTTCTAGTTTTTATGTGAGGATATTTCCTTTGTCACCCTAAGGTTCAATGCGCTCCGAAATATCTGATTGCAGATTCCAAGAAAACAATGGTAGCAAACCGCTCAATGAAAATTACAGTGTATCTCTGTGAGATGAATTCACACATCATGAAGAGGTTTCTCAGAAAGCTTCTTTTTTTTTCTTTTTCTTAGGATATTTTCATTGTCATCATAGGCTTCAATGAACTCCTAAATATCCTATTGCAGATTTCACAAAAAGTATTTTCATACTGTTCAACAAAAACAACAGTGTATCTCTGTGAGATGAATTCACACATCCAAAAGTTGTTTCTCAGAAAGCTTCTTTCTAGATTTTATCTGAGGTTATTTACTTTTTGACCATACACTTCAACGCAATCCGTAATGTACCATCATAGTTTGCAAAAAAAAAAAAAAAAGGTTTAGTACACTTCTCAATGAAAAGAATGGTGTAACTTTGTGAGTTTAATTCACACAACATAAAGAAGTTTCTCGGAAAATTTCCTTCTAGATTTTATCTGAGGATATATCCTTTGTCACCGCAGGTTTCAATGTGATCCAAAATATTCCTCAGATTCCCAAAAAACAGTGCCACCAAACTGCTCCCTGAAAAGAATTTTATCTGAGGATATTTCCTTAGTCCCCACAGGGTTCAATAGAATCCAAAGCATCCCTTCTCAGATTCCACAAAAATAGGGCTAACAAACTGATCCATGAAAAGTATTGTGTAACTCTGTGAGATGATTTAACACATCACAAAGTGGTTTCTCAGAAAGCTTCTTTCTAATTTTTATATGAGGATATTTCCTTTGTCACAATAAGCTTCAATGTGCTCTGAAATGCCCCACTACAGGTTCCAAGATAACTGTGTTAGGAAACTCCTCAATGAAAAATACAGTGTAATTCTGTGAGATGAATTTACACCTCACAAAGCAGTTTATCAGAAAGCTTCTTTCTACTTTTTATCTGAGGATGTTTCGTTTGTCACCATAGGCCTCAATATGCTCCCAAATATCCCATCGCTGATTCCTCGAAAGCAGTGTTGGCAAACTGCTCCATGAAAAGAAAAGTGTAACTCTCTGAGATGAATTCACACAACACAAATAAACTTCTCAGGAAGCTTCTTTCTAGTTTTTATCTGAGGATATTTCCTTTGTCAAAATGGGCTTCAATGGGATCCAAAATATCTCATCTCAGTTTCCCCACAAACAGTGCCATCAAAATGATCCACGAAAGAATTGTGTAACTCTGTGAGATAAATTCACAAATCTCAAAGCACAAATCACAGAGCAGTTTCTGAGAATGTTTCCTTTTAGTAATTGTCTGAGCATACTTACTTTTTCACAATAAGCTTCAATGTGCTTCAAAATATCCCACCATTGGTTCCAAGAAAACAGTGTTAGCAAACTGCTCAATGAAAACATCAGGGTAACTTGGTGAGTTGAATTCCCACATTACAAAGCAGTTTCTCAGAAAGCTTCCTTTTGGTTTTTCTATGGTGATATTTCCTTTGTCACCATAGCCTTGAATGCACTCCCAAATATCCCTTTGCAGATTCTTCAGAAGCAGTGCTAGCAAACTGCTCCATGAAAAGAAAGGTGTAACTCTGTGAGATGAATTCACACATCAAAAATAACTAACTCAGAAAGCTTCTTTCTATTTCTTTTTCTGAGGATATTTCCTTTGTCACCATAGGCTCCAATGCGATCCAAAATATCCCTTCTCAGATTCCCCAAAGCAGTGCTATGAAACTAATCCATTGAAAGCATCCTGTAACTCTGAGAGATTAATTCACAAATCACAAAGGGTTTCTCAGAAAGTTTCTTTCTAGTTTTTGTCTGAGAATGTTTAATTTTTAACAATAGGCTTCAATGTGCTCCAAAATATGACATTGCAGATTCTAAGAAAACAGAAAAGCTTCTTTTTGGTATTTCTATGCGGAAATTTCCTTTGTCAACATAGGCTTCAATGCGCTCAGAAATATCCTTTTGCAGATTCCACGAAAACAGTATAATCAAACAGCTCAAAGAAAAGAATGCTGTAGCTCTGTCAGACGAATTCGCCTATCACAAAGCAGCTTCTCAGAAAGCTTCTTTCTAGATTTAATCTGAGGATATTTCCTTTCTCACCATAGGCCTCAATGCACTCCCAAATATCCTTTACAAATTCATGAAAACAGTGTTAGCAAACTGCTCCATGAAAAGAAAGGTGTAACTCTGTGAGGTGAACTCACACATCACAAAGAACTTTCTCAGAAAGCTTCTATCTAGTTTTTATCTGAAGTTATTTACTTTGTCACCATAGGCTTCAATGTGATCCAAGATATCCCCTCTCAGATTCCCCAAAATAGTTCCACCAAGCTGCTACACATAAACAAAGGTGTAACTTGGATAGATAAATTCACAAATCACAAATCAATTTCTCAGAAAGCTTCTTTCTAGTTTTTGTCTGAGGATATTTCCTTTGTCACCATAAGCTTCAATACACTGCAAAATATCCCTTTACGGATTCCAAGAAAACATTGTTACCAGACTGCTCAATGAAAATAACATTGTAATCTGTGAGACGTATTCACACATCTAATAAATTTCACAGAAAGTACCTTTTTCGTTTTTATCTCAGGATATTTCCTTTGTCTCCATAGACTTCAATGAGCTCCGAAATATCTTATTGTAGATTCCATGAAAAAAGTGTTATAAATCTGCTCAATGAAAAGGATGCTGTAGCTCTCTGAAATTAATTCACAAAGCACAGTTCAGTTTCTCATAAAGCTTCTCTCTTGTTTTTATTCACACATCACAAAGAACTTTCTCAGAAAGCTTCTTTCTAGTTTTATTCTGAGGATATGTCCTTTGTGACTATAAGCTTCATTGCGATCCAAAATATTCCTTTTCATGTGCTCTAAAAACAGTGCTACCAAACTGGTCCCCAAAGAGAATTGTGTAGCCCTGTGAGATGAATTAACACATCACAAAGCGGTTTCTCAGAAAACTTCTTTCTAGTATTTACATGAGGATATTTCCTTTGTCACAATAAGCTTCAATGTGCTCGAAATGCCCCAGTACAGGTTCCAAGATAACTGTGTTAGGAAACTCTTCAATGAAAAAAACAGTGTAATTCTGTGAGATGAATTCACACTTCACAAAGCCGTTTCTCAGAAAGCTTCTTTCTAGTTTTTATCTGAGGACATTTAATTTTTCTCCATTAGCCTCAAAGCACTCCCAAATGTCACTTCGCATATATTCCACAAAAACAGTGTTTGCAAACTTCTCCATGAAAAGGAAGGTGTAACTCTCTAAGTTGAATTCACACATCACAAAGAACTTTCTGAAACACTTTCTTTCTATTTTTTATCCGAGAATATTTCCTTTGCCAGCATAGGTTTAAATGCCATCCACAATATTCCTTCTCAGATTCACCAAAAAAGTGCTACCAAACTGCTCCAAGAAAAGAATCATGTAACTGTGTGAGATGAATTAAAGCATCACAAAGTAATTTGTCAGAAAGCTTCTTTCTAGTTTTTATCTTAGGATATTTACATTGTCACAGTAAGCTTCAATGTGCTCCAAAATATCAGATTGCATATTCCAAGAAAATAGGGTAACCAAATTTCTCATTGCAAAGAACAGTGTAACTCTGTGATATGAATTCACACACCACAAAGATCTTTCTCAGAAAGTTTCTTTCTATTTTTTATCTGAGGATATTCTCTTTTTCACTATAAGCATTAATGCAATACAGAATATCCCACTGCAGATTCCATGAAAACAGAGTTAGCCAGCTGCTCCAGGAAAAGAAAGGTGTAACTATGTGGGATGAATTCACGCATCACAAAGAGCTTTCTCAGAAAGTTTCTTTCTAGATTTTAACTAAGAATATTTCCTTTGTCACCATAGACTTCAATGCAATCCAATATATCCTATATCAGATTCCCCCAAAACAGTGCCACCAAACTGCTCCATGAAAAGAATTGTGTAACTCTGTGAGATGAATTCACAAATCACAAAGCAGTTTTTCAGAAAGCATCTTTCTCGTTTTTGTTGTAGAATGTTTCCTTTTTCACCATTCACCAGAAGGAGCTCCTGAATATCCCTTTGCACATAACAGGAATTTAGTGTGAGCAAGCTGCTCAATGAGAAGAACATTGTAACTCTGTGAGATGAATTCACACAACACAAAGCAGTTTCTCAGAAAGGTTCTTTTTGTTTTTTCTATGAGGATATTTCCTTTGTCACCATCGGCTTCAATGCACTCCCAAGTATCCTATTGCAGATTCCACGAAAACAGTGTCAGCTATCTGCTGAATGAAAAGAACAATGTGAATCTGTGAGATGAATTCACACATCACAAAGCAGGTTCTCAGAAAGATTCTTTCTAGTTTTTATCACAGGATATTTTCTTACTCACTATATGTCTCAATCCGATCCCAAATATCCCTTTGCAGATTCCACGAAGACAGTGTTTCCAAATTGCTCCATGAAAAGAACGGTGCAACACTGTGAGAGGAATTCACACATCACAAAGAACTTTCTGAGAAACTTTCTTTCTAGTTTTTTTCTGATGATATTTCTTTTGTCACCATAGGTTTAAATGCCATTAAAAATATCCTTTCTCACATTCACCAAAACCAGTGCTACCAAAGTGCTCCATGTACAGAATCGTGTAACTGCTTTAGATGAATTAAAACATCACAAAGTGGTTTCTCAGTATGCTTCTTTGTAGTTTTCACCTGAGGATAATTCCTTTGTCACCATAAGCTTCAATGTGCTCCAAAAAATCAGATTGCAGATTCCAAGAAAACAGAATAAGCAAACTGCCCAATGCAAAGAACAGTGTAACTCTGTGAGATGAATTCACACATCACATACAGTTTCTCAGAATGCATCTTTCTAGTTTTTATGTGAGGATATTTCCTTTTTCACCTTAAGCCTCAATGCACTCCCAAAGATCCCTTTACAGATTCCACGGAAACAGTGTTAGCAAACTGCTCCATTAAAAGAATCATGTATCTGTTTGAGATGAATTCACAAATCATAAAGAAGTTTCTCAGAAAGTTTCTTTCTGATATTTATCTGAGGATATTTCCTTTGTCACCCTAGGCTTCATTGTGATCCAAAATATCCTTTCTAAGATTCCCCTAAAACAGTGCTACCAAACTGCTCCATGAAAAGAACACTGTAACTCTGTAAACTTCTTTCTAGTTTTTATCTGAGGATATTTCCTTTCTCACCATTTGTCTCAATGCGCTCTCTAATATCCCTTTGCAGATTCCAGGAAAACAGTGTTGCAATCTCGTCTATGAAAAGAAAGATGTAAACCTGTAAGACGACTTCACACATCAAAAAGCAGTTTCTCAAATAGTTTCTTTTAAGTTTTTGTCTGAAGATATTTCCATTGTCACCATAGACATCAGTGCACTCCCAAATATCCTATTGCAGATTCCACGAAAGCAGTGTTATCAAACTGCTCAATGATAACAACAGTGTAACTCTGTGAGACAAATTCACAGATCACAAAGTAGTTTCTCAGAAAGCTTCTTTCTACTTTTTATCTGAGGGTATTTCCTTTTCCACCATAAGCTTCAATGCACTCCAAAATATCCCTTTGTTAATTCCATGAAAACTGTTAGCAAATTTTTTCCTGAAAAGAAAGGTGTAACACAGTGAAATGAATTCACATATCCCAAAGAACTTTCTCAGAATTCTTCTTTCTTGTTTTTATCTGAGGATATTTCCTTTGTCACCATAGGCTTCAATGCGATCCAAAATATACCTTCTCAGATTACCCTAAAACAGTGTTACCAAACTGCTCAATGAAGAAAAGTTGTAAATCTGTGTGTTGAATTCACATACCACAAAGCTGTCTCTCAGAAATCTTCTTTCTAGTTTAAATCTGAAGATACTTCCTTTTTCACCACAGACGTCAATGTGCTCCCAAATATCTCTTCTTAGATAGCACAAAAACTGTGATGTCGAACTGCTCGATCAACAAAAAGGTTAAACTCTATGAGATGAATAGACACATCACAAAACCACTTCTCAAAAACTTTTCTCCAGCTTTGATCTGAAGTTAGTTCCTTTTTCATCAGAGGTCACTAGGAGCTCCCGAATATCCCTTTGCAGATTCCATAAAAACAGCAATACCCAACTGCTCCATGAAAAAAATTGTGTAACTCTTTTAGATGAATTCACAAATCACAAAGCAGTTTCTCAGAATGCTTCTTTCCAGTTTTTGTCTAAGGATAATTCCTTTGTCACCCAAAGCTCCAATGCCTTCCGAAATATCGCATGGCCAATTGCAAGATAACAGTGTTAGCAATTTGATCAATGAAAAGAACAGTGTAGATCTGTGAGATGAATTCACACATCACAAAGCAGTTTCTCAGAAAGTTTCCTTTTGGTTTTTATCTAATAATATTTCCTTTTTCACCATAGGCTTCAATGCGCTCCCAAATATCCTATTGTAGATTCCAAGAAAACATTGCTAGCAAACTGCTGAAGGAAAAGAACAGTGTAATTCTGTGAGATGAATTCACACATTAAAAAGCAGTTTCTCAGAAATTTTATTTTTAGATTTTATCTGAGGATATTTCCTATTTCACTACAGGCCTCAATGGGCTCTGAAATATCCCTTTGCAGATTCCACTAAAATGGTGTTAGAAAACTGCTCCATGAAAAGCGAGATGTAACTCTGTTAGATGAATTCACACATCACAAAAAACTTTCTCAGAAAGCTTCTTTCTAATTTTTATCTGAGGTTATTTCCTTTCTCATCATAGGTTTCATTGCGATACAAAATATCCCTTCTCAGATTCCCCAGACACAGTGCAACCAAAGAGCTAAATGTAAAGAATCATGTAACTCTGTGAGATGAATTAACACATCACAAAGCGGTTTCCCAGAAAGCTTCCTTTTCCTTTTATATGAGGATATTTCCTTTGTCACCATTAGCTTCTGTGCACTGAATCAACATGGGCTACAACACGATCCAAAATTTCCCTTCTCAGATTCCCCAAAAACAGTGGTACTATCTGCTATATAAAATGGATAGGGTAACACTGTGAGATGAATTCACACATCAGAAAGCATTTTCGCAGAAAGCTTCTTTCTGGTTTTTATATGAGTGTATTTCCTTTGTCACCTTAAACTTCAATGCACTCTGAAATAAAGCCTTGCAGATGCCACGAAAACAGTGTTAGCAAACTGCTCAATGAAAAGAACGGTGTAAATTTGTGAGATGAATTCACACATCACAAAGCAGTTTCTCAGAAAGCTTCTTTCTACTTTTTATGTGAGGATATTTGCTTTTCCACCGTAGGCCTCAATGCACTCCCAAATATCCCTTTTCAGATACCATCAGTGTTAGCCAATTCTTCCATGAAAAGAAACCTGTACCTCTCTGAGATGAATTCACACATCACAAAGTACTTTCTCTGAAAGCCTCTTTCTAGGTTTTGTCTGAGGATATTTTCTTTGCCACCGTCGGCTTTAGTGAAATCCAAAATATCCCTTATCAGATTCCCCAAAAACAGTGCTACCAATCTGCTCCATGAAAAGAATTGTGTAAGTCTGTGAGATAAATTCACTATTCACAAAGCAGCTTCTTAGAAAGCTTCTACCTTGTTTTTGTTGAGGATATTTCCTTTGTCACCGTAAGCTTCAATGCACTCCAAAATATCCCATTGCAGACTGCACGAAAACAGTTTTAGCAAACTACTCAATGAATAAAACAGTGCAATTCTGTGAGATGAACTCACTCATCAAAAAGCAGTTTCTCAAAAAGCTTCTCTATAGTTTTTCTCTCAGAATATTTCCTTTTTCATCATGCACTTCAATGTGCTCCTGTGTATCACTTGCACATTCCACTGAGTGTTATCAAACAGCTCAATGAAAAGAATGGTGTAACTCTGTGAGATGAATTCACGTATCACAAAGCAATTTCTCAGAAAGCTTATTTCTAGTTTTTATCTGAGGATACTTACTATTTCACCATTGGACACAATATGCTCCCAAGAATCGCTTTGTAGATATCATGAAAATAGTGTTAGCAAACTGCTCTATGGAAAGAAAAGGGTAATTCTGTGAGATGACTTCCCATGTCCCAAGAAACTTTCTCAGAAACATTCTTTCTAGTTTTTATCTGAGGATATTTCATTTTTCACCATAGACCTCAATTGCGCTCCAAAATATCCCTTTGGAGATTTCACAAAAACTGTTAGTAAACTGCTCCATGAAAAGAAAGGTGTAAGTCTGTGAGTTGAATTCACACATCACAAAGAAGTTTCTCAGAAAGCTTCTTTCTAGTTGTTATGTGAGGATATTTCCTTTGTCACCATAGGCCTCAAAGTGATTCAAAATATTTCTTCCAGATACCACTAAAACAGTGGTATCAAACTGACCCATGAATAGAATCGCGTAACTCTGTGAGAATTCACAAATCACAAAGCAGTTTCTCAGAAAGCTGCTTGTTCAATTTGTCTGAGGATATTTCTTTGTCACCATAAGCTTCTATGCGCTCTGAAGTATCCCGTTGCAGACACCATAAAAAGAGTGCTAGCAAACTGATCAAAGAATAGAACGGTGTAACCCTGTGAGATGAATTCACATATAGCAAGGAAGTTTCTTAGAAAGCTTCTTTCTAGTTCTAATAGGAGGATATTTCCTTTGTCACCTTAAGCTCCAATCCACTCTGCAATTTCCCATTGCAGATTTCAAGAAAACTGTTAGCAAAATGCTCAATGGAAAGAACAGTTTACCTCTGTAAGATGAATTCACACATCACAAAGCAGTTTGTCAGAAAGCTTCTTTCTAGTTATTATCTAATGATATTTCCTTTTTCACCACAGGCCTTAATGTCCTCCCAAATATCCCTTTGCAGACTCCACAAAAAGAGTTTTAGCAAACTGGCATATGAAAAGAAAGCTGCAACTCTATGAGATGAATTCATGCAACCAAAATAAATTTATCAGAAAGCCTCTTTCTAGTTTTTATCTCTGGATATTTCCTTTGTCACCATAGGTTTCAAGGCGATCCAAAATATTCCTTCTCAGATATCCCCAAAACACTGCTACCAAATTGATCCATGAAAATAGTAGTGGAGCTCTGTGAGATGAATTCACAAATCACAAAGCAGTTTCTCAGAAAATTTCTTTCTAGATTTTTCTGAGGATAATTCCTTTGTCACCATAAGCTTCGATGCACTCTGAAATATCCCAATGCAGACTCCAAGAAAACAGTGTTACCAAACTGCCCCATGAGAAGAAAGGTGTAACTCTTTGAGATGAATTCACACACCACAAAGCAGTTTCTCAGAAACTTTCTTTGCAGTTATTATCTGTGTATATTTTCTTTTTCACTCTAAGCCTTCTTGTGCTACCACATATTCTTTTGCAGAAGCCATGAAAACAGTGTTAGAAAACTGCTCCATGACAAGAAAGGTGTAACCTTGTGAGATGAATTCACACATTCCAAAGAACTTTCTCAGACAGCTACTTTCTAGTTTTTCTCTGAGGATATTTCCTTTGTCACCATGGGCTACAACACGATCCAAAATTTCTCTTCTCAGATTCCCCAAAAACAGTGGTACCATCTGCTACATCAAAAGGATTAGGTAACCCTGTGAGATAAATTTACACACCAGAAAGCTTTTCCACAGGAAGCTTCTTTCTAGTTTTTATATGAAGGCATTTAATTTGTCACCTCAAGCTTCAATGCACTCTGAAATAATCCTTTGAAGATTCCACGAAAACAGCGTTAAAAAACTGCACAATTAAAAAAATAGTATGAATCTGTGAGATGAATTCACACAATACAAAGCAGTTTCTCTGAAAGCTTCTTTGTAGTTTTTATGTGAGTATATTTGCTTTTCCACCATAGGCCTCAATGTGCTCACATATATCCCTTTGAAATTTCCACAAAAACAGTGTTAGTAAACTGCTCAACAAAAAGAAAGCTATAACTGTGTGAGATGAATTCTCACATCACAAAGCAGCTTCTCTGAAATGTTACTTTTGGTTTTTATTGGAGATATTTCCTTTGTCACCATAGACTTCAATGGGCTCAAAAATATCTTATTGCAGATTTCACAAATACAATGATATCTAATGGCTAATTAAGGAATGGGGTAACTCTATGAGATGAATTCACACATCACAAAGCAGTTTCTCAAAAATATTCCCTCTACTTTTTACCTGAGGATATTTCATTTTTCACTATAGGTCTCAATGCACTTCCAAATATCCCTTTGCAGATTACACGATAACAGTGCTAGCGAGCGGCTCCATGAAAAGAAAGGTGTAACTCTGTGAGATGAATTCACACATCACAAAGAACTTTCTCAGAAAATTCTTTCTAGTTTTCATCTGGGATACTTCCTTTGTCACCATAGGCTTCAATGTGATCCAGAATATCTCTTCTCAGATTCCCCATAAAAAGTGTTACCAAACTGATCCATGAAAAGATTAGTGTATTTCTGTGAGATGATTTCATACATCTCAAAGAACTTTCTCGGAATCTTTCTTTCTAGTTTTTATTTGAGAATGTTTCCTTTGTCACCAAAGGCTTCAATGCCATTAAAAATATCCCTCCTCAGGTTCCCGAAAAACAGTGTTATCAAACTGCTCCAAGAAAGAATTGTGTAACTCTGTGAGATGAATTAACATGTCAAAAAGCAGTTTCTCAGAAAGCTTCTTTCCACTTTTTCTATGAGGATATTTCCAATGTCACCATAAGCTTCAATTCGCTCTGAAATATCAAAATGGAGATTCAGAGAAATCAGTGTTAGGAAACTGCTCAATGAAAAGTGAATTTACACATCACAAAGCAGTTTTCAGAGAGCTTCATTCTAGTTTTTATCTGAGGATATTTCCTTTTTCAACAAAGGCCTCAGTGCGCTCCAATGTATTCCTTTGCAGATTCCATGAAAATAGTGTTAGCAAGCTGCTCAATGAAAAGAATGGTGTAACTTTGTGAGATAAATTCAAACCTTACAAAGCGGTTTCTCAGCAAGCTTCTTTCTAGTTTCTATCACAGGATACTCCCTTTTTCACCATTGACCTCAATGCGTTCCCAAATATCCCTTTGCAGATTCCACAAATACAGACTTGGTGAACTCCTGCATGAAAAGAAAGCTGTAACTCTGTGAGATGAACTCACACATCACAAAGAACTTTCTCTGAAGGCTGTTTTCTAGTTTTTATCTGAGGATATTACCTTTGTCAACATAGGCTTCAATGTGATCCAGAATATCCCTTTTCAGATTCTCCAATAACAGTGCTACCAAACTGATCCATAAATAGAATCATGTAACTTTGTGAGATGAATTCACAAATCGCTAAGTAGTTTCACAGAAAGCTTCTTTCTAGTTTTTGTCTGAGGATATTTAATTTGTCACCTAAGCTTCAATGGGCTCTGAAATGTCACATTGCTGTTTCCACAAAAACAGTGTTAGCAAATTGCTCAATGAAAAGAACAGTGTAAGTCTGTGACATGAATTCACACATCACAAAGCAGTTTTTCAAAAGGCTTCTTTGTCGTTTTTATCTGAGAATATTTAATTTTTCACCACAGGCCTCTATGCGCTCCAAAGTATCCCTTTGCAGATTACATGAAAACAGTGTTAGCAAACTGCTCCACCAATAAAAACGTGTAAATCTGTGAGATGAATTCATATATCGCAAAGATCTTTCTCAGAATATTTCTTTCTATTTTTTCCTGTGGATAATTCCTTTTTCACCATAGGCTTCAATGCGATCCAAAATATACCTTCTCTCATACCCCCAAAAAAGTGCTACCAAACTGATCCAGGAAAATATCCGTGTAACTCTGTGAGATGAATTAACACATCACGAAGTGGTTTCTCAGAAAGCTTCTTTCTACTTTTTCTACGAGGAAATTTCGTCTGTTACCTTGAGATTCAATGTGCTCCGAAATATCCCTTTGCAGATTCCAAGAAAGCATTGTTAGCAAACTTCACACTGAGAAGATCCTTGTAACACTGTGAGATGCATTCCCACATCTCGAAGCGGTTTCTCAGAAAGCTTCTTTCCAGTTTTTACCTGAGGATATTTCCATTTTCACCATACGCTTCAATGTGATCCAAAATATCCCTTCTTAGATTCCTGAAAAACAGTGCTACAAAGCTGCTCCATGTAAAGAATCGTGTAGCTCAGTAAGATGAATTCACAAATCACAAAGCTGTTTCTCAGAATGCTTCTTTCGAACTTTTGTCTGAGGATATGTCCTTTGTCACCATAAGCTTCAGTGCCCTCTGAAATATCCCATTGCGAATTCCATGAAAACAGGATTAAGAAATTGCTCAATGAAAAGCACTGTGCAACTCTGTGAGATGAATTCACACATCACAAACCAGTTTCTCAGAAAGCTTCTTTCTAGTTTTTATCTGAGGATAGTTGCTTTTCCCCCATAGGTCTCAATATACTCTAAAATATCCCTTTTCATCTTCCACAAAAACAGTGTTAACAAATTCCTCCATAAAAAGAAAGGTGTACCTCTCTGAGATGAATTCACACACCACAAAGATTTTTCTCAGAAAGCCTGTTTCTAGTTTTTTTTTTCTGAGGATACTTCCTTTGTCACCATAGGCTTCAATGCAATCCAAAATATCCCTTCTCAGATTCACCCAAAACAGTGCTACCAAACTGATCCATGAAAAGAATCGTGTAACTCTGTGAGATGAACTCACGGATCACAAAGCAGTTTCTCACAAAGCTTCTTTCTAGTTTTTGCCTGAGGATATTTCTTTTGTCATCATAAGCCTCAATGCACTCCAAAGTATCCTATTGCAGATACCAAGAAAACAGTGTTAGCAAACTACTCAATGAAAGGAACAATGTAACTTTGTGAAATGAACTGACACATCACAAAGCAGTTTCTCAGAAAGTTTCTTTCTACTTATACTTGAGGATATTTCCTTTTTCACTATAGGCCTCAATGTGCTCACAAATATCACTTTGCAGATTCCACGAAAACAATGTTAGCACTTCTCCATGAAAAGACATGTGTAACTCTGTGAGATGGATTCACCCATCACAAAGAAGTTTCTTAGAAAGCTTCTTTCTAGTATTTATCTGAGGATATTTCCTTTCTCTCCATAGGCATCAAGGTGATCCAAAATGTCCTTTCTCAGATACCCCAAAAACAGTGCTACCAAAATCCTCCATAAACAGAAGTTACTCTGTGAGATGAATTCAGAAATCAGAAAGTAGTTTCTCAGAAAGCTTCCTTCTAGTTTTTGTCTGAGGCCATCTCCTTCGTCACCAATAGTTTCAATGCATTCCAAAATATCCCATTGCAGATTACAAGAAAACAGTGTTAGCAAACTGCTCAATGAAAATAACATTGTAACTCTGTGACATGAAATCACAGATCACAAAGCAGTTTCTCAGAAGGCTTCTTTTTGGTTTCTATCTGAGGATATATCATTTTCACCATAGGCTTCAATGCGATCCAAAATATCCCTTCTTAGATTCTATAAAAAAAAGGGCTACCAAACTCCTTCATGAAAAGAATCGTTTATCTCTGTGAGATGAATTCACAGATCACAAAGTGGTTTCTCAGAAAGCTTATTTCTAGATTTTGTCTGAGGATATTTCCATTGTCACCATAAGGTTCAATTTGCCCTGAAATATCCCAATGCTGATTGCAAGTAAAAAGTGTTATCCAACTGCTCAATGAAAAGAGCAGTGTAATTCCGTGAGATGAATTAACACATCACAAAGCAGATTCTCAAAAAGCTTCTTTTTGGCTAATCTGAGGATATTTCCTTTGTCACCATAGGTTTCAATGCGCTCCAAAATATTCTATTGCAGATTCCTCGAAAATAGTGCTATTGAGCTGCTCAGTGCAAAGAATGGTGTAACTCTGTGAGATGAATTGAAACATCACAAGTCTGTTTCTCAGACAGCTTCTTTGTAGTTTTCATCCGAATATATTTTCTTTTTCACTATAGACCTCAATGCGCTCCAAAATGTCCCTTTGCAAATTCCATGAAAACAGTGTTAGCAAGCTGCTCCATGAAAAGAAAGTTGTAACTCTGTGAGATGAATTCACACTTCTCAAAGAACTTTCTCAGAAAGCTTGTTTCTAGTTTTTATCTGAGTATATATCCTTGGTCACCATAGGCTTCAATGCGATATTCAATATCCCTTCACAAATTCCCCAAACACTGTACTACAGAACTGCTCCACGAAATGAAAGGTATAACTCTCTGAGGTGAATTCACAAATCACAAAGCAGTTTCTCAGAAAGCGTCATTCTAGTTGTCTTCTGAGGATATTTCCTTTTTCACCATAGGCCTCAAAGAGCTCGTGAATATCCCTCTGCAGATGCCACGAAAATAGTATTAGCAAACTTCTCAAGGAAAAGAACAGTGTAACTCTGTCAGATGAATACACACATCACACAACAGTTTCACAGAAAGTCTCTTTTTGGCTTTTATGTGAGGATAATTCCTTTCTCACCTTAATACGCTCCAAAATTTCCTATTGCAGATTCCATGAAAACAGTTTTATCAAACTGATGCAAGAAAAGTACTCTGTAACTCTGTGAGATGAATTCATACATCACAAAGCAGTTTTTCAGAAAGCATCTTTCTAGATTTTATCTGAGGATTTTCCTTTTTCACCCTAGGTTTCAATGCTTTCCAAAATATCCCTTCTCAGGTTCCCAAAAGCAGTGCTACCAAACCGATTCATGAAAAGAGTCAGGTAACTCTGTGAGGTGAATTATCACATCACAAAGAATTTTGTCACAAAGCTTTCTTTTAATTTTTATATGAAGATATTTCCTTTGTCACCATAAGCTTCACTTCACTCCGAAATATCCCATTGCAGATTCCAAGAAAACAGCATTAGCAAGCTGCTCAATGAAAAGAAAAGTGTAACTCTGTGAGATGAATTCACACATCACAAAGCAGTTTCTCAGAAAGATTCTTTCTAGTTTTTATCTGAGGATATTTCCTTTTTCTCCATGTGCCTCAATGTGCTCGCAAATATCCATTTCTATATTCCATGAAAACAGGGTTAGCAAACTGCTCCATGAAAAGAAAGATGTAGCTCTATGACATGTATTCACACATCACAAAGAACTTTCTCAGAAAGCTTCTTTCTAGTTTTTATCTGAGGATATTTCCTTTAATACACTTGACCCCAAAGTGATCCCAAATATTTCGTTGCAGATTTGACAAAAACAGTGTTAGCAAACTGCTAAATTGAAAGAAAGGTGTAACTCTGTGAGGTGAATTCACAAATAACAAGGAAGTTTCTCAGAAAGTTTCCTTCTTGTTATTCTTTGAGAATATTTCCTTTTTCATCATAGGCCTCAATGCGCTCAGGAATATCCCTTTGAAGATTCCACGAAAATAATGTTTGCAAACTGCTCCACAAAACGAAAGGTGTAAATCTGTGAGATGAAAAATTACATCACAAAGATCTTTCTCAGAAAGCCTGTTTCTAGTTTTTATCTGAGTATACTTCCTTTGTCAGTATAGGCTTCATTGTGATCCAAAATATCCCTTCTCAGATTCCCCCAAACAGTGCTACTAAATTGCTCCATAAAAAGAATCGTGTAACACTGTGAGATAAATTCACAAATCATAAAGCAGTTTCTCAGCAGGCTTCTCTCTAGTTTTTGTCTGAGGATATTTGCTTTTTCAACATTTGTCTCAATGCTCTCATGAATATCCCTTTGCAGATTCCACGAAAACAGTATTAGCAAACTGCTCCATGAGAAGAAGGTGCAAATCTGTGAGTTGAAATCACACATCACAAAGCAGATTCTCAGAAATGTTCTTCTTCGTTTGTGTTTGAGGATATTTTCTTTGTCACCATAGACTTCAATGCGACCCATAATATCCGTACTCAGGTTCCCCAAAAACAATGCTACTGAAACTGTTCCATGAAAAGAGTGGTGTAACTCTGTGAGATGAATTCATATATCACAAAGATGTTTCTCATATAAGGTCTTTCTAGTTTTATCTGAGGATGTTTCACTTTTCACCATATCCTCAATGCACTCCCAAATATCCCATTGCAGATTAAACGAAAAAAGTGCTAGCAAACTTCTCAATGAAAAGAACAGTGTAACTCTGTGAGATGAATTCACACATCACAAAGCAAATACTCGGAAAGCTTGCTCTTGGATTTTATCTAAGGATATTTCCTTTGTCACCATAGGTTTCAAGGCACTCCAAATTAGTCTACTACAGATCCCAATAAACCAGTGTTATCAGACTGCTCAAGGAAAGAAAGGTGTAACTCTGTGAGGTGAATTCAAACATCACAAATAAGTTTCTCAGAAAGCTTTTTTCTAAATTTTTTCTGAGGATATTTGCTTTATCAGTATAGGCCTCAATGTACTCCCAAATATCACTTTGCAGATTCCATGAAAACAGTGTTAGCAAACTGCTCCATGGAAAAAATGGTATAACTGTGTGAGATGAAATCACATATCACAAAGAAATTTGTCAGAAAGGTTCTTTCTCGTTTTTATCTGAGGGTGTTTCCTTTTCCACCTTGGCCTTGAATGAGCTCCCAAATATCCCTTTTCAGATTCCATGAAAACAGTGTTATCAAACTGCTCAATGAAAAGAACAGTGCAACTGTGTAAGGTGAATTCACACATCACAAAGTAGTTTCTGAGGGAGGTTTTTCTAGTTTTTATCTGAGGATATTTCCTTTTTCACCACAGTCCTCAATGTGTTGCCAAATATCCCTTTGCAGATTAATCGAAAAAAGTGTTAGCAAATTTCTCAAAGAAAAGAAATATGTAACTCTGTGAGATGAATTCACACATCACAAAGCACTTTCCCAGAAACTTTCTTTCTAGTTTTTTTCTGAGGATATGTACTTTTTCACCATAGGCTCCAAAGCACTCCCAAATATCCCTGTGCAGATTCCATGAAAACAGTGTTAGCAAAGTGCTCCATGAAGAGAAAGGTGCAAATCTCTGAGACGAATTCACGCATCACAAAGAAGATTCTCAGAAATATTCTTTAAGTTTTTATCAGAGGATCTGTCCTTTGTCACCATCGGCTTCAATGTGATTCAAAATATCACTTCTCAGATTCCCCAATAAGAGTGTTATGAAACTGTTCCATGAAAAAAAAGGTGTAATTCTATCAGATGAATTCACAAATCACAAAGCAGTTTCTCAGAAAGCTTCTTTCTGGTGTTTGTCTGAGGATATTTCCTTATTAACCATAGACCTCATTGGCTCATGAATATCCCTTTCCAGATTCCATGAAAATAGTGTTAACAAAATGCTGCACGAATAGGAATGTGTAAATCTGTGAGATGAATTCACTCACAAAGCAGTTTCTCAGAAAGCTTCTTTCTGATTTTTATCTCAGGATATTTCCTTTGTCACCAAAAGTTTCAATGTGCTCCAAAATATAATATTGCATAATACAAGAAAACTGTGTTATCAAAATGCTCAATGAAAAGAATGGTGTGACTCTGTAAGATGAATTCACACATCACAAAGCAGTTTCTCAGAAAGCTTCATTCTAGTGTTTATCTGACGATATTTCTTCTTTCACTATAGGCATCAATGTGGTGTCAAATATCCCTGTGCAGATTCCACGAAGACGGTGTTAGGAAAGTGCTCCATGAAAGAAAAGGTGTAAATTTGTGAGATGAATTCAAACATCACAAAGAATTCTCTCAGAACACTTCTTTCTAGTGTTGATCGGAGGATATTTCCTTTGTAACCATGGACTTCAGTGTGATATAAAGTATCCCTTCTCAGATTCCCCAAAAACAGTTCTAAGAAATTTATCATGAAAAGTATCACGTAACCCTATGAGCTGAATTAACACATCACAAAGCGGTTTCTCATAAAGCTTCTTTCTAGTTTTTCTATTGGGATATTTCCTATCTCACTGTAATTTTCAATGCACTCCCAAATATCCCATTGCAGATTCCAAGAAAACAGTGTTAGTGAACTGCTCAATGAAAAGAACACTGTAACACTGTGAGATGAATTCTCACATCACAAAGAAGTTTCTCAGAAACTTTCTTTCTAGTTTTTAACTGAGGATAATTCCTTTTCACCGTAGACCACAATGCACTCCAAAATATCCCTTTGCATATTCCACAGAAACAGTTTTAGCAAACTGCTCCATGAATAGATAGGTGTAACACTGTGACATGAACTCACACGTCACAAGGAACTTTCTCAGATAGCTTTTTTTTTAGTTTTTCTCTGAGGATATTTTCTATGTCACCATAGGCTTCAATGTAATCCAAAATAACCCTTCTCAGATGCCCCACAAACAGTGCTATCAAATTGTTCCATGAAAAGCATCATGTAAATCTGTGAGATAAATTCAGAAATCACAAAACAGTTTCTCAGAAAGCTTCTTTCTAGTTTTTGTCTGAGGGTATTTCCTTTTTCACCATAGACCTCCATGCACTCGTGAATATCTCTTTGCAGATTCCACGAACATAGCGTTAGCAAACTGCTCCATGAAAAGAAAGGTGCAAATCAGTGAGATGAATTCAACATCACAAATCAGGTTCTCAGTAAGTTTCATTTTGGTTTCTGTCTGAGGATATGTCCTTTGCCACTATAGGCTTCAATGCAATCCCAAATATCCGACCGCTGGTTCCATGAAAACAGAGTTAGCAAACGCCTCCAAGAAAAGAATCGTGGAACTCTGTGAGATGAACACAATCGTCCCAAAGCAGTTTCTCACAAAGTCTCTCTCTAGTTTTTATTTGAAGATATTTCCTTTTTCACCATAGGCTTCAATGCAATCCGAAACATACCTTATCAGATATCACAACAACAGGGCTACCAAAAGCATGCTGTAACTCTGTGAGATGAATGCACACATCACAAAGCTGTTTCTTAGCAAGCTTTTATCTAAGGATACTTCCTTTTTCATCATGTTCCTCAAACCGCTCCAAAATATCAATTTGCAGAATGCACAAAAAAATTGTTAGCAAACTTCTCAATGAAAAGAATGGTGTAAGTCTGTTAGATGAATTCACACATCACAAAGCAGTTTCACATAAAGCATCTTTTTCATTTTTATCTGACGATTTTTCTTTGTCAGAAGAGGCTTCAATGCATTCCCAAAGATAATATTGTGGATTCCACGAAAGCAGTGTTATCAAACTGCTCAATGAAGAGAATGGTGTGGCTCTGTAAGATGAATTCACACAAAAAAGCAGTTTCTCAGAAAACTTCCTTCTGTTTTTTTCTGTGGATATTTCCTTTTTCACCATCAGCCTCATCTCACTCCCAAATATCCCTTTGTAGATTCCACGAAATTAGTGTTAGCAAACTGCTCCATGAAAAAAAATGTAACTCTGTGAGATGTGTTCACACATCACATAGAACTTTCTCAAAACGTTTTCTTCTGGTTTTTATCTGAGAATATTTCCTTTGTCACCATAGGCTTCAATGCAATCCAAAATATCCTATCTCAGATTCCCCAAAAACACTGCTACCAAACTGAACCATGAAAAGAATCATGTAACTCTGTGTGACGAATTCACAAATCACAAAGCAGTTTCTCAGAAAGTTTCTTTCCAGTTTTTGTCTGAGGATATTTCCTTTTTCACCATAGGTCTAAGTGCGATCCAAAATATCCCTTTTCATATTCCCCCAAAACAGGGCTACCAATCTACTCCATGAAAAGAATGTTGTAACTCTGTGAGATGAATACAGACATCACAAAGCTGTTTTTCAGAAAGCTTCTTTCTAGCTTTTATCTGGGGATATTTCCTTTTTCACAATATTCCTCACTGCACTCACGAATATCCCATTGCAAATTCCACGAAAATAGTGTTAGCAAACTTCTCAAGAAAAGAATGGTGTACCTCTTTGAGATGAATTCACACATCACAAAAAATTTTCTCAGAAAGCTTCTTACTAGTTTTTAACTGAGAATATTTTCTTTGTCAATATAGGCTTCAATGTGATCCAAAATATCTCCTCAGATTCCCCAGAAACAGTCCTACCAAACTGCTCCATGAAAAGAACCATATTATTCTGTGAGATGAACTCACAAATCACAAAGTAGTTTCTCACAAAGCTTCTTTCTAGCTTTTGTATGAGGATTTTCCTTTTTCACCATAATCATCAATGTGCTCGTGAATATCCCTTTGCAGATTCCACAAAAATAGTGTTATCAACCTGCTCATTGAAAAGAACGATGTAAATCTGTAAGATGAATTCACACATCACAAAGCAGTTTCATAGAAAGTTTCCTTCTAGTTTTCATCTGAGGATAATTCCTTTTTCATTATAGTCCTCAATGCACTCCCAAATATCCCTTTTCAGTGTCCACGAAATCAGTGTTAGCAAACTGCTCCATGAAAAAAAAAGGTGTGGCTGGGCGCGGTGGCTCAAGCCTGTAATCGCAGCACTTTGGGAGGCCGAGACGGGCGGATCATGAGGTCAGGAGATCGAGACCATCTGGCTAACATGGTGAAACCCCGTCTCTACTAAAAATACAAAAAACTAGCCAGGCGAGGTGGTGGCGCCTGTAGTCCCAGCTACTCGGGAGGCAGGAGAATGGCGTGAACCCGGGAGGCAGAGCTTGCAGTGAGCTGAGATCTGGCCACTGCACTCCAGCCTGGGTGACAGAGCGAGACTCCATCTCAAAAAAAAAAAAAAGAAAAAATGGGTGTAACTCTGTGAGATGAATTCACACATCACAAAGAACTTTCTCAGAAAGTTTCTTTCCAGTTTTTATCTGTGAGTATTTGCTTTGTTTTATTATTATTATTATTATTATTATTGTTATTATTATTATAATATTTTAAGTTCTAGGGTACATGTGCATAACGTGCAGGTTTGTTACATATGTATACTTGTGCCATGCTGGTGTGCTGCACCCATCAACTCGTTAGCACCCATCAACTCATCATTTACATCAGGTATAACTCCCAATGCAATCCCTCCCCCCTCCCCCATCCCCATAGTAGGCCCTGGAGTGTCATGTTCCCCTTCCCGAGTCCAAGTGATGTCATTGTTCATTTCCCACCTATGAATGAGACATGCAGTGTTTGGTTTTCTGTTCTTGTGATAGTTTGCTGAGAATGATGGTTTTCAGCTGCATCCATGTCCCTACAAAGGACACAAACTCATCCTTTTTTATGACTGCATAGTATTCCACGGTGTAGATGTGCTACATTTTCTTAATCCAGTCTGTCACTGATGGACATTTGGGTTGATTCCAAGTCTTTGCTATTGTGAATAGTGCCGCAACAAACATACGTGTACATGTGTCTTTATAGCCACATGATTTATAATCCTTTGGGTATATACTCAGTAATGGGATGGCTGGGTCATATGGTACTTCTAGTTCTAGATCCTTGAGGAATCGCCATACTGTTTTCCATAATGGTTAAACTAGTTTACACTCCCACCAACAGTGTAAAAGTGTTCCTATTTCTCGACATCCTCTCCAGCACCTCTTGTTTCCTGACTTGTTAATGATTGCCACTATAACTGGTGTAAGGTGGTATCTCATTGTGGTTTTGATTTGCATTTCTCTGATGGCCAGTGATGATGAGCATTTTTTCATGTGTCTGTTGGCTGTATGCATGTCTTCTTTTGAGAAATGTCTGTTCATATCCTTTGCTGACGTTTTGATGGGGTTATTTGTTTTTTCTTGTAAATTTGTTTGAGTTCTTTGTAGGTTCTGGATATTAACCCTTTGCCAGGTGAGTAGGTTGCAAAAATTTTCTCCCATTCTGTAGGTTGCCTGTTCACTCTGATGGTAGTTTCTTTTGCTGCGCAGAAGCTCTTTAGTTTAATTAGATCCCATTTGTCAACTTTGGCTTTTGTTGCAATTGCTTTTGGTGTTTTAGACATGAAGTCCTTGCCCATGCCTATGTCCTCAATGGTATTACCTAGGTTTTCTTCTAGGGTTTTTATGGTATTAGGTCAAAATTTAAGTCTCTAATCCATCTTGAATTAATTTTTGTATAAGGAGTAAGGAAAAGATCCAGTTTCAGCTTTGTACTTATGGCTAGCCAATTTTCCAGGCACCATTTGTTAAATAGGGAATCCTTTTCCCATTTCTTGTTTTTCACATGTTTGTCAAAGATCAGATGGCTGTAGATGTGTGGCATTATTTCTGAGGACTCTGTTCTCTTCCATTGGTCTATGTCTCCGTTTTGGTACCAGTGCCATGCTGTTTGGTTACTGTAGACTTGTAGTATAGTTTGAAGTCAGGTAGCGTGATGTCTCCAGCTTCGTTCTTTTGACTTAGGATTGTCTTGACAATGTGGGCTCTTTTTGGTTCCATATGAACTTTAAAGCAGTTTTTTCCAATTCTGTGAAGAAACTCGTTGGTGGATTGATGGGGATGGCATTGAATCTGTAAATTACCTTGGGCAGCATGGCAATTTTCATGATACTGATTCTTCCTATCCATGAGCATGGTACGTTGTTCTATTTGTTTGTGTCCTCTTTTATTTCACTGAGCAATGGTTTGTAGTTCTCCTTGAAGAGGTCCTTTACATCCCTTGTAAGTTGGATTCCTAGGTATTTTATTCTCTTTGAAGCAATTGTGAATGGAAGTTCATCCATGATTTGGCTCTCTGTTTGTCTGTTACTGGTGTATAAGAATGCTTGCGGTTTTTGCACATTAATTTTGTATCCTGAGACTTTGCTGAGGTTTCTTATCAGCTTAAGGAGATTTTGGGCTGAGATCATGGGGTTTTCAAAATATATAATCATGTCATCTGCAAACAGGGACAATTTAACTTCTTCTTTTTCTAACTGAATACACTTTATTCCTTTCAATTGCCTGATTGCCCTAGCCAAAACTTCCAACAATACGTTGAATAGGAGTGGTAAGAGAGGGCATCACTGTCTTGTCACAGTTTTCAAAGGGAACGCTTCCAGTTTTTGACCATTCAGTATGATAATGGCTGGGTTTGTCATAAATAGGTCTTATTATTTTGAGATACGTTCCATCAATACCAAACTTAATGAGCGTTTTTAGCATGAAGGGCTGCTGAATTTTGTCAAAGGAATTTTCTGCATCTATTGAGCTAATCATGTGGTTTTTGTCTTTGGTTCTGTTTATATCCTGGATTATATCTATTGATTTGTGTATCTTGAACCAGCGTTGCATCCCAAGGATGAAGCCCATTTGATCATGATGGATAAGCTTTTAAATGTGCTGCTGGATCCGGTTTGCCAGTATTTTATTCAGGATTTTTACATCGATGTTCATCAGAGATATTGGTCTAAAATTCTCTTTTTTTTGTTGTGTCTCTGCCAGGCTTTGGTAACAGGATGATGCTGGCCTCATAAAATGTGTTAGGGAGGATTCCCTCTTTTTCTACTGATTGGAATACTTTCAGAAGGATTCATACCAGCTCCTCTTTGTAACTCTGGTAAAATTCAGCTGTGAATCCATCTGGTCCTGGACTTTTTTTGGTTAGTAGGCTATTAATTATTGCCTCAATTCCAGAGCCTGCTATTGGTCTCTTCTAGGATTCAGCTTCTTCCTGGTTTAGTCTTAGGAGAGTGTAAGTGTCCATGAAATTGTCCATTTCTTCTAGATTTTCTAGTTTATATGCATAGGGGTGTTTATTGTATTCTCTGATAGTAGTTTGTATTTCTCTGGGGTCGGTGGTGATATCCCTTTTATCATTTTTTATTGTGTCTATTTGATTCTTCTCTCTTTTCTTCTTTATTATTCTTGCTAGCAGTCTATCAATTTTATTAATATTTTCAAAAAACCAACTCCTGGAATCATCGATTTTTTGGAGGGCTTTTTGTGTCTCTATCTCCTTCAGTTCTGCTCTGATCTTAGTTATTTCTTGCCTTCTGCTAGGTTTTGAATGTGTTTGGTCTTGCTTCTCTAGTTCTTTTAATTGTGACGTTAGAGTGTCAACTTTAGATCTTTTCTGCTTTCTCTTGTGGGCATGTAGTGGTATAAATTTCCCTCTACACACTGCTTTAAATGTGTCCCAGTGATTCTGGTATGTTGTATTTTTGTTCTCGTTGGTTTCAAAGAACAAATTTATTTCTGCCTTCGTTTCATTATGTACCCAGTAGTCATTCAGGAGCAGGTTGTTCAGTTTCCATGTAGTTGAGTGGTTTTGATTGAGTTTCTTTGTCCTGAGTTCTTGTTTGACTGCACTGTGGTCTGAGAGACAGTTTGTTATAATTTCTGTTCTTGTACATTTGCTGAGGAGTGCTTTACTTCCAATTATGTGGTCAATTTTGTAATAATTGTGATGTGGTGCTGAGAAGAATGTATATTCTGTTCACGTGGGGTGGACAGTTCTGTAGATGTCTATTAGGTCTGCTTGCTGCAGAGATGAGTTCAAACGTTTCTTTTCATGGAACAGTTTGCATAAACTGTTTGTAAAGAATCTGCCATGGGATATTTGGGAGCACATTGAGGCCTATAGTGAAAAAGGAAATTTGCTCAGACAAAAACTAGAAGGAAGTTTTGTGAGAAATTGCTTTGTGACATGTAATTTCATCTCAGAGAATTACACGAATCTTTTCATTGAGTAGCTTGATAACACTGTTTTCATTTAATGGGCAATAGGATCTTTGGGAGTCATTGAAGCCTATGGTGACAAAGGAAATATCCTCAGATAAAAACTAGAAAGAAGTTATCTGAGAAACTTCTTTGTGATGTATGAATTCATCTCACTGATTTAGACTGTTCTTTTCATGAAGCAGTTTTCTGACACTGTTTTTGGGAAATCAGAAAAGGTATATTTTGAAGCGCATTGAGACCTATGGTGAAAAAGAAATATCCTGAGTTAGAAACTAGAAACAAGCTTTCTGAGAAACTCTTTTATGATATGTAAATTCATTTCACAGTGTTACACTCTTCGTTTCATTGAGCAGTGTGCTAACACTATTTTCTTAGAATATGCAATCTGATATTTCAGAGTGCATTTAAGCTTATGTTGACAAAGGACATATCTTCATATAAAAATTAGAAAGAAGCTTTCTCAGAAACCAATTTGTAGTGTGATAATTCATCTTGCAGAGATACACAATTCATTTCATGGACCAGTTTGGTAGCACAGTTTTTAGGGTATCTGAGAAGGAATATTTTGGATCTAATTGAAGCCTATGGTGACAAAAGGAAATATCCTCAGATAAAAATTAGAATGAAGACTTCTGAGAAAGTCCTTTGTGATACGTGAATTCATCTCAGATTGTTACACCTCTATTTTCATGAAATAGTTTGCTAACATTGTTTTCTTGGAATCTGTAAAGGGATATTTGGGAGAACATGGAAGCCTATGGTGAGAATACCCTGCAGTGGAATCTCAGAAGTGATATCTTGGATATCGTTTAATCCCATGGTGAAAAGTGAAATATCCTCAGATAAAAACTGGAGAGAACCCTTCTCAGAAACTACATTGTGATGCATAAATTCATCTCACAGAGTTACACCTTTGCCTCCATTGAGAAGTTTGCTAACACTGTTATCACAGAATCTGCAATGAGATATAAGTGTGCACATTGAGAACTGAAATGCACTCTGATAAAATCAAGAAAGAAGCTTTCTGAGAAACTGTTTTGTGAGGTGTGATTTCATCTCACACAGTTACACTACTTTTTCATGTAGCCAACTCCTAGCATTGTTTTTGTGGAATCTCAGATGTGATATTTTAGATCACTTGAAGACTATATGGACAAAGGATATACCCTCAGATAAAAACCAAAGAGAAGCTTCCTGAGAAACTGCTTTGTGATGTGTGAATTCACCTTACAGAGATACACCACTATTTCGTGCAGCCATTTGCTAGCACTGTTTCGTGGAATCTGAGAACAGATATTTCGGATCACTTTGAAGACTTTACCAAGAAAGGAAATATCCTCAGATAAAAGCCAGAAGGAAGATTTCTGAGAAACTGCTTCGTGATATGTGAATTCATCTCACAAAGTTACACCACTCTTTCATGGAGGAGTTTGCTAGCACTGTTTTTGTGGAATCTGAGAAATGATATTTTGGATCACTTTAAAGACTATACGGACAAAGGAAATCTTCTCAGATAAAAACCAGAATGAAACTTTCTGAGACACTGCTTTGTGATGTGGAAATTCAGCTCACAGTGGTACACCACCGCTTCATGCAGGAGTTTGCTAGCACTGTTTATGTGGAATCACAGAAGAGATATCTTGGATAATATTGAATCCCATTTTGAAAAAAGAAATATCCTCAGATAGCAACTGGAGAGAAACCTTCTCAGAAACTGCTTTGTGGTGAGTGAATTCACTTCGCAGAATTACACCAGTGCTTTCATTGAGAAGTTTGCTATCACTGTTTTCGCAGAATCTGCAATGAGCTATACAGGAGTGCATTGAGACCTGAAATATTCTCAGATAAAAAAGGAAAGAAGCTTTCTGAGAAACTGCTTTGTTATGTGTGACTTGATCTCACAGAATTACACCACTATTTTGTGGAGCCATTTGCTCGCACTGTTTTGGGGAATCTTAGGAGTGATGTTTTGGATCGCATTGAAGACTATACAGACAATGGAAATATCCTCAGATAAAAACCAGAAAGAAGCTTTCTGAGAAACTACTTTGTGATGTCTGAATTCATGTCACATTGTTACACGAATCTTTCCTGGAGCCTTTTGTTGCCACTGCTTTTCTAGAATCTGAGAAGAGATATTTTGGATCACTAATAAGACTATACTGACAAAAGAAATATCCTCAGATAAAAACCAGAATGAAGCTTTTTGAGAAACTGCTTTGTGATATGTGAATTCATCTCACAGAGGTACACCACTCTTTCTTGGATCCCTTAGCTAGCACTGTTGTTGTGGAATCTGAGAACTGATATTTTGGATTGCTTTGAAACTATACGGACAAGCTAAATATCTCAGATATAAACCAGAATGAAGCTTTCTGAGAAACTGCTTTGTGATGTGTGAATTCACCTCACAGAGTTACACCTCTCTTTCACGGAGGAGTTTGCTAGCACTGTTTTTGCGGAATCTGAGAAGAGATATTTTGAATCGCTATGAAGACTGTACAAAGGAAATATCCACAGCTAAAAACCAGAAAGAAGGTTTCTGAGAAACTGCATTGTGATGTGTGAATTCATCTCACAAAGTTACACCACTATTTAGTGCAGCCCTTTGTTAGCACTGTTGTTGTGGAATCTCATAAGTGATATTTTGGTATTGTTGAATCCCATGGTGAAAAATACAATATCCTCAGATAAAAACTGGAGAGAAGCGTTCTCATAAACTGCTTTGTTGTGGGTGAATTCAGCTCATAGAGTTACACCATTGCTTTCATTGAGAAGCTTGCTAACAGTGTTTTCACAGAATCTGCAATGAGACACATGGGGCACTTTGAGACCTAAAATATCCTCAGATAAAAACAACAAAGAAGCTTTCTGAGAAACTGCTTTGTGATGTGCGAATTCACCTCACATTGTTACACCACTCTTTCATGGAGCCATTTGCTAGCACTGTTTTTGTGGAATCTGAAAATTGGTATTTTGTATCACTTTAAAGTCTGCGGTGACAAAGGAAAGATCCTCAGAGTAAACCAGAATGAAGCATTCTGAGAAACTGCTTTATGATATGCGAATTTATCTCACAGAGTTACACCACTCTTTCATGGAGGAGTTTGGTAGCACTGTTTTTGTGGAATTTGAGAAGTGATATTTTGGATCACTTTGAAGCCTATGTTGAAAAAAGAAATATCCTCACGTACAAACTGGAGAGAAGCCTTCTCAGAAACTGCTTTGTGGTGTGTGAATTCATCTCACAGAGTTACACCATTGCTTTCATTGAGAAGATTGCTATCACTGTTTTCGCAGACTCTGCAATTAGATATACGGGAGTGCCATGAGACCTGAAACATCCTCAGATAAAATCAAGAAAGAAGTTTTCTCAGAAACTGCTTTCTGATGTGTGAATTCATCTCACATTGTTACGCCACCCTTTCATGGAGCCGTTTGCTAGTACTGTATTTGTGGAATCTCAGAAGTGATATCTTTTGTCTATTTGAAGCCTATGGTGACAAAGGAGTGATCCTCAGAATAAATCAGAAGGAAACTTTCTGAGAAACTGCTTTGTGATGTGTGAATTCATCTTCCACAGTTAAACCACTATTTTGTGCAGTCGTTTACTAGCACTGTTTTTCTGGAATCTCAGAAGTGATATTTTCGATCGCTATGAGAACTATACAGACAAAGAAAATATCCTCAGCTAAAAACCAGAAAGAAGCTTCTGAGAAACTGCTTTGTGATGTGTGCATTCATCTCACACAGCTACATGACTCTTTCATGCAGCCGTTTGCTAGTACTTTTTTATGGAATATAAGAACTGATATTTCAGATCACTTTGAAGACTATATGGACAAAGTAAATATCCTCAGATAAAAACAAGAATGAAGCTTTCTGAGAAACTGCTTTGTGATGTGTGAATTCATCTCACAGTGTCACACCACTCTTTCATGGAGGAGTTTGCTAGCACTGTTTTTGTGGAATCTCAGAAATGATATTTTGGATATCGTTGAATCCCAAGGTGAAAAACAAAAAAATGGAAAGAAACCTTTTCAGAAATGATTAGTTGTGGTTGAAATCGGCTCACAAAGTTACACCATTGCTTTCACTGAGAAGCTTGTGTTTTCACAGAATCTTCAATGAGACCCCCGAGGGCAATTTATGTGAAATATCCTGAGATAGTAGCAAGAAAAAAGCTTTCTGAGAAACTGCTTTGTGATGAATTCATGTCAGACAGTTACACCACTATTTCATGGAGTCAATTGCTAGCACTGTTTTTGTGGAATCTCAGAAGTGATATTTCGGAACGTTTTGAAGACTACACAGAAAAAGGAAATATCCTCAGATAAAAACCAGAATGAAGCTTTCTGAGAAATTGCTTTGTGATGTGTGAATTCACCTCAAAGAGTCACACCACTCTTCCATGGAGGAGTTTGGTAGAACAGTTTTTGTGGAATCTGAGAAGTAATATTTAGGATCACTTTGAAGCCTATGGGGACAAAGGAAATATATTCAGATAAAAACCAGAAATAAGCTCTCTGAAAAACTGCTTTGTGATCTGTGAATACATCTCACAATGTTATAGCACTATTTCATGGAGTCGTTTGCTAGCCCTGTTACAGTGGAAACTGGGAATTGATAATTTTTATCTCTTTGAAGCCTTTGGTGACAAAGGAAAGATCCTCAGAATAAACCAGAAAGAAGCTTTCTGAGAAGCTGCTTTGTGATGTGTGAATTCATCTCACAGAACTACAACACTGTTTCATGCAGCGGTTTGCTAGCACTGTTTTTGTAAAATCTGAGAAGTTATATTTTGGATCACTGTGAAGACTATATGGACAAATAAAATATCCTCAGATAAAAACCAGAAGGAAGCTTTCTGAGAAACTGCTTTGTGTTGTGTGAATTCATCTCACAGAGTTATACCACTATTTTGTGGAGCCATTTGCTAGCACTGTTTTTGTGGAATCTGAGAATTGATATTTTGGATCACTTTGAAGACTATACGGACAAAGGAAATATCCTCACATAAAGACCAGAATGAGGCTTTCTGAGAAACTGCTTTCTGATGTGTGAATACAACTCACTGTTACAATGTTATCTTCATTGAGCACCCTTCTAACACTGTTTTCTTGGAATCCATAAAGGGATATTTTTCAGTGCATTGAAGATTATGGTGACAAAGGAAATATCCTCAGAGAAAACTTAGAAAAAAGGTTTCTGAGAAACTGCTTTCTGATGTGTGAAATCATCTCACAGAATACCTTTGTATTCATGGAGCAGTTTGCTAACAGAGTTTTTGTGGAACCTGCAAAGTTATATTTGGGAGCACATTGAGGCCTATAGTGGAAAAGGAAATATCCTCAGATAAAAACTAGAAAGAAGCTTGCTGAGAAACTGCATTGTGATATGTGAAAGCAGCTCAGAAAGTTACACCGTTCTTTTCTTACAGAGGTTTGTTAATATTGTTTCCGTGGAAAATTCAATAGGACATTTGGGAATGCATTGAAGCCTATGGTGAAAAAGGAAATATCTTAGATAAAAAACAAAGGGAAGCCTTCTGAGAAAGTGCTTTCTTGGAATCCGTAAAAGAATATTTTGCAGCACAATCAAGCTTACAGTGACAAAGGAAATATCCTCAGAGAAAAACTAGCAAGACAGTTGCTGAGAAACTGCATTCTGATGTGTGAATTCATCTCACAGAGTTACACATACCTTTCATGGAGCAGTCTGTTGCCATTGTTTTTGGGGTATCTGAGAAGGGATATTTTGGATCGCTTTGAAGCCTATGCTGACACAGGAAATATCCTCAAATAAAAACTAGAAAGTAGCTTTCTGAGAAACTTCCTTGTGATATATGAATTCATTTCACAGAGTTACACCTTTCTCTTCATGGAACAGCTTGCTAACAATGTTTCCGTGGAACATGCAAAGTGATATTTGGGAGTGCATTTAGGCCTATGGTGAAAAAGGAAATATCCTCACATAACAACTAGAAAGAAGGTTTCTGAGAAACTGCATTGTGATGTGTGAATGCATCTCACAGAGGTACACTTTTCTTTTCATTGAGCAGTTTTCTTACACTGTTTTCCAGGACTCTACAATGGGATATTTCTTAGTGTAATGAAAGTTATGGTGACAAATATAATATCCTCAGATAAACACTAGAAATCTTTCTGAGAAACTGCTTTGTGATGGGTTAATTCATCTCACAGAGTTACACCATTCTTTTCACTGGGCAGTCTCCTAACTCTGTTTCGTGGAAAATGCAATAGGATGTTTGGGAGCTCGCTGAAGGCTATGGTGACAAGGAAATATCCTCAGATAAAAACCAAAAAGATCCTTCTGAGATACTCTTTTGTGATGTGTGAATACATCTCAGAGAGTTACAATGTTATTTTCATGGAGCAGTCTGTGACCACTGTTTTTTTGGAATCCATAAAGGGATATTTTACAGCGCATTGATGCTTGTCGTGTCAAAGGAAATGTTGTCAGAGAAAAACTAGAAAGAAGGTTTTTGAGAAACTGTTTTGTGGTGTGTGAATTCATCTGACAGAGTTAAACATTCTTTTTATGACACAGTCTGTTGACACTGTTTTTGGGGAATCTGAGAAAGAATATTTTGGATCACATTGAAGTATATACTGACAAAGGAAATATCCTCTAATAAAAACTAGAAAGAAGCTTTTTAAGAAACTTTTTTGTTATGTATGAACTCATCTCACAGAGTTACTCCTTTCTCTTCAAGAAGCAGTTTGCCAACACTGTTTTTTGTGGAATCTGCAAAGTGATATTTGGGAATGCATTGAGGCCTGTGGTGAAAAAGGAAATATCCTCATATTAAAAAAAGAAAGAAGACTTCTGAGAAACTGAATTGTGATGGATGAATGCATCTCACAGAGTTACACTTTTCCTTCCATTGAGCAGTTTGCTAACACTGTTTTCTTGGAATCGGCAATGGGATATTTCTTATCACAATGAAACTCATGGTGACAAAGGAAATATTCCCTGATGAAAACTACAGAGAAACCTTCTGAGAAACTGCTTTGTGATGGGTTAATTCGTCTAACAGAGTTACACCATGCTTTTCATTAGGCAGGCTTCTAACACTGTTTTCCTGGAATATGCATTAGGTTGTTTGGGAGCACATTGAGGCCTATGGTGACAAGGAAATATCCTCAGATAAAATCTGGAAAGAAGATTTCTGGGAAACGTCTTTGTGATTTGTGAATTCCTCACACAGAGTTACACCATCCTTTTCATACAGCAGTTTGCTATCACTGTTTCCACAGAAAATACAAGAGGATGTTTGGGAGTGCATTGAAGTCTATGGTGGCCAGGAAATATCCTCAGATAAAAACCAAAAAGAAACCTTCTGATATACTTCTATGTGACGTGTGAATACATCTCAGAGAGTAACAATGTTATTTTATTTGAGCAGTCTGCTAACACTGTTTTCTGGGAATCCATAAAGGGATATTTCACAGCACATTGAAGCCCATGGTGACAAAGGAAATATCCTCTGAGAAATACTAGAAAGAAGGTTTCTGAGAAACTGCTTTCTGATGTGTGAATTCATCTCACAGAGTTACACATTTCTCTTCATGAAGCAGTTTGTCAACACTGGTTTTGTGGAATCTGCCAAGTGATATTTTGGAGCACGTTGAGGCCTATGGTGAAAAAGGAAATATCCTCAGATAAAAACTACAAAGAAGCTTTCTGAGAAACTCCATTGTGATGTGTGAATGCATCTCACAGAGGTACACTTTTCTTTTCATTGAGCAGTTTGTTAATACTGTTTTCTTGGAACCTGCAGTGGGGTGTTTCTTCGCACAATGAAGCTTATGGTGACAAAATTTCCTCAGAGAAAAACTAGAAAAGTTTCTGAGAAACTGCTTTCTGATGTGTGAATTCATCTCACAGTGTTACACTTTCCTTTCATGGAGCAGTCAATTGCTACTGTTTTGGGGGAATCTGAGAAGGGATATTTTGGATCACATTGAAGCCTATGCTGACAAAGGAAATATCCTCAAATAAAAGCTAGAAAGAAGCTTTCTGAGAAACTTTGTTTTTTGTGAGTACCTCTCACACAGTTACACCTCCCTTTTCATGAAGCAGATTGTTAACACTGTTTGCGAGGTATCTTCAAAGTGATGTTATGGAGGGCATGGAGGCTTATGGTGAAAAAGGAAATGTCCTCAGATAAAAGCTAGAAAGAAGCTTTCTGAGAAACTCCATTGTGATGTGTGAATACATCTCACTGAGATACACTTTTCTTTCCATTAAGCAGTTTGCTAACACTGTTTTCTTGAAATATGCAGTGGGATATTTCTTAGTGCAATGAAGCTCATGGTGGCAAAGGAAATATCTTCAGATATACACTAGAAAGAAGCTTTCTCAGAAACTGCTTCCTGATGGGTTAATTCATCTCACAGAGTTACACCTTTCCTTTCATTGAGGAGTCTGCTAACACTGTTTTCATGGAATCTGCATTAGGAAATTTGGTAGCACATTAAAGCCTATGGGGACACAAAAAATATCCTCAGGAAAAAAAAAAGAATATTTCTGTGAAACTGGTTTATATGTGTGAATTCATCTCACAGATTTACACGATTCTTTTTGTGGATCACTTTGTTAGCACTCTTTTTGGGGAATCTGAGAAGGGATATTTTGGATCTCTTTGAAGCCTATGGTGACAAGGAAATATCCTCAGATAAGAACTGGAAAGAAGCTTTTTCGGAAAGTTGCTTGTGATGTGTGAATTCCTCTCACAGAGTTGCACCTTTCTTTTCATGGAGCCATTTGCTAACACTCTCTTCATGGAATCTGCAAAGGGATATTTGGTTGCACTTTGAGGGTAATAGTGAAAAAGGAAATATCCTCTGACAAAAACTAGAAAGAAGCTTTCTTAGAAACTGCTTTGTGATGTGTGAATGTATCACACAGTGTTACGCCATTCTTTTCATACAGCAGTTTGCTAACACTGTTTACGTGGTAAATGTAATAGGATGTTTTGGAATGCATTGACGTCTATGGTGACAATGAAATATCCTCAGATACAAACTGGAAATTAGTCTTCTGAGATTCTCCTTTTAGATGGGTGAATATATCTCACATAGTTACAATGTTCTTTTCATTGAGCAGTCTGCTAACACTGTTTTCTTGGAATCCGTAAAGTGATATTTCACAGCGCATTGAAGCTTACGGTGACAAAAGAAATATCCTCAGAGAAAAACTAGAAATAAGGTTTCTGAGAAACTTCTTTGTGATATGTGAATTCATCTCACAGAGTTATAACTTTCTCTTCATTAAGCAGTTTGCTAACACTGTTTTCCTGGAATCTGCAAAGTGATATTTTTTAGTACTTTGAGGCCTATGGTGAATAAGGAAATATCCTCAGCAAAAACTAGAAAGAAGCTTTCTGAGAAACTGCTTTCTGATGTGTGAATTCGTCTCACAGAGTTACACCTTTCTCTTCATTAAGCAGTTTGCTAACACTGTTTTCGTGGAACCTGCAAACCAATATTTCAGAGCACATTGAGGCCTACAGTGAAAAAGGAAGTATCCTCACATAAAACCTAGAAAGAAGCTTTCTGAGAAGCTGCATTGTGAAGTCTGAATGCATCTCACAGAGTTACACCATTCTTTTCATTAAGCAGTCTGCTAACACTGTTTTCCCGGAACCTGCATTAGGAAATTTGGGAGCGCATTAAATCCTGTGATGACAAAGGAAATATCCTCAGATAAATAGTGAAAAGAAGCTTTCTGAGAAACTACTTTGGATGTTTGAATTCATCTCACAGAGTTGCATGATTCTTTTCAGGATCACTTTGATAGCACTGTTTTTGGGCAATCTGAGAAGGGATATTTTAAACTACATTGAAGCCTATGGTGACAAGGAAATATCCTCAGATAAAAACTGGACAGAAGGTTTCTGAGAAAATGCATTGTGATGTGTGAATGCATCTCACAGAGGTACGCTTTTCTTTTCATTGAGCAGTTTTTTTTCTTGGAATCTGCATTGGGATATTTCTTAGTGCAATGAAGGTTATGGTAACAAAGGAAATATCCTCAGATAAAGACTAGAAATATTTCTGAGAAAGTACTTTGTGATGGGTTAATTCATCTCACAGAGTTACACCATTCCTTTCATTGAGCAGTCTGCTGACACTGTTTTCCAGGAATGTGAGTTAGGATATTTCGTAGCTCATTGAAGCCTATGGTGACAAGGAAGTATCCTCAGATATAAACTACAAAGAAGCTTTCTGAGAAACTGTGTTGTGGTATGTGAATGCATCTGACAGAGTTACACTTTTCTTTTCATTTAGCAGTTTGCTAACACTGTTTTCTTGGACTCTGCAATGGGATATTTCTTAGTGCAATGAATCTTATGGTGACAAAGGCAATATCCTCAGAAAAAAACTGGAAAGAAGCTTTGTCAGAAACTGCTTTGTGATGAGACAATTCATCTCACAGTGTTACACTGTTCTTTTCATTGAGCAGTCTGCTAACACTGTTTTCTTGGAACCTGCATGGGATATTTCTCGTCGCAATAAAGCTTATGGTGACAAAGGAAATATCCTCAGATAAAAACTAGAAAGAAGCTTTCAGAGAAACTGCTTTGTGATGTGTGAACTCATCACACAGAGTTACACCATACTTTTCATGCAGCAGTTTGCTAACACTGTTTTCCTGGAAAATGCAAGAGGATGTTTGGGAGTGCATTGAAACCTATGGAAACAAAGCAAATATCCACAGATAAAAGGAAAAAGAAGCCTTCTGAGAAACTGCTTTGTGATATGTGAATACCTCTCCCAGAGTTACAATGTTATTTTCATTGAGCAGTCTGCTAACTCCGTTATCTTGGAATCCGTAAAGGGACACTTCACATTTCTTTGAAGCTTATGGTGACAAAAGAAATGTCCTCAGGGAAAAACTAGAGAGAAGGTTTCTGAGAAACTGTTTTCTCATATGTGAATTCATCTCACAGAGTTATACTTTCGTTTCATGGAGCAGTCTGTTACCACTGTTTTTGGGGATCTGAAAAGGGATGTTTTGGATTGCACTGAAGCCTATGATGAAAAGGGAAATATCCTCAGGGAAAAACTAGGGAGAAGGTTTCTGAAAAACTGATTTATGATGTGTGAATTCATCTCACAGTGTTGCATTTTCATTTCATGAAGCCGTTTGCTAACACTGTTATCGTGGAATCTGCAAAGTGATATTTCAGAGCCTCTTGAGGCCTATGGTGAAAAAGGAAATATCTTCAGAAAAAAAGCTAGAAAGTATCTTTCTGAGTAACTGCCTTGTGATATGTGAAGGCATCTCCCAGAGTTACAGTTTTCTTTTCATTCAGCAGTTTCCCAACACTATTTTCTGAGAATCTGCAATGAAATATTTCTTAGCACAAAGAAACTTATGGTGACAAAGGAAATATCCTCAGATAAAAACTAAAAGGAAACCTTCTGAGAAACTGCTTTGTGATGGGCTAATTCATCTCACAGAGTTACACTATTCTTTCCATTGAAGCCAATGCTGACAAAGGAAATATCCTCAAATAAAAATTAGAAAGAAGCTTTCTGAGAAATGTCTTTGTGGTGTGTGAATTCATCTCACAGAGTTACAGTTTTCTCTTCATGAAGCAGTTTGCTAACACTCTTTTGGTGGACTCTGCAAAGTGATATTTGGTTACACATTGAGGCCTAGGGTGAAAAAGGAAATATCCTCAGATATAAACTAGAAAGAAGTCTTCTGAGAAACTGCATTGTGATGTGTGAATCCATCTCACTGAGTTACACTATTCTTTTCATTGAGCAGTTTGCTAACACTGTTTTCTTAGAATCTGCAATGGGATATTTCTTACTTCAATGACACTTATGATGACAAAGGAAATATCCTCAGGTAAAAACTAGAAATAATCTTAATTAGAAATTGCCTTGTGATGGACGAATTCTTCTAAAACGGTTACACCATTCTTATCAGTGAGCAGTGTGCTAAAACTGTTTCCGTGGAATCTGCATTAGGATATTTTGGAGCACATTGAAGCCTATAGGGACAAAGGAAACATCGTCAGATAAAAAACACAAAGAGGCTTTCTGAGAAACTGCTTTGGATGTATGAATTCATCTCTCAGTGTTACACTATTCTTTTCATGAATAACTTTGTTAGAACTCTTTTTGGGGAATCTGAAAGGGATATTTTTGATTGCATTGAAGCCTAACGAACTGTCCTCAGATAAATTGCGAAAAGAAGCTTTCTGAGAAACTGCTTTCTGAAGTGTTAAATCATCTCACAGAGTTACACAATTCTTTTCATGGATAAGTTTGGTAGCACTCTTTTTGGGTAATCTGAGAAGGGATATTTTGGATCGCATTGAAGCCTATGGTGACAAGGAAATACTCTCACATAAAAACTGAAAAGAAGCTTTCTGAGAAAGTTCTTTGTGATGTGTGAATTCATCTCATAGAGTGGCATCTTTCTTTTCATGGGACAGTTGGTTAACACTGTTTTCTATGAATCTTCAATGGGATATTTCTTAACACAATGAAGCTTATGGTGACAAAGGAAATATTCTGAGATAAAAAATGTAAGGAAGCTTTGTGAGAAACTGCTTTGTGATGGGTTAATTCATCTCAGAGAGTTACACTGCTTTTTTCATTGAGCAGTCTGCTAACACTGTTTTCATGGAATCTGCATTAGGATATTTAGGAGTGCATTGAATCCTATGGGGACAAGGGAAATATCCTCACATAAAAAACAAAAAGAAACTTTCTGTGAAACTACTTTGTGATGTGTGAAATCATCTCACAGTGTTACACAGTTCTTTTCATTGAGAAGTTTTCTAACACTATTTTCCTGGAAATTGCAATGGGATATTCGGAACTGCATTGAGGAATATGATGAAAAAGCAAATATCCTCAGAGAAAAACTAAAAAGAAGTTTTCTGAGAAACAGTCTTATGGTGTGTGAATTCATTTCACAGACTTATACCATTCTTTTCATGGAGCTGTTTGGTGGCACTATTTTTGGGGAATGTGAGAAGGGAAGATTTTTATCGCATTGAAACATCTGATGGAAAAGGAAATATCCTCAGATAAAAATTAGAAAAAACTTTCTGAGAAAAAGTTTTGTGATGTGTGTATTCATCACACAGAGTTACACGATTCTTTTCCTGGAGCAGTTTACTAACACTGATTTCATGGAATCAGCAATAGAAAATTTGGGATCCCATTGAAGCCTATGGTGACAAAGGAAATATCCTCAGACAAATACTAGAAAGAAGTTTCTGAGAAACTGCTTTGTGATTTGTGAATTCCTCTCACAGAGTTGTGATTATTTTATTGGAATAGCTAGGAAGCCCTGTTTTGGGGAAATCTCAGAAGTGTTAATTTTCATCGAATTTAAGCCTATGGTGACAAAGGAAATATCCTCAGATAAAAACTATAAAGAAGATTTCTGAGAAAGTTATTTTTGATGTGTGAGTTCATCTTACAGAGTTACACATTTCTTTTCATGGAGCACTTTGATAACACTGTTTTCATGGAATCTGCAAAGGAATATTTTTGAGTGCTTTGAGGCCTATGATGAAGAAGGAAATATCTTCAGGTAAAAACTAGAAATATCTTTTCTGAGAAACTACTTTGTGGTTTGTGAATTCATCCCACAGAGTTACATGATTCTCTTCATGCAGCAGTGTGGTAGCACTGTTTCTGGGGAATCTGATAGGGGATACTTTGGTCCACATTGAAGCCTATAGTGACAAAGGAAATACCCTCAGACAAAAACCAAAAGGAAGCTTTCTGTGAAACTGCTTTGTGGTGCATGAATTCATCTCACAAAGTTACACCACTGTTTTCTTTGAGAAGTTTCCAACATTTTTTTCGTGGAATCTGCAATGGAATATTCTTGATCGCATAGGGTCCATAGGTGAAAATGGAAGTATCTTCAGGCAAAAACAGGAGAGAAAGTTTCTGAGAAACTCCTTTGTGATGTGAGCATTCACCTCATAGAGCTAAATGTTTCTGTTGACGGAGCACTTTGGCATCACTGTTTTTGTGGTGTCCAAGAAGGGATATTTGGGAGCACATGAAGCCTATGGTGGAAAAGGAAATATCCTCAAATAAAAACTACAACGAAGCTTTCTGAGGAAGCTGTTTGTGATGTGTGAATTGATCTCATGGAGTTATACCTCACTTTTCATTGAGCAGTTTGCTACCACTGTTTTCGAAGAATCTGCAAAGGAATATTTTGGAGTGCATTGAGGCCTGTAGCAAATAAAGAAATATCCTCAGATAAAAACTGGAAAGAATCTTTCTGAGAAGCTGCTTCGTGTTGTGTGAATTCATCTGACAGACTTACATTGTTCTTTTCATTCAGCATTTTGCTAACACTGTTTTTGTGGAATCTGCAATAGCATATTTAGCAGCACATTGAAGCATATGGTGACAAAGGAAATATCCTCAGATAAAAACCAGAAAGAAGTTTTCTGACAAACAATTTTGTGATGTATGAATTCATCTCACAGAGTTACACCATTCTTTTCATGGAGCAGTTTGGTAGCACTGTTTTTGGGGAATCTGAGAAGGGATATTTTGGATTGCATTGAAGCCTATGGTGACATAGGAAATATCCTCAGGTAAAATCTAGAAAGAAGCTTTCTGAGAAAATTCTTTGTGATGTGTGAATTCAACTCACAGAATTACACCTTTCTATTCATGGAGCAATTGGCAGACACTGCTTTCGTGGAAACTGCAAAGGGACATTTTGAGTGCTTTTAGGCCAATGGTGAAAAACTAAATATCCTCAGATAAAAACTAGAAAGAATATTTCTGAGAAACTGTTTCATGATGTTTGAACTCATCTCACAGAGATACACATTTCTTTTCATTGAGCAGTTTGCTAACACTATTTTCTTGGAATCTGCAATGGGCTATTTTGGGATGCTTTGAAGCTTATAGTGACAAAGGAAGTATGCTCATATTAAAACTAAAAAGAATTTTTCTGAGAAACCGTTTTGTAATTTGTTAATTCATCTCAAAGAGTTACACGATTTTTTCATGGTTCAGTTTGGTAGCACTCTTTTTGGGGAATCTGAGAAGGGATATTTTGGATTGCATTGAAACCTATGGTGACAAAGGAATTATCCTCAGATAAAAGCTAGAAAGAAGCTTTCTGAGAGAGTTCGTTGTGATGTGTGAATTTATGTCACATAGTTACAGCTTTCTTTTCATGGAGTCATTTGCTAACACTGCCTTCCTGGTATCTGCAAAGGGATACTTGGGAGCGCCTTGAGGCCTATGGTGAAAAAGGAAACATCCTTAGAGAAAAACTATAAAGAAGCTTTCTGAGAAACTGCTTGGTGATGGGTGAATTCATCTCACAGAATTCCATCTTTCTTTTCATTGTGCAGTTTGGTAGCACTGTTTTTGGGAAATCTGCAAAGGGATTTTCAGGATCTCATAGAGGAATATGGTGAAAAAGAAAATATCTTCAGATAAAAACTGGACAGAAGGTTTTTGAGAAGCTGTTTTGTGATGTGTGCATTCACCTCATAGAGATAAACCATTTTGTTGATTGAGCAGTTTGGCATCACTGTTTTTGTGGTGTCTGAGAAGGGATATTTGACAATGCATTGAGGCTGATAGTTTATTAGTAAATATGCACAGATGAAAACTAGAAAGAAAATTTCTGATAGACTGTTTTGTGATGGGTGAATTCATCTCACAGAGTTAAATCCTTCTTTTCATTGTGCAGTTTGTTAACACTCTTTTTGTGGAATATACAAAAAGATATTCGGGATTGGATAAAGTCCAATGTTGAAAAAGGAATTATCTTCAGGTAAAAACTGGAGAGGTTTCTGTTAACTCTTTCATGATGTGTGCATTCATCTCATAGAGGTAAAGCTTTCTGTTGAGAGAATACTTTGGCATCACTGTTTTTGTGGTTTCTGAGAAGGGATATTTGGGAGGGCATGCCAGCCAATTGTGGAAAGGAAATATCCTGAGATAAAAACTAGAAAGAAGGTTTCTGAGAAATTTCCTTGTGATGGCTGAATTCATCACACAGAGTTACAAATTCGTTTTGTTTGAGCAGTTTGGTAGCACTGTTTTTGTGGAATCTGCAAAGGGAAATTCAGAAACTCCCGAAGGTCTATGGTGGAAAAGGAAAAAATTCAGCTAAATACTAGACACAAACTTTTTGGGAAACGGTTTTGTGATGTGTGTATTCATCTCAAATTGTTTAACCTTTTTGTTGATTGAGCAGTTCGGCATCACTGTTTTGGTGGTAACTCAGAGGAGTGATTTTTGAGCACATTGAAGCCTATGGTGAAAAAGAAATATACTCAGATTTAAACTACAAAGAAACTTTCCGAGATATTGCTTTGTGATGGGTGAATTCATCTCACAGTTACACCTTTCTTTTCACTGAGCATTTTGGTAACACTGTTTTTGTGGAATCTGCAAAGGGATATTCGGGAGAGCAAAGAGTCCAATGGTGAAAAAGGAAATATCTTCAGGTAAAAACTGGAGAGAAGCTCTCTGAGAAACTCCTTTGTGATGTGTACATTCATCTCAAAGAGCTAAAATTTTCTGTTGAGGGAACACTTTGGCATCACTGTCTTTGTGGTGTTGAGAAGGGATAATTGGGAGCATATTGAAGCCTAAGGTTTAAAAGGAAATATCTGCATATAAAGCTAGGAAGAAGCTTTCTGAGGAACAGCTTTGTGATGTGTGAATTCATCTCACAAAGTTACAGCATTATTTTCAAGGGAGCAGTTTGGTAGCACTGTTTTGGGGAAACTGAGAAGGGATATTTTGGATCACATTGAAGCCTATGGTGACAAAGGAAATATCCTCAGATAAAATTAGAAAGAAACTTTCTGAGAAAGTTTTTTGTGATGTGTGAATTCATCTCACAGAGTTACACCTTTCTTTTCATGGGGCAGTTTGCTAACACTGTTCTTGGAATCCTCAATGGGATATTTTTGAGCGCATTGAAGCTTATGGTGAGAAAGGAAATATCCTCAGACAAAAACTAAAAAGAAGCTTTCTGAGAAACTGCTTTGCGATTTTTGAGTTCATCTCACACAGTTTTTTCATGGAGCAGATTGATTGCACTTTTTTTATAGAATCTGCAGCGTTGAAAATGGAAATATCCTCAGGTTTAAACTAGAAAGAAGTGGATGGTGGAAAAGAAAATATCCTCAGATAAAAACAAGAAAGAAGCTTTCTGAGAAATTTCTTTGTGATGGGTGAATTCATCACGTAGAGTTACACCTTTGTTTTCTGTGAGAAGTTTGGTAGCACTGTTTTTATGGATTCTACAGGGAGATATTAGGGATCTCCTGGGGGCCTACAGTGAAAAAGGAAATAATTTCAGATAAAAACTGGAGAGAAGCTTTGTGAGAATGGGTTTTTTGATGGGTCTATTCATCTCATAGAATTTAACCTTCTGTTGACTGAGCAATTTGGCATCACAGTTTTTGTGGTATTTGAGAAGAGATATTTGGGAGCACATTGAAGCCCAAGGTGAAAAAAGAAATATCCTCAGATTTAAGCTAGAAAGAAGCTTTCTGAGGAACTGCTTTATATTGGGTGAATTCATCTTACAGAGTTACGACTTTCTTTTCATTAAACAGTTTGGTAACAATGTCTTTCTGGAATCTGCAAAGGGGTATTCCAGAGCACAGAGTCCAATGGCAAAAAAGGAAATATCTTCAGGTAAAAATTGGAGAGAAGCTTTCTGAGAAACTCCTTTGTGATGTGTGCATTCATCTCACAGAGCTAAACATTTGTTTTTAGAGAGCACTTTGGAATCACAGTTTTGTGGTGTCTTAGAATGGATATTTGGGAGTGCATTGAAGTCTATGGTGGAAAAGGAAATATCCTCAGATAAAAATTAGAAAGATGTGCATTCAGGGGGCGGAGCAAGATGGCCGAATAGGAGCAGCTCCAGTCTCCATCTCCCAGCGTGAGCGACACAGAAGACTGGTGATTTCTGCATTTTCAACTGAGATACTAGGGTCATCTCACTAGGGAGTGCCGGACAATCGGTTCTGGTCAGCTGCTGCAGCCTGACCAGTGAGAGCTGAAGCAGGGCGAGGCACCGCCTCACCTGGAAGCACAAGGGGGAAGGGAATCCGTTTTCCTAGCCAGGGGAACTAAGACACACAATACCTGGAAAATCGGGTAACTCCCACCCCAATACTGTGCTTTAAGCAAACAGGCACACCAGGAGAGTGTATCCCACACCTGGCCGGGAGGGTCCCACGCCCACGGAGCCTCCCTCACTGCTAACACAGCAGTCTGTGGCAATCTATCCACAGGGCATCGGCGAGGCTGGGGGAGGAGCGCCCGCCATTACTGAGGCTTAAGTAGGTAAACAAAGCCGCGGGGAAGCTCGAACTGGGTGGGGCTCACAGCAGCTCAAGGAAGCCTGCCTGTCTCTGTAGACTCCACCTCTGGGGACAGCGCACAGCTGAAGAACAACAGGGCAAGCAGCGGGGGCCGGTGCAGATGCGAACGACTCTGTCTGACAGCTTTGGGGAGAGCCGTGGATCTCTCAACGTGGAGGTTGAGATCTGAGAACGGACAGACTGCCTGCTCAAGTGGGTCCCTGACCCCTGAGTAGCCTAGCTGGTAGACATCCCCCACTAGGGGCAGTCTGACACCCCACACCTCACAGGGTGGAGTACACCCCTGAGAGGAAACTTGCAAAGGAAGGATCAGACAGGTACACACGCTGTTCAGCAATATTCTATCTTTGGCAACCTCTGCTGCTGATACCCAGGCAAACAGGGTCTGGAGTGGACCTCAAGCAATCTACAACAGACCAACAGACAGTCCTTCTGACTGTCAGAAGGAAAACTATCAAACAAGAAGGACACCTATACCAAAACCCCATCAGTACGTCACCATCATCAAAGACCAGAGACAGATAAAACGACAAAGATGGGGAAGAAGCAGGGCAGAAGAGGGCATATCACCCTGCAAAGGAGCGCAGCCCATCACTAGCAACGGATCAAAGCTGGTCAGAGAATGACTTTGACGAGAAGAGAGAAGAAGGCTTCAGTCCATCAAACTTCTCAGAGCTAAAGGAGGAATTACGTACCCAACGCAAAGAAACTAAAAATCTTGAAAAAAGAGTGGAAGAACTGACAGCTAGACTAATTAATGCAGAGAAGATCATAAACGAAATGACAGAGATGAAAACCATGACACGAGAAATACATGACAAATGCACAAGCTTCAGTAATCGACTCGATGAACTGGAAGAAAGAGTATCAGCGATTGAGGATCAAATGAATGAAATGAAGCGAGAAGAGAAACCAAAAGAAAAAAGAAGAAAAAGAAATGAACAAAGCCTGCAAGAAGTATGGGGTTATGTAAAAAGACCAAATCTAAGTCTGATTGGGGTGTCTGAAAGTGAGGGGGAAAATGGAACCAATTTGGAAAACACTCTTCAGGATATCATCCAGGAGAACTTCCTCAACCTAGTAGGGCAGGCCAACATTCAAATTCAGGAAATACAGAGAACGCCACAAAGATACTCCTCCAGAAGAGCAACTCCAAGACACATAATTGCCAGATTCACCAAAGTTGAAATGAAGGAAAAAATGTTAAGGGCAGCCAGAGAGAAAGGTCGGGTTACCCACAAAGTGAAGCCCATCAGACTAACAGCAGACCTGTCGGCAGAAAATCTACAAGCCAGAAGAGATTGGGGGCCAATATTCAACGTTCTTAAAGAAAAGAATTTTAAACCCAGAATTTCATATCCAGCCAAACTAAGTTTCATAAGTGAAGGAGAAATAAAATCCTTTACAGATAAGCAAACGCTTAGAGATTTTGTCACCACCAGGCCTGCCTTACAAGAGACCCTGAAGGAAGCCCTAAACATGGAAAGGAACAACCGGTACCAGCCATTGCAAAAACATGCCAAAATGTAAAGACCATCCAGGCTAGGAAGAAACTGCATCAACTAACGAGCAAAATAACCAGTTAATATCATAATGACAGGATCAAGTTCACACATAACAATATTAACCTTAAATGTAAATGGACTAAATGGTCCAATTAAAAGACACAGACTGGCAAACTGGATAAAGAGTCAAGACCCATCAGTCTGCTGTATTCAGGAGACCCATCTCACATGCAGAGACATACATAGGCTCAAAATAAAGGGATGGAGGAAGATCTACCAAGCAAATGGAGAACAAAAAAAAAGCAGGGGTTGCAATCCTAGTCTCTGATAAAACAGACTTTAAACCATCAAAGATCAAAAGAGACAAAGAAGGCCATTACATAATGGTAAAGGGATCAATTCAACAGGAAGAGCTAACTCTCCTAAATATATATGCACCCAATACAGGAGCACCCAGATTCATAAAGCAAGTGCTTAGAGACTTACAAAGAGACTTAGACTCCCATACAATAATAATGGGAGACTTCAACACTCCACTGTCAACATTAGACAGATCAACGAGACAGAAAGTTAACAAGGATATCCAGGAATTGAACTCATCTCTGCACCAAGTGGACCTAATAGACATCTATAGAGCTCTCCACCCCAAATCAACAAAATATACATTCTTCTCAGCAGCACATCACACTTATTCCAAAATTGACCACATAATTGGAAGTAAAGCACTCCTCAGCAAATGTACAAGAAGAGAAATTATAACAAACTGTCTCTCAGACCACAGTGCAATCAAACTAGAACTCAGGACTAAGAAACTCAATCAAAACTGCTCAACTACATGGAAACTGAACAACCTGCTCCTGAATGACTACTGGATACATAACGAATGAAAGCAGAAATAAAGATGTTCTTTGAAACCAATGAGAGCAAAGATACAACATACCAGAATCTCTGGGACACATTTAAAGCAGTGTGTAGAGGGAAATTTATAGCACTAAATGCCCACAACAGAAAGCTGGAAAGATCTAAAATTGACACTCTAACATCACAATTAAAAGAACTAGAGAGGCAAGAGCTAACACATTCAAAAGCTAGCAGAAGGCAAGAAATAACTAAGATCAGAGCCGAACTGAAGGAGATAGAGACACAAAAAACCCTCCAAAAAATCAGTGAATCCAGGAGTAGGTTTTTTGAAAAGATCAACAAAATTGACACACCGCTAGCAAGACTAATAAAGAAGAAAAGAGAGAGGAATCAAATAGACGCAATAAAAAATGATAAAGGGGATATCACCACTGACCCCACAGAAATACAAACAACCATCAGAGAATACTATAAACGCCTCTACACAAATAAACTCGAAAATCTAGAAGAAATGGATAATTTCCTGGACACTTACACTCTCCCAAGACTAAACCAGGAGGAAGTTGAATCCCTGAATAGACCCATAGCAGGCTCTGAAATTGAGGCAACTATTAATAGCCTACCAACCAAAAAAAGTCCGGCACCAGCTGGATTCACAGCTGAATTCTACCAGAGGTACAAGGAGGAGCTGGTACCATTCCTTCTGAAACTATTCCAATCAATAGAAAAAGAGGCAATCCTCCCTAACTCATTTTATGAGGCCAATATCATCCTGATACCAAAGCCTTGCAGAGACACAACAAAAAAAGAGAATTTTAGACCAATATCCCTGATGAACATCGATGCAAAAATTCTCAATAAAATACTGGCAAACCGGATTCAGCAGCACATCAAAAAGCTTATCCACCATGATCAAGTGGGCTTCATCCCTGGGATTCAAGGCTGGTTCAACATTCGCAAATCAATAAATGTAGTCCAGCATATAAACAGAACCAAAGACAAGAACCACATGATTATCTCAATAGATGCAGAAAAGGCTTTTGACAAAATTCAACAGCCCTTCATGCTAAAAACGCTCAATAAATTCGGTATTGATGGAACGTACCTCAAAATAATAAGAGCTATTTATGACAAACCCACAGCTAATATCATTCTGAATGGGCAAAAACTGGAAAAATTCCCTTTGAAAACTGGCACAAGACAGGGATACCCTCTCTCTCCACTCCTATTCAACATAGTGTTGGAAGTTCTGGCTAGGGCAATCAGGCAAGAGAAAGAAATAAAGGGTATTCAGTTAGGAAAAGAAGAAGTCAAATTGTCCCTGTTTGCAGATGACATGATTGTATATTCAGAAAACCCCATTGTCTCAGCCCAAAATCTCCTTAAACTCATAAGCAACTTCAGCAAAGTCTCAGGATACAAAATTAATGTGAAAAATCACAAGCATTCTTATACACCAGTAACAGACAAGCAGAGAGCCAAATCAGGAATGAACTTCCATTCACAATTGCTTCAAAGAGAATAAAATACCTAGGAATCCAGCTTACAAGGGATGTCAAGGACCTCTTCAAGGAGAACTACAAACCACTGCTCAGTGAAATCAAAGAGGACACAAACAAATGGAAGAACATACCATGCTCATGGATAGGAAGAATCAATATCGTGAAAATGGCCATACTGCCCAACAGGCAACCTACAGAATGGGAGAAAATTTTTGCAACCTACTCATCTGACAAAGGGCTAATATCCAGAATCTACAAAGAACTCAAACAAATATACAAGAAAAAAACAAACAACCCCATCAAAAAGTGGGGAAAGGATATGAACAGACATTTCTCAAAAGAAGACATTCATACAGCCAACAGACACATGAAAAAATGCTTATCATCACTCACCATCAGAGAAATGCAAATCAAAACCACAATGAGATACCATCTCACACCAGTTAGAATGGCAATCATTAAGAAGTCAGGAAACAACAGGTTTTGGAGAGGATGTGGAGAAATAGGAACACTTTTACACTGTTGGTGGGATTGTAAACTAGTTCAACCATTATGGAAAACAGTATGGCAATTCCTCAAGGATCTAGAACTAGATGTACCATATGACCCAGCCATCCCACTACTGGGTATATACCCAAAGGATTATAAGTTATTCTACTACAAAGACACATGCACACGTATGGTTATTGCGGCACTATTCACAATAGCAAAGACTTGGAATCAACCCAAATGTCCATCTGTGACAGACTGGATTAAGAAAATGTGGCACATATACACCATGGAATACTATGCAGCCATAAAAAAGGATGAGTTTGCGTCCTTTGTAGGGACATGGATGCAGCTGGAAACCATCATTCTTAGCAAACTATCACAAGAAGAGAAAACCAAACACCGCATGTTCTCACTCATAGGTGGGAACTGAACAATGATATCACTTGGACTCGGGAAGTGGAACATCACACACTGGGGCCTATCATGGGGAGGGTGGAGGAGGGAGGGATTGCATTGGGGAGTTTTACATGATATTAATGATGAATTGATGGATGCTGACGAGTTGATGGGTGCAGCACACCAACATGGCACAAGTATACATATGTAACAAACCTGCATGTTATGCACATGTACCCTAGAACTTAAAGTATAGTAAAAAAATAAAAAATAAATTAAAAAAAATTAGAAAGAAGCTTCCTGAGAAACTACTTTGTGGTGGGTGAATTTTTCTCACAGAGGTAAGCCATTCTTTTCATTGCACAGTTTGGTCGCACTTGTTTTGTGGAATCTGCAGTGGGATATTTTGGAGCACATATAGACCTAAAATGAAAAAGAAAATTCTTCAGTTAAAAACTGTTGAGAAGCTTTTGGAGAAACTCGTTTGTGGTGTGTACATTCATCTCATAGAGCTTAACGTTTCTGTTGAGGGAGCACTTTGGCATCTCTGTTTTTGTGGTGTCAGAGAAGGGATATTTGGGAGTGTATTGAAGCCTATGGTGGAAAAGAAAATATCCTCAGATAAAAACTACCCAGAGGCTTTCTGAGAAACTGCTTTGTGATGAGTAAATTTATCTCACAGTGTTACAATATTCTTTTCATGGAGCAGTTAGCATTGTTTTTGTGGAATCTGCAGAGGGATATTTTGGAGCTCATAGGGGTGTGAGGTGAGAAAAGAAAATTCTTCAGGTAAAAACTGGAGAGAAGCTTTCATAGAAACTCTTTTGTGATGTGTGAATTCATCTCATAGAGCTATATGTTTCTGTTGAGGGAGCACTTTGGCATCACTGTTTTTGTGGTGTCCAAGAAGGGATATTTGGGAGCACTTTGAAGCCTCTGGTGGAAAAGGAAATATCCTCAGATAAAAACCAAAAAGAAGAATTCTGAGAAACTCCTTTGTGATGTGTGAGTTCATCTCAAAGAGTTACACTGTTCTTTTCTGGTGCAGTTTGCTAACACTGTTTTCTTGGAATCTGCAATGGGATATTATGGAGCGCATTGAAGCTGATGGTGACAAAGGAAATATACTCATATCAAAACTAGAAAGAAGCTTTCTGAGAACCCGATTTGTGATGTGTTAATTCATATCACAGTGTTACAGGATTCTTTTCAGGGTCAGTTTGGTAGCACTGTTTTTTTTTTAGTGTCTGAGAAGGGATATTTGGGCATGCATGGTATCTGATGGTGGAAAAGGAAATATCCTGAGATAAAAACTAGATAGAAGCTTTCTGAGAAATTTCTTTGTGATGGGTGAATTCATCACGCCAAGTTACACCATTGTTTTCTTTGAGCAGTTTGCAAGCACTGTTTTTAAGGAATCTGCAAAGGGATATTCTGGAACTCCTAGAGGTCTAAGGTGAAAAAGGAAATAACTTCAGATAAAAACGGGAGAGAAGATTTTTGAGAAACAGTTTTGTGATGTATGTATTCATCTCAGAGAGCTTAATCTTTTTGTTGATTGAGCAGTTCGGCGTCACTGTTTTGTGGTATCTGAGAGGAGATATTTCGGAGCGCATTGAAGCCTATGGTGAAAAAGGAAGTATCTTCAGATTTAACCTAGAAAGCTTTCTGAGTAACTGCTTTGTGATGGGTGAATTCATCTCACAGAGTTACACCTTCCTTTTCATTAAGCATTTCGGTAACATTCTTCTGTGGAATATGCAAAGGGATATTCCGGAGTGCACAGGGTCCAGTGGTGAGAAAGGAAATATTTTCAGGTTAAAAAGTGAAGAGAAACTTTCCGAGAATCTCCTTTGTGATATGTGCATTCAACTCATAGAGTCAAACGTTTCTGTTGAGGGAACACTTTGGTATCACTTTTTTTGTGCTGTCTGAGAAGGGTATTTGTGAGTACATTTAAGGCTAGGATGGAAAAGGAAATAACCACAGAAAAAAAATTGGAAAGAAACTTCCTGAGAAACTGATTGGTGATGTGTTAATTCATCTCACAGGGTTACATTATTCTTTTCATGGAGCAGTTTGGTAGCACCATTTTTGGGGAATCTGAAAAGGGATAATTTGGATCACATTGAAGCCTATGGTGACAAAGAAAATATCATCAGATAAAAACAAAAAAGAAGTTTTCTTAGAAACTGCTTTTTGATGTGTGAATTCATCTCACACAGTTACACTGTTCTTTTCATTGAGGAGTTTGCTAAAACTGTGTTCTTGAAATCTGCAATGGGATATTTCTGAGTGCATTGCAGCTTAGGTTGACAAAGCATATATCCTCAGACAAAAACTAGTAAGAAACTTTCTGACAAACTGCTTTATGAGTTGTGAATTCATCTCATAGGGTTACAAGACTGCTTTCATGGAGCAGTTTGGTAGCACTGTTTTGGGCAATCTGAGAAGGGATATTTGTGAGAACTTTGAGGCCTATAGTGAAAAGGACATATCCTTAGATAAAAACTAGAAAGAAAATTTCTGAGAAACTGCTTCATGATTTGTGAATTCATCTCAAAGAGTTACACTATTATTTTCTTTGAGCAGTTAGATAACACTGTTTTCTTGTAATCTGCAATAGGATATTTGGGAGCACATTGAAGTTTATTGTGACAAAGGATACATCCTCAGATCAAGAACAAAAGGAAGCTTTCTGTGAAACTGCTTTGTGACGTGTAAATTCACCTCATAGAGTTACAAAGTTCTGTTCATTGAGAAGTTTGCTAACACTTTTTTTCCTGGAATCTGCAATGAGATATTTTGGAGCTCATTGATGAGTATGGTAAAAAATGAAATATTCTCACATAAAATCTAGAAAGAAGCTTTCTGAGAAACCGCTTGTTATGTGTCAAATCATCTCACAGAGTTACACCAAACTTTTCCTGAAGCAATTCTGTAGCACTGTTTTTGGGGAGTCTGAGAAGGGATATTTTGGATATCATTGAAGCCTAAGGTGACAAAGGAAATATCCTCCTAAAAGAACTTGAAAGAAGTTTCTAAGAAACTGCTTTGTGTTGTGTGAATTCATCTCATAGAGTTACACAATCCTTTTCATGGAGTAGTTTCGTAGCACTGTTTTTGGGGAATCTGAGAATGGATATTTTGAATTACATCGAAGTGTATGGTTACAAACGAAATATCCTTAGATAAAAACTAGAAAGATGATTGCTGAGAAACGTCTTTGTGATGTGTTAATTCATTTCCCATAATTACACCTTTCTTTTCATGGAACCGTTTGCTCAAACTGTTTTCTTGGAATCTGCCAAGGGTTATTTGGCAATGCCTTGAGACCTATGGTTAAAGAGAAAATATCTTCAGATAAAAATAGAAAAGAACCTTTCTGTGAAGCTGCTTTGTGATGTGTGAATTCATCTCACAGAGTTACCAAGTTCTTTTCATTGAGAAGGTTCCTCAATCAATCTGCAATGGGAATTGCAATGGGATATTCTGGAGAGCATTCAGGTATATGGAGAAAACGGAAATATGTGCAGTTAAAATCTAGAAAGAAGCGGTCTGAGAAACAGCTTTGTGATGTGTGAATTCATCTTACAGAATTACACCATTCTTTTCATGGAACAGTTTGGTATCAATGTTTTTGGGGAATTTGAGAAAGGATATTTTGGATCACCTTGAAGCCTAGGGTGACAATGGAAATATAATCAGATAAAAACCAGGAATAATCTTTCAGAGTAACTTCTTTGTGATGTGTGCACTCATTCCATAGAATAACACCTTTCTTTTCATGGAGTTGTTTGCTAACACAGTTTTTGTGGAATCTACAAAATGATATTTGGGAGCGAGTTGAAACATATGGTGAAAAAGGAAATATCCTCAGAGAAAAACCAGAAGGAAGTTTTCTGAGAAAATGCTTTGTGGTGTGTGAATTCATCTCACAGAGTTACACCACACTTTTCTTGGAGCACTTTGCTAACACTGTTTTCATGGAATCTGCAAAAGGATATTTCGGATTGCATTGAAGCTTTTGGTGACAAAAGAAATAGCATCAGACAAAAAAAAGATTTCTGTGAAAGTGCTTAGTGATATATGAATTCTCCTCACAAAGTTACACCTTTATGTTCATGGCGCAGACTGGTAACACTCTTTCTGGGGAGTCTGAGAAGGGATATTTTGGATCACATTGAAGCCTACAGTGACAAAGGAAATATCCTCAGGTAAAAGCTGGAAAGAGACTTTCTGAGAAAGTTCTTTGTGATGTGTGAATTTATCTCACAGAGTTGCACCTTTCTTTTCATGGAGTAGTTTGCTAACACTGTATTCCTGGAATCTGCAAAGGGATATTTAATAACGCGTTGAGCCTATAGTGAAAAAGGAAATATCCTCAGATAAAAACTAGCAAGAAGCTTTCTGAGAAACTTCTTTGTGATGTGAGTATTCATCTCTCAGAGTAACATCTTTCTTTTCATGGAGAAGTTTGCTAACACTGCTTTTGTGGAATCTACAAAGTGATATTTAGGAGCGAGTTGAGACCTATGGTGAAAAGGAAAATATTCTCAGATAAAAACTGGAAGGAAGCTTTCTGAGAAACTGCCTTGTGATATGTAAATTCATCTCACAGTTACACCATGCTTTCTTTGGAGCAGTTTGCTAAAAGTGTTTTCGTGGAATCTGCAATAGGATATTTTGGAGTGCATTGAACCCTTTGGTGACAAACGAATTATTCTCAGACAAAAACAAAAAAGAAGCTTGCTGTGAAACTGCTTAGTGATGAGTGAATTCATGACACAGAGTTACAGCTTTATTTTCATGGCACAGTTTGGTAGCACTGTTTTTGGGGAATCTAAGAAGGGATATGTTGGATCGCATTAAAGCCTAAGGTGACAAAGAAAATATCCTCATCCATAAACTAGAAAGAAGCTTTCTGAGAAACTACGCAGTGTTTTGTCAATTCATCTCACAGGGTTACACTGTTGTTTTCATTGAGCTGTTTGCTAACACTGTTTTGTTGGAATCTGCAATCTGATATGTTGGAGTACATTGAATCTTAGGGTGACAAAGGAAATATCCTCATATAAAAACTAGAAAGAAACTTTCTGAGAAACCGCTTTGCAATACGCTAATTTATCTCAGAGAGTTACATGATTCTTTTCATGGATCAGTTTTATAGCACTGCTTTTGGAGGATCTGAGAAGAGTTATTTCCACTTGCAATGAAGCCTATGGTGACAAAGGAAATATCCTCAGATAAAAAATAGAAAGAAGCTTTCTGAGATATTTCATTGTGATGTGTGAATTCATCTCACAGAGTTACACCTTTCCTTTTATGAAGCAGTTTGCTAACACGGTTTTCATGGAACCTGCAAAGGATTATTTGGGAGCTCACTGAGGCCAATACTGAAAAAGGAAGAATCCTCAGATAAAAACTGGAAAGTAGTTTTCTGAAAAACTGCTTTGTGATTTGTGAATTTCTCTTACTGAATTATACCATTCTTTTCGTTGAGCACTGCTTTGGAAAATCTGCAAAGGGATATTCGAGACCACATGGAGTCCAATGGCGAAAAAGGAAATAACTTCAGGTAAAAACTAGAAAGAAGCTTTCTGAGAAACCCTTTTGTGATGTATGCATTCATCTCATCGTGCTAAACGTTTCTGTTGAGGGAGCACTTTGGCATGAGTTTTTTTGTGGTGTCAGAGAAGGGAAATTTGGGAACACTTTGAAGCCTATGGTGGTAAAGGAAATAGGCTCATATAAAAACTAGAAAGAAGCCTTCTGAAAAACTACTTTGTGATGTGTTAATTCTTCTCACAGAGTTACATGATTTTTTTCATGGAGAAGTTTGGTAACAATGTTTTTGGGGAATCTGAGAAGGAATATTTTGGATCACATTCAAGCCTATGGTGACAAAGGAAATATCCTCAGATAAAAACTAGAAAGAAACTTTCTGAGGAAGTTCTTTGTGATGTGTGAATTCATCTCACAGAGTTACACCTTTCTTTTCATGGAGTATTTGCTATCAGAGATTCCTGGAATCTGCAAAGGGATATTTGGGAACACATTGAGACTGTAGTGAAAATGGAAATATTCTCAGATGAAAACCAGAAAGATGTTTTCTGAGAAACTGCTTTGTTATGTGTGAATTCATCTCACAGAGTTACACCATTCCTGTATTTTAGGATTTGGCTAACACTGTTTTCTTGGAATCTGCAATGGGATATTTCAGAGATCATGAACTATAGGGTGACAAAGGAAATATCGTCAGACAAAAAATAGGAAGATAGTTTCTGAGACACTGCTTTGTGAGTTGTAAACTCATCTCACAGAGTTACAAGTTTCCTTTCAAGGAGCAGTATTGTAGCACTGTTTTTGGGGAATCTGAGAAGGGATATTTTCGATCGTATTGAAGCCTATGGTGACAAGGGAAATATGCTCAGTAAGACAGTAGAAATCAACTTTGTAAGAAACTTATTTGTGACATATGTATTCATCTCACAGAGTAACAACTATCTTTTCATGGAGAAGTTCGCTAACACTGTTTTCGTGGAATCTGCAAAGAGATATTTGTGATTGCTTTGAGGCTTATAGTGAAAAAGGAATTATCCTAAGATAAAAAAGAAAAGAAGATTTCTGAGAAACTACTTTGTAACATGTGAATTCATCTCACAGAGTTACACTGTTATTTTCATTGAGCAGTTTGATACTACTGTTTTCTCGGAATCTGCAATAGGATATTTGGGAGGGCCTTGAAGTCTATTGTGACAAGGATATATCCTCAGATAATAACCAAAAAGAATCTTTCTGTGAAACTATTTTGTGATGTGTAAATTCACCTCACCAAGTTACAACGCTCCTTTCATTGAGAAGTTTGCTAATACTTTTTTCCTGGAAACTGCAATGGGATATTCCGGAGCTCAATGAGGAATATGCTGAAAAAGTTAATATCCTCAGATAGAAGCGTACTGAGAAATGGCTTTGTTATGTGTCAATTCATCTCACAGAGTTGCACCATTGTTTTCATGGAACAGTTTGGTAGCACTGTTTTTGGGGAGTCTGAGAAGGGATATTTTGGATCACATTGAAGCCTATGGTGACAAAGGAAATATCCTCAGATAAAACTAGAAAATACTTTCTGAGAAACTTTTTGATGTATATATTCATGTCTTTGAATAACACCTTTCTTTTCATGGAGGAGTTTGCTAACACTGTTTTCATGGAAAAAACAAAGGGATATTTGTGAGCGAGGTGAGGAATTGTCAAAAAAGGAAATATCCTCAGAGAAAAACTATAAAGAAGCTTTCTGCAAAACTGCTTTGTGATGTGTGAATTCATCTAACAGATTTACAACACTCTTTTCATGGAGCAGTTTGGTAGCACTGTTTTCAGGGAATGTGAGAAGGAATATTTTGAATCACTTTGAAGCCTATGGTGACAATGGAAAATCCTCAGATAGAAACTAGAAAGAAGCTTTCCGAGAAATTTCTTTGTGATGTCTGAATTCGTCTCACAGAGTTACACCTTTCCTTCATGGCACCGTTTGCTCACATTGTTTTCATGGAATCTGCAAGGGGATATTTTGGAGTGCGTTGATGCCTATGGTGAAAGAGGAAATATCCTCAGATAAAAACCAAAAAGAAGCTTTCTGTGAAACTGCTTTGTGCAGTGTGAAATCATCTCACTGAGTTACAATGTACGTTTCATTGAGAAGTTTGCTAACACCTTTTTCGTGGAATCTGCAATGGGATAGCCCAGACAACATTGAGGAATGTGGAGAAAAAGGAAATATCCTCAGATAAAATCTAGAAAGAAGAGGTCTCAGAAACATCTTTCTGATGTATGAATTCATCTTTTCAAGAATGGTGTGAGTTACACCATTCTTGAAATTCCATTTTTTTCTGAGGATATTTCCTTTATCAGTGTATGCCTCACTGCTCTCCAAACTATCCCTTTGCAGATTCCATGAAAACCATGGCAGGAAACTGCTCCATGAAAGAAAGGTGTAACTCTGTTACACCTTACATTTATATATTATAAATGTAAATTATACATTATAAAATGTATAATTTATATTATACACTCATATAAAAACTAGAAAGATGATTTCTGATGAAACACTTTCTGACGTGTTAATTCATCTCACAGTGTTACAGAATTCTTTTCATGGAGCAGTTTGGTAACACTGTTCTGTGGAGTCTGAGAAGGGACATTTTGGACAGCATTGAAGACAATAGTGGCAAGGGAAATATCCTCAGATTAAAACCAGAAAGAAGCTTTCTGAGAAAGATTTTGTGACGTGTGAACGCATGTCACAGAGTTACACCTTTCTTTTCATGGAGCAGTTTTCTAACACTGTTTTCATGGAATCTGCAAAGGGATATTTGGAAGCAAATTGAGGCTTATAGCGGAAAAATGGAATATCCTCTGTAAAAACTAGAAAGAAGTTTTCAGAGAAACTACTTTGTGATGTATGAATTCATCTCAAAGAGTTACACTGTCCTTTACATTGAACAGTTTGTTTGCACTGTTTTCTGATAATTTGCAATGGGATATTTTGGAGCACATTGACGCTTCGGGTGACAAAGGAAATATTCTCAGACAAAAACTAGAAAGAAGCTTTCTGAGAAACTGCTTTGTGATTTGTGAATTCATCTAACAGAGTTACACCTTTCTTTTCATGGAGCAGTTTGGGAGCACTATTTTTGGGAATCCCAGAGGAGATATCTTGGATTGTAATGAAGCCTGTGGTGAGAAAGGAAATATCCTAAGATAAAAACTAGAAAGAAGCTTTCTGAGAAACTTCTTTGTGATGTGTGAATTCATGTAACAGAGGTACACCTTTCTTTACATGGCACTGTTTGCTAACACTGTTTTTGTGTAATCTGCAAAGGGATATTTGGGAGTGCATTGTGGAATATAGTGACAAAGGAAACAGCCTCAAATAAAAAATAGAAAGAAGCTTTGTGAGAAACTGCTTTGTGATGTGTGAATTCACCTCACAGAGTTACACTGTTCTTTTCATTGAACAGTTTGATAACACTGTTTCATGGAATCTGCAATGGGATAACTCGGAGCACATTGAAACTTATGGTGACAAAGGAAATAACCTCAGATAAAATCTAGAAAGAATCTTTCTGACAAACTGCTTTGTGATGTGTGAATTTATCTCACAGAGTTACACCGTTCTTTTCATTGAGCTGTTTGAAAACAGTGTTTTCGTGGAATCTTCAAAGGGATATTTTGGAGTGTATGAGGCCTATGGGGAAAACGGAAATATCCTCAGATAAAAAAATGGAAGGAGCTTTCTGAGAAATTGCTTTTTGATGTGTGAATTCATCTCACAGAGTTACACTCTTCATTGAGCAGTTTGCTAACACTGTTTTCGTGGAATCTGCAATGAGATACTTCGGAGCGCATTGAAGTTTATTGTGACAAACGAAATATCCTCAGACAAAAACTTGAAAGCAGCTCTCTGAGAAACTGCTTTGTGATTTGTGAATTCATCTCATAGTGCTACACTACTTTTTCATGGATCACTTTGGTAGCACTGTTTTCAGAGAATCCGAGAAGGGATATTTGGGATCTCATTGAAGCCTATGGTTACCAATTAAATATCCTCAGATGAAAACCAGAAAGAAGTTTTCTCTGGAAGTACTTTGTGATGTGTGAATTATTCTCACTAAGGTACAACATTCTTTTCATGGAACCAATTGCTAACACTGTTTTCGTGGACTCTTCAAAGGATATTTGGGAACATATTAGGCCTATGGTGAAAAGCTGAATATCCTCAGATAAGAACTAGAATGAAGCATTCTGAGAAACTGCATTGTGACATATGAATTCATCTCTCAGAGTTACACTGTTCTTTGCTTTGAGTAGTTTGCTATCACAGTTTTCATGGAATCTACAAAGGGATATTTGGCAGCACTTTGAGGCCTATAGTGAAAAAGGAAATATCGTCAGAATAAAACTAGAAAGAACCTTTCTGAGAAACTACCCTGTGATGTTTGAATTCATCTTACAGAGTTTCACTGTACTTTTCATTGAGCGGTTTGATAACACTGTTTTCATTTAATCTGCAAAGGGATATTTGGGAGAGTATTAAGGCCTATGGTGAAAAACTAAATATCCTCAGATAAAAACTAGAAAGAAGCTTTCTGAGAAACTGCTTTGTGATGTGTGAATTCAACTAACAGATTTACACTGTCGTTTTCATTGAGCAGTTTTCTGACACAGTTTTCGTGGAATCTGCAATGGGATATTTCAGAGTGCATTGAAGCTTATGGTGACAAAGGAAATATCCTCAGGAAAAAGCTAGAAAGTAGCTTTCTGAGAAACTACTTTGTGATGTATGTATTCATCTCACAGAGTAACACCTTTCTTTTGATGGATCAGTTTGCTAACATTATTTTCTTGGCATCTACAAAGAGATATTTGGGAGTGAGATGAGGCCTATGGTGAAAAAGGAAATATCCTCTGAAAAAAACTTGAAAGAAACTTTATGAGAAACTGCTTTGTGATGTGTGAATTCATCTCACTGAGTTACACCACTCTTTTCATGGAGAAGTTTTGTAGCATTGTTTTTGGGGAATCTGAGAAGGGGTGATTTCAATCACATTGAAGTCTATACAACATACAACTGAAGCCTATACAAAGGAAATAACCTCAGATAACAATTAGAAAGAAGCTTTCTGAGAAAGTTCACTGTTATGTGTGAATTCCTCTCACAGAGATACACCATTGTCTACATGGAGCAGTTTGTTAACACTGTTTTCGTGGAATCTGCAAAGTGATATTTGAGAGCACATAGAGGCCTATATTGAAAATGGAAATAGCCTCAGATAAAAACTAGAAAAAAGCATTGTGAGAAATGGCTTGCAATGTGTGTATTCATCTCCCAGAGTGACATTGTTCTTTTCCTAGAGCAATTTGCTAACACTGTTTTCTTGGGTTCTGTAAACTGATATTTTGGAGGGAATTGAAGCTGAGGGTGACAAAAGAAATATCCTCATATAAGAAGTAGAAAGAAGCTTTCTGAGAAAACGCTTTGTGATGTTTAATTCATCTCACAGAGTTACAAGATTCTTTTCATGAATCTGATTGGTAAAACTGGCTTTGGGGAAACTGAGAAGAGATATTTTGGCTCGCATTGAAGCCTTGATGACAAAGAAAATATCCTCAGATAAAAGTAGAAAGAAGCTTTCTGAGAAGCTTCTTAGCGATGTGTGAATTCACCTCACAGAGTTACACCTTCCTGCAATTGGATACTTGGGAATGTATTGAGTGCTATGTTGAAAAACAAAATATCCTCGGATTAAAACTGGAAAAACCTTCCTGAGAAATCAGTTTGTGATGTGTGAATTTATCTCACAGAGTCGCACTGTTCTTTTCATTGAGCAGTTTTCTAACACTGTTTTCGCAGAATCTGCAAAGGGATATATGGGAGTGCATTGAGGCCTATGGGGTAAAATGAAACATCCTCAGTTAAAAACTAGAAAGAAGCTTTCTCAGATTCTGCTTTGTGATGTGTGAATTCATCTCACAGTGTTACAGTGTTCTTTTCATTGAGCAGTTTGCTAACACTGTTTTCTTGGATTCTGCAATTGGATAATTCAGAGCACACTGAAGCTTATGGTGACACAGGAAAAATCCTCATAGAAAAAGTGGAAAGAAGCCTTCTGAAAAACTGGTCTGTGATGTGGTAACTCATCTCACAGAGTTACATGATGGCTTCCATGGGTCAGTTTGGTAGCACTGTTTTTGGGGAATCTGAGAAGGGATATTTGGGATCATATTGAAGTCTACGGTGACAAAGCAAATATCTTCAGATAAAAACTAGAAAGAAGCATTCTGAGACAGTTCTTTTTGATGTGCAAACTCATCTCACAGAGTTACACCATTCTTTTTATTGAGCAGTTTGATAAGACTCTTTTTGAGAAATCTGCAGTAGGATATTTGGGAGTACATTGAAGCCTATGGTGACAAAGGAAATATCCACAGATAAAAAAAAAAAAGCAGCTTTCTGAGGAACTGCTTTGTGATTTGTGAATTCATCTCACAGAGTTACACCTTATTTTTTATGGAGCAGTTTGTTATCACTGTTTTCGTGGAATCTGCAAAGGGATATTTGGGAGCACATTGAGGCCCATAGTGAAAAAGGAAATATCCTGAGATAAAAACTAGAAAGTAGGTTGCTGAAAAACTGCTTTGTTATGTGTGAATTCCTCTCACATATTTACACCGTTGTTTTCATTGAGCAGATTGATAATATTGTTTTCATGGAATCTACAATAGGGTATTTGGGAGCACATTGAAGCTTATGGTGAGAAAGGAAATATCCCCAGATAAAAACCAAAAAGAAGACTTCTGTGAAACTGCTATGTGATGCATGAATTCATCTCACAGATTTACACCTTTCTTTTCATTGAGAAGTTTGATAACACTTTTTTCGTGGAATCTGCAATGTGATATTCAGGAGCAGAGTGAGAAATACGGTGAGAAAGGAAATATCCTCAGATAATAACTAGAAAGAAACTTTCTGAGAAACAGTTTTGTGATGTGTGAATACATCTCACAGTTACACCTTTGTTTTCATGGAACAGTTTGCTAACTCTGCTATCATTTAATCTGCAAAGGGATATTTCAGAGCAAATGGTGGACTACAGTGAAAAAGGAAATATCCTAAGAAAAATCTAGAAAGAAGCTTTCTGAGGAACTGTTTTGTGATGTGTGAATTCACCTCATGGAGTTACACCATTCTTTTCATTAACGAGTTTGCTAACACTCTTTTCTTGGAATCTGCAATGGGATATTTAGGAGCACATTGGAGCTTATGGTGACAAAGAAAATATCATCATATAAAAATTAAAAAAATATTGCTGAGAAACCTATTTGTGATGAGTTTATTGGTCTCACAGAGATACAGGATTCTTTTCATGGATCATTTTGGTAGCATTGCTTTTGGGGAATCTGAGGAGGGATTTTTCAATCACTTTGAAGCCTATGATGACAATGGAAATATCATCAGGTCAAAACTAGAAAGAAGCTATCTGAGAAACTTCTTCATGATGTGTGAATTCATCTCATAGAGTTACACGTTTCCTTTCAAGGAGCATTTTGCTAACACTGCTTTCATGGAATCTGCAAATTGATATCGGGGAGCATATTGGGGTCTGTGGTGAAAAATGATATATTCTCCCATAAAAAATAGAAAGAAGTTTTCTGAGAAACTGCTTTGGGATGTGTGAATTCATCTCAGAGAGTTACAATGTTGTTTTCATTGAGCAATTTGCTAACACTGTTTTCTTGGAATCTGCCATTGGATATTTCAGAGTGTATTGAAAGTTATGGTGACAAAGGAAATATCCTCATAAAAAAACTAGAAAGAAGCCTTCTGAGAAACTGCTTTGTGTTTTTTGAATTCATCTCACAGGGTTACACCATTCTTTTCATGGAGAAGTTTAATAACACTGTTTTGGGGGAATGTGAGAGGGGTTATTTTTGATCACCTTGAAGTCTATGGGGAAAAAGGAAATACCCTCAGATAAAGACTAGGAAGAAGCTTTCTGATAAACTTCTTCAAGATGTGTGTATTCATCTCACAGAGTAGCATGATTCTTTTCCTGGAGCAGTTTGGTAAAAGTGTTTTCATGGAATCTGCTATAGGATATTTGAGAGCGCATTGAAGCCTAGGGTGGCAAAGGAAATATCCTCAGGCAAAAACTAGAAAGAAACATTCTATGAAACTGCTTTCTTACTTGTGAGTTCATCTCACAGACTTACACAATTCTTTCCATGGAGAAACTTGGTAGCACTGTTTTTGGGGAATCTGAGAAGGGATATTTTGGATCACATTGAAGCCTATGGTGACAAACAGAATATTCTCAGAAAAAAAATAGAGAGATTTTTGAGAAACTGCTTTATGATGTGTGCATTCATCTCATAGAGTAGCACGATATTATTCTTGGAGAAGTTTGCTAAATCTGTTTTCGTGGAATCTGCAAAGGGATATTCGGGAACGTATTGAGGAATATGGTGAGAAAGGAATTATCCTCAGATAAAAAGTACAAAGAGGCTTTCTGAGAAATAGTTTTGTGATGTGAGAATTCATCTCACAAAGTTACACCACATTTTTCATGATGAAGTGCATTAGCACTGTTTTGGGGGAATTGGAGAAGGGATATTTGGAATTGCATTGAAGCCTATGGTGACAAAGGAAATATCCTCAGAAAACAACTAGAAAGAAGCTCTCTGAGAAACTGCTTTGTAATGTGCGAATTCATCTCAGAGAGTTACAGTATTGCTTTCATTGAGTTGTTTGCAAACACTGTTTTCTTGGTATCTGATATGGGATATTTCAGAGCTCATTGAATCTTATGGTGACAAAGGTAATATTCTCATATAAAAACTAGAAAGAAGCTTTCTGAGAAACCGCTTTGTGATGTGTTAATTCATCTCACAGAGTTACACAATTCTTATCATCGATCCGTTTGGTAGCACTGTTTTGGGGGAATCAGCAATAGGATATTTGGGAGTGCATTGTAGCCTGTGGTGACAAACTAAATATCCTCAGACAGTAACCAAAAAGAAACTTTCTGAGAAACTGCTTTGTGATGTGTGAAATCATCTCAGAGATTTACACCTTTGTTCTCATGGAGCAGTTGGCTAACACTATTTTTGTGGAATCCGTAAAGCTATTCGTGGGCACATTGAGACCTATTATGAAAAAGGAAATATCCTCAGATACGAACAAGAAAGAAGCTTTATGAGAAACTGCTTTGTGATATGTGAATTCAGCTCACAGAGTTACACGATTCTTTTCATTGTGTAATTTGCTAACACTGTTTAATTGGAATCTGGAATGGGATATCTCGAAGCACATTCAGGCTGATGGTGACAAATGAAATATCATCAGACAAAAACTATAAACAACCTTTCTGAGAAACTACTTGGTGATTTGTAAATTCAGCTCACAGAGTTTCACCTTTCTTTTCATGGAGCAGTTTGCTAACACTGTTTTCGTGGAATCTGCAAAGGGATATTTTGGAGTGCATTGAGGCCTATGGTGAGCAAGGAAATATCCTCTGATTAAAACAAGAAAGAAGCTTTCTGAGAAAGTACTGTGTGACGTGTGAATTCATCTCATGGAGTTACATTGTTCTTTTCATTGATCAGTCTTCTAGCACAGTTTTCTTGGATTCTGCAAGGGGATCTTTCAGAGCACAATGAACCTTATGGTGACAAAGGAAATAACTTCATGTAAAAAATAGAGTAAAGCTTTCTCAGAAACCGCTTCCTGCTGTGTTAATTCATATTACAGAGATGCATGACTCTTTTCATGAATCAGATTGGTAGCACGGTTTTTGGTTTATTTGAGAAGGGATATTTTGGATAGCATTGAAACCTAGGGTGACATAGGAAATATCCTCAAATAAAAATTAGATAGAAGCTTTCTGGGAAAGTTCTTTGTGATGTTTGAATTCATCTCACAGAGTTACACAACCCTCTTCATGGTGCAGTTTGCTAACACTTTTCTCCAGAATCTGCAAAGGGATATTCAGGAGTGCATTCAGACCTGTAGTAAAAAAGGAAATATCCTCAAATAAAAACCAAAAAGAAGCTCCCTGAGAAACTACTTTGTGATGTGTGAATTCATCACACAGAGTTACAGTGTTCTTCTCATTGAGGAGTTTGCTAACACTGTTTTGTTGGAATCAGCAATGGGATATTTCAGAGCACATTGAAGGTTATGTGACAAAGGAAATATCCTCAGACAAAAACTAGTAAGAAGCTTTCTGAGAAACTACTGTGTGATTTGCGAATTCATCTCACAGAGTTACACGTTTCTTTTCATGTAGGAGTTTGGTAGCACTGTTTTTGAGGAATCTGAGAAGGGATATTTTGGATGGCATTGAAGCCTATGGTGACAAAGGAAAAACTCAGATAAAAACTAGAAAGAAGTTTTCTGACTAAGTGCTTTGTGATGTGTTTTTTCATCTCACAGATTTACACATTTCTTTTCATGGGGCAGTTTGCTAATCCCGGTGTCAAGGAATCTGCAAAGGGATATTCCGGAGCACCTTGAGGCTTGTAGTGAAAAAGGAAATATCCCCAGATAAACACTGGAAAGAAGATTTCTGAGAAACAGCTTTGTGATGTGTGAATTCATGTTACAGTGCTACACCATTCTTTTCATTCAGCAGTTTGATAACACTGTTTTTGATTAATCTGCATTAGGATATTTCGGAGCACATTGAAGCCTATAGTGACAAAGGAAATATCCTCAGATAAAAACCAACAAGAAACTTTCTGTGAAACTTCTTTGCCATGTGTGAATTCATCTCACAGGTTTACACCTTTCTTTTTAATGGAGCAGTTTGCCTACACTGTTTTCCTGGATTCTACCAGGGTATATTCATGAGCACATTGAGGCAAATGGTGAAAAAGGAAATGTCCTCAGACAAAACCAGTAAGAAGTTTACTGAGAAACTACTTTGTGATTTGTGAATTCATCTCTCAGAGTTATGATTCTTTTTATGCAGAAGTTTGGTAGCATTGCTTTTGGGGAATCTGAGAAGGGATAATTTGGATCGCATTGAAGCCTATGGTGACAAAGGAAATATTCTCAGATAAAATTTGAATGAAACATTCTGAAAAACTTCTTCATGATGTGAGAATTCATCTCACAGAGTTACACCTTTCTTTTCATGGAGCAATTTACTAACATTGCTTACGTGAAATCGGCAATGGGCTATTTTGGAGTACATTGAAGCCTGTGGTGAGAAAGGAAATATCCTCTGATTAAAACAAGAAAGAAGCTTTCTGAGAAACTGCTTTGTGATGTGTGAATTCATCTCACAGAGTTACACTGATCGTTTCATTGAGCCATTTTCTAGCAGTGTTTCCTTGGAATCTACAATGGGAAATTTCAGAACACATTTAACCTTATGGCGACCGAGGAAATAACCTCATAGAAAAACTAGGAGGAAACCTTCTCTGATACTGCTTCATGCTGTGTTAATTCATATTACAGAGTTACACGACACTTTTGATGGATCAATTTGATAGCACTGTTTTTGGTTATTTTGGAAAGGAATATTTTGGATAGCATTGAAACCTAGGGTGACAAAGGAAATACCCTAAGATAAAAATTAGATAGAAGCTTTCTGGGAAAGTTCTTTGTGATGTTTGAATTCATCTCACAGAGTTACACAACCCTTTCCATGGTGCAATTTGCTAACACTGATTCCCTGAAATCTGCAATGGGATATTTGGGAGTGCATTCAGGCCTGTAGTGAAAAAGGAAATATCCTCAAATAAAAACTGGAAATAAGCACTCTGAGAAACTACTTTGTGATGTGTGAATTCATCTCACAGAGTTACACTGTTTTCTCATTGAGCAGTTTGCTAACACTATTTTGTTGGAATCTGCAATGGGGTATTTTGGAGCACATTGAAGATTATGTGACAAAGGAAATATCCTCAGAAAAAAACTAGTAAGAAGCTTTCTGAGAAACTACTTTGTGATTTGTGACTTCACCTCAGTGTTACACATTTCTTTTCATGTAACAGTTTGGTAGCACTGTTTTTGGGGAATCTGAGAGGGGATTTTTGAAATGCATTGAAGCCTATGGTGACAACGGAAACACTCAGATAAAACCCAAAAGGAAGCTTTCTGAGAAACTGCTTTGTGATGTGTGAATTCATCTCACAAATTACACCGTTCTCTGCATGAAGCAGTGTACTAACAGTGTTTTTGTGGTTTCCACAGTGATGTTTCAGAACACATTAAGGTCTATGGTGAAAAAGGAAATATCCTCATGTAAATACTAGAAAGAAGCTATCTCAGAAACAGCTATTTGATGTGGGAATTCATCTTACTGTGTTCTACCATTCTTTTCATTGAGCAGTTTGATAACACTGTTTTTGAGGAATCTGCTATAGGATTTTTGGGAGCGCATTGAAGCCTATAGTGACAAAGGAAATATCCTCAGAAAAAAAAAAACAGAAAGTAGCTTTCTGCAAAACTGCTAAGTGATGTTTGAATTCATCTCACAGGTTTACACCTTTCATTTCATGGAGCAGTTTGCTAACACTCTTTTCCTGGAACCTACAAAGGGATATTTGTGAACACAATGAGGTAAAAGGTGAAAAAGGAAATATCCTCAGACAAAACTAGAAAGAAGCTTACTGATAAACTACTTTGTGATTTTTGAATTCATCTTTCAGAGTTACACGATTCTTTTCATGCAGAAGTTTGGTAGCCCTGTTTTTGGGGAATCTGAAAAGGGATAATTTGGATCACAGTGAAGCCTATGGTGACAAAGGAAATATCATCAGATAAAATCTTGAAAGAATCATTCTGAGAAACTTCATGATGTGTGAATTCATCTCACAAATTTACACCATTCTTCTCATTGAGAAGTCTGCTAACACTTTTTTCATGGAATGTGTTATGGGATATTCCAGAGGGCATTGAAGAATATGATGAAAAAGTAAATATCCTCTGATAAAAACTAGAAAGAAGCTTTTTGAGAAACAGCTTTGAGATGAGTGATGTCATCTCACAGAGTTACATCATTCTGTTCATCAAGCAGTTTGGTAGACCTGTTTCTGGGGAATCTCAGAAGGAATATTTTGGATCTCATTGAAGCCTATGGTAACAAAGGAACTATGCTTAGAGAAAACCAGAAAGAAGCTTTCTGAGAAACGTCTTTGTGATGTGTGAATTCACCTCAAGTAGTTACATGATACTTTCCTTGGAACACTTTGCTAACACTGTTTTGTTTGAAATCCGCCATAGAATATTTGTACATGCCTTGAAGCCTATGCTGATGATGGAAATATCCTCAGAAAAAAACTGAAAAGAAGCTTTCTGAGAAACTGCTTTTTGAAGTATGAATTCATCTCACAGATTTACACCTTTCTTTTCATGGAGTAGTCTGCTAACACTGTTTTCGTGGTATCTGCAAAGAGATATTTGAGAGAGCTTTGAGGCCTACGGTGACAAAGGAAATATCCTCAGATAAAAACTAGAAAGAAGCTTTCTGAGAAACTGCTTTGTGATGTGTGAATTTATCTCAAAGAGTTACACTGTTCTTTTCATAGAGCAGTGTGCTCACACTGTTTTCTTCGAATCCACAAAGAGATATTTCAGAGTGCATTGAAGCTTATGGTGACAAAGGAAATATCCTCATATATAAACCAGAAATAAGCTTTCTCAGAAACCACTTAGTGATGTGTTATTTCCACTCACAGAGTTACACAATACTTTTCATGGATCAGTTATTCAGCACTGTTTTCATAGAATCTGCAATAAGATATTTGGGAGTGCATTGAAACCTGTGGTGGCAAAGGAAATATCCTCAGATAAAAACTAGAAAGAAGCTTTCTGGGAAACTTCTCTGTGATGTGTGAATTCATTTCATAGAGTTACACCTTGCTTTTCATGCAGGAGTTTGCTAACACTTCTTTCGTGGAATATACCAAGTGATATTTGGGAGTGCCTTGAGTCCTACAGAGAAAAAGGTAATATTGTCAGATATTAACTAGAAAGAAGCTTTCTGAGAAACTGCTTTGTGATTTTTTAATATATCCCATCGACTTACACGATTCTTTTCATGGAGCAGTTTGGTAGCATTGTATTTGGGAAATCTGAGAAGGGATATTTTGGATTACATTGAAGCCTGTGGTAACAAAGGAAATATCCTCAGATTAAAAACTAGATAGAAGCTTTCTGAGAAAGTTCTCTGTGATGTGTGAGCTCATCTCACAGAGTTACACCTTTCGTTTCATGGAGCAGTTTGCTAACACTGTTTTCATGGAATCTGCAAAGGAATATTTGGGAGTGCATGGAAGCCGATGATGGGAAAGGAAATATCCTGAGATAAAACTAGAAAGAAGCTTTCTGAGAAATGTCTTTGTGATGGGTGAATTCATCACACAGAGTTACACCTTTGTTATCTTTCAGCAGCTTGGTAACACTGTTTTGATGGGATCTGCAAAGTTATATTCGGGAGCGCCCAGAGGCTTATGGTTAAAAAGTAAATACCTTCAGGTAAAAACAGGAGAGAAACTTTTCCAGAAACGGTTTTGTGCTGTGTGTATTTATTTCATAGAGTTTAACCTTTTTTTGTTGAAGCAATTCAGCATCCCTCTTTATCTGGTATGTGAGAGGAGCTATTTGGGAGCACTTTGAAGCCTTTGGTGACAAAGGAAATATCCTCTGATAACAATCAATAAGAAGCTTTCTGTGAAACTGCTTTGTGATGTGTGAATTCACCTCACAGAATTTTACCATTCTTTTCATTGAGAAGTTTGCTAACAATTTTTAAGTTTAATCTACAATGGGATATTTGGGAACACATTGAGGAATATTGTGAAAAAGGAAATATCCTCAGATAAACAGTAAAAAGCTGTTTTCTGAGAAACATCTTTGTGATATATGAATTCGTCTCCCAGAGTTACACTATTCTTTTCATGAATCAGTTTGGTAACACTGCTTTTGGGGAATCTGAGATGGGATATTTTGGATCACATTGAAGCCTATGGTGACAAAGGAAATATCCTCAGATAAAAACTAGAAAAAGGCTTTCTGAGAAACAGCTTTTTAATGTGTGAATTCATCTTACAGAGTTACAAAGTTCTATTGACTGATCAGTTTGCTAACACTGTTTTCATGGAATCTACAAAGGTATACATTGGAGTTCATTGAGACCTATGGTGAAAAAGAAAATACTCTCAGATAAAAAGTAGAAAGAATCTTTCTGAGAAACTGCTTTGTGATGTGTGAATTCATCTCACAATATTACACTGTAGTTTTTCTTGAGCCGTTTACTAACACTGTTTTCTTGGAATGTGCAATGGGATATTTTGAAGTGCATTGAAGCTTATGGTGACATAGGAAATATCCTCATATAAAAACTAGAAAGAACCTTTCTCAGAAACCATTTTGTGATGTGTTAATTCATCTCAAATAGCTACACAATCCTTTTCATGGATCAGATTGTTTGCAGTGTTTTGGGGGAATCTGAGAAGGGATAGTTTGAATCGCATTGAAGCCTATGGTGACTAAGGAAATATCCTCATATAAAAACTAGAAAGAAGCTTTCTGAGAAAGTTCTTTGTGATGTGTGTATTCATCTGAGAAAGTTACACCTTTCTTTTCTTGGAGCAGCTTGTTAACACTGTTTTCATATAATCTGCAATCAGATATTCTGGAGTACATTGAGGACTAAATTTAAAAAGTAAATATCCTCATGTAAAAACGAGAAGGAATCTTTCTGAGAGACACTTTTGTGATGTGTTAATTCACCTTAGAGAGTTACAATGTTCTTTTCATTGAGCAGTTTGGCAAAACTGGTTTCACAGTGTTTGCAATAGAGTATTTTAGAGGGCATTGAAGCCTATAGTGACAAAGGAAATACGCTCAGATAAAAAGCAAAGGAAGCTTCCTGAGAAATTGCTTTGTGATATGTGAATTCATCTCACTGAGTAACACCGTTCTTCTCAATAAGAAATTTGCTAACACTTTTTTCATTTAATCTGAAATTGGATATTTCAGAGTGCATTGAGGAATATGGTGAAAAAGTAAATATCCTCAGACAAAAACTAGAAAGAAGCTTTCTGAGAAACTGCTTTGTGATGTGTGAATTCATCTCACGGAGTTACACTGTTCTTTGCATTGAGCAATTTACTTACACTGTTTTCTTGGAAAGAAAAATCTGATATTTCTGGGTGCTTTGAAGCTTATGGTGACAAAGTAAATATCCTCATATAAAAACTAGAAAAAAGCTTCCTGAGAAGCTGTTTTCTGATGTGGTAATTCGTCTCACAAAATTACACAATTGCTTTGATGGAGCACTTTGGTAGCACTGCTTTTGGTGCATCAGAGATGGGATATTTTGGATCGCATTGAAACCTATCATGACAAAGGAAATATCTTCAGATAAAAGCTAGAAAGAAGTTTTCTGAGAAAGTTCTTTGTGATGTGTGACTTCACCTCAAAGAGTTACACCTTTCTTTTCATGGAGCAATTTGTGAACACTGCTTTCGAGGAATCTGCAAAGGGATATTTCAGAGTGCTTTGAGACCTATGGGGACAAAGAAAATATCCTCAGATAAAAAGCAAAAGGAAGTTTTCTGAGACACCGCTTTGTGATTTCTGATTCATCTCATGGAGTTACACTGTTCTTTTTATTGAGCAGTTTGCTAACATTCTTTTGTTGCAATATGTAATGGCATATTTCAGAGAGCATTGAAGTTTATGCTGACAAAGGAAATATCCTAAGAGAAAAACTGGAAGCAAGCTTTCTGAGAAAGTGGTTTGTGGTGTGTTATCTCATCTCACAGAGTTACACCTTTCTGTTCGTGCAGCAGTTTGGTAGCACTGTTTTTGGGGAAATCTGTGAAGGAATATTTGGGATCGCATTGAAGCCAATGGTTACAAAGGAAACATCCTCAGATAAAAACTAGAAAGAAGCTTTCTCAGTAACTTCTTTGTGATGTGTGAATTCACCACACAGAGGTACCCCTTTCTTTCCATGGAGCAGTTTGCTAACACTGTTTTCATTAAATCTACAAAGTGATATTTGGGTGTACATTGAGGTCTGTGGTGAAAAAGGAAATATCCTCAGATAAAAACTAGAAAGACGTTTTTTGAGAAACGGGTCTTTGATCTGTGAATTCATCTCACAGTTTAACACTGGTCTTTCCATGGAGCAGTTTGTTAACACTGTTTTCTTTTAACCTGCAATGGGATATTTTGGAGCACATTGAAGTTTGGGGTGAGATAGGAAATATCCTCATGGAAACAGTAAAAAGAAGCTTTCTGAGAAACCTCGTTGTGATGTGTTAATTCAACTCACATATTTACATGATTCTTTCTATGGATCAGTTTGGTAGCACTGTTTTTGGGGAATCTGCGAATGGATATTATGGGTCGCATTCTAGACTATGATGACCAAGGAAATATCCTCAGAAAAAATCTACAAAGAAACTTTATGAGAAAGTTCTTTGTTACATGTAAATTCTTCTCACAGAGTTACAGCTTTCTATTCATGGTACCTTTTGCTAACACCGTTTTCCTGGAATGTGCAAAGGGATATTTGGGAGTGCATTGGAGCCTATGGTGGCAAAGGATATATCCAAGATAAAAAGCAAAAAGCAGCGTTGTGAGAAACTGCTTTGTGACATGAGAATTCATCTCACACAGTTACACTGTTCCTCTCATTGAGCAGTTTGCTAACACTGTTTTCATGGAATATGCAAAGTGATATTTTGGTACACATTGAGGCCTAGAGTGAAAAAGAAAATATCCTCAGATAAACACCAGAAAGAGGCCGGGCGCAGTGACTCAAGCCTGTAATCCCAGCACTTTGGGAGGCCGAGATGGGCGGATCATGAGGTCAGGAGATCGAGACCATCCTGGCTAACACGGTGAAATCCCGTCTCTACTAAAAATACAAAAAACTAGCTGGGCGAGGTGGCGGGCGACTGTAGTCCCAGCTACTCCAGAGGCTGAGGCAGGAGAATGGTGTAAAGCCGGGAGGTGGAGCTTGCAGTGAGCTGAGATCCGGCCTCTGCACTCCAGCCTGGGAGACAGAGCCAGACTCTGTCTCAAAAAAAAAAAAAAACACCAGAAAGAATCTTTCTGAGAAAGTTCTTTGTGATGTGTGAATTCATCTCACAGAGTTACACCATTCTTTTCATTGACCTCTTTGATAACAATGTTTTCATGGAATCTGAAATAAGATATTTTGGAGCTCATTGAATCCTATGGTAAAAAAGGAAATATCCTCAGATAAAAATGAAAAAGAAGCTTTCTGAGAACCTTCTTTGTAAAATTCGAATTCATTTCACAGAGTTACACCTTCCTTTTCATGAAATAATTTGCTAACATAGTTTTCATGGAATGCACAAAGGATATTTAGGAGCACATTGTGGCCTATGGTGAAAAACTAAATATCCTCATGTAAAAACTAGAAAGAAGCTTTCTGAGAAACTGCTTTGTGATGTGTGAATTTATCTCACAGAGGTAAACCATACTTTTTATTCAGATGCTTGATAAAACTGTTTTCATGGAATCTGCAATAGGATATTTGGGAGTACATTGAAACCTAGGGTAGCAAAGGAAATATCCTCAGATAATATCCAACAGGGAGATTTCTGAGAACTGCTTTGTGATGTGTGAATTCATCTCACAGAGTTACACTGTTCTTTTCATGGAGCAGTTTACTAACCCTGTTTTCTTGGAATCTGCATTGGGATTTTTGGAGCACATTGAAGCTTGGGGAGACAAAGAAAATATCCTTAGACAAAAATTAGAAAAATCATTCTGAGAAACTGCTTTGTGATATGTGAATTAATCTCACAGTTACATGATTCTGTTCATGGGTCAGTTGGGTAGAACTCTTTTTGAGTAATCTGAAAAGGGATATTTAGGATTGCATTGAAGCCTATGGTGACAAAGGAAATATCCTAGGATAAAAACTAAAAAGAAGCTTTCTGAGAAAATTCTTTGCATTGTGCGAATTCATCTCACAGAGTTACAGCTTTCTTTTCATGGGGTAGCTCACTAACACTGTTTATGTGGAATCCACAATGGGCTATTTGGGGGTGCACTGAGGCCTATAGTGAAAAAGGAAATATCCTCAGATTAAAACAAGAAAGAAGCCTTCAGAGAAACTGATTTGTGATGTGTGAGTTCATCTTACAGAGTTACACACATCTTTTCATTGAGCAGTTTGCTAAAACTGTTTTGTTGGAATCTGCAATGGGATATATTGGAGCGCATTGAATTTTATGTTGACAAAGGAAATATCCTCATATAAAAACTAGAGAGAAGCTATCTTAGAAACCCCTTTGTGATTTTTTAATTCATCTGACAGAGTTACATGATTCTTTTTATGGATCAGTTTGGTAGCACAGTTTTTGTGCTGTCTTAAAAGGGATATTTTGGAGCACATGAAGCCAATGGTGGATAAGGAAATATCCTGAAATAAAAACTAATGGAAGCTTCCTGAGAAATTTTTTCTGATGCGTGATTTCATCACATGGAGATAAACCTTTGTTTCCTTTGAGCACATTGGTAGCACTGTTTTTGTGGAATCTGCAAAGTGATATTCGGGAGCTCCTAGAGCTCTACGGTAAAAAAGGAAATGACTTGATAAAAACAGGAGAGAAGCTTTTCGAGAAACAATTTTGTGAAGTGTGTATTCATCTCATAGAATTTAATCTTTTTTTTTAATTGAACAGTCTGGCATCACTGTTATTGTGGTATGCAACAAGAGATACTTGGGAGAACAATGAAGATTATGGTGAAAAAGGAAGTATCCTTAGATGTAACCTAGAAAGAAGCTTTCTGAGAAACTGCTTTGTGATGAGTGAATTCATCTCACAGAGTTACACCTTTCTTTTCATTGAGCAGTTTGGTAACACTGCTTTGGGGAATCTGCAAAGGGATACTCAGGAGCACATAGAGTCCAATGGTGATAAAGGAAATAACTTCAGGTAAAAACAGGACAGAAGCTTTCTGAGAAACCCCTTTGTGATGTGGGTATTCATCTCATAGAGCTAAATGTTTCTGTTGAGGGAGCACTTTGGCATCACTGATTTTGTGGTGTCTGAGAAGGGATACTTTGGAGCGCTTTGAAGCCTATGGTTGTAAAGGAAATAGGCTCATATAACAATAGAAAGAAGTTTTCTGAGAAACTGCTTTGTGATGTATTAATTCATCTCACAGAGTTACACGATTCTTTTCATCGAACAGTTTGGTACCAATGTTTTTGGGGAATCTGAAAGGAATATTTTGGATCTCATACAAGCCTATGGTGACAAAGGAAATATCCTCTGATAAGAACTAGAAAGAAGCTTTCTGAGAAAGTTCTTTGTGATGTGTGAATTCATCTCACAAAGTTACACCTTTCTATTCCTGGAGTAGGGGAGTAGTTTGCTATCACTGTATTCCTGGAATCTGCAAAGGGATATTTGGGAATGCATAGAGCCTATAGTGAAAAAGGAAATATCCTCAGATAAAAACTAGAAAGAAGCCTTCTGAGAAACTGCTTTGTGATGTGTTAATTCACCTTGTAGAGTTGCACCATTCCTATCATTGAGCAGTTGGCTAACACTGTTTTCTTGGAATATGCAATGGAATATTTCAGAGATCATCGAAGCTTAGGGTGACAAAGGAAATACCCTCATACAAAAACTAGAAAGAAGGTTTTTGAGAAACTGCTTTGTGATTTGTGAATTCATGTCACAGAGTTACATGATCCCTTTCAAGGAGCAGTATGGTAGCACTGCTTGTCAGGAATCTGGGAAGGGATATTTTTTATTGCATTGAAGCCTATGGTGACAAAGGAAATATCATCAGATAAGAAGTAGAAATCAGCTTTATGAGAAGATTCTTTTTGATATATGTATTCATCTCACAGAGTAACACCTTTCTTTTCATGGAGGAACTTGCTAACACTCTTTTCATGGAATCTGCAAAGGGATATTTGTGAGTGCTTTGATGCCTAAGGTGAAAAAGGAAATATCTTCACACTAAAACGAGAAAGAAGATTTTTGAGAAACTGCTTTGTATTGCGTGAATTTGTCTCACAGAGTTACATTATTGTTATCGTTGAGCAGTTTGATAACACTGTTTCCTTGGAATCTGCAATAGGATATTTCGGAGCGCCTTGATGTCTATGATGATAAAGGAAATATCCTCAGATAAAAACCTAAAAGAATCTTTCTGTGAAACTACTTTGTAATGTGTCAATTCACCTCAAAGAGTTACACTGTTGCTTTTATTGAGAGGTTTACTAACACGTTTTTCCTGGAATCTGCCATGGGATATTTTGGAGCTCATGGAGGAATATGATGAAAAAGGAAATATTCTCAGTTAAAACTTAGAAAGAATCTTTCTGAGAAAGTGCTTTGTTATATGTCAATTCATCTCACAGAATTACACCATTATTTTAATGGAGCAGTTTGGTAGTACTGTTTTTGTGGAATCTGAGAGAGGATATTTTGGATCACTTTGAAGCAAATGGTGACAAATAAAGTATCCTTAGATAAAAACTAGAAAGAAGCTTTCTGAGAAAGTTATTTGTGATGTGTGTATTTATCTCACAGAGTTAAACTTTTCTATTCATGTATCAGTTTGGTAACACTGTTTTCATGAAATCTGCAGTAGGATATTAGGGAGTGCACTGCAGCCTATGGTGACAGAGAAAATATCCTCATAAAAAAACCAAAAAGATTTCTGAAAAAATGTTTTGTGATGTGTGAATTCATCTCACAGAGTTACACTATTCTTTTCATTCAGCAGTTTGCTAACACTGCTCTCTTGGAATCTGAAATGGGATATTTCGGAGAACATTGAAGGTTATTGTGACAAAGGAAATATCCTGAGACATAAAACAGAAAGAAGTTTTCTGAGAAACTGCTTTCCGATTTGTGAATTCATCTCACTGACTTACATAGTTCATTTCACGGAGCAGTTTGGTAGCAGTGCTTCTGGGGAATCTGAGGAGGGATATTTTGTATTGCATTGATGCCTAAGGTGACAAAGGAAATATCCTCAGATACAAACTAGAAAGAAATTTTCTGTGAAAGCTATTTGTAATGTGTGAATTTATTTCACATAGTTATACCTTTCTTGCTTTGGAGCAGTTTGCTTACACTGTTTCTGTGGAATCCTAAAAGGGATATTTGGGAGCGCATTGAGACCTACAGTGAAAGAGTAAATATCCTCAGATAATAACTAGAAAGAAGCTTTCTGAGAAACAGTTTTCTGATGTGCTAATTCATCTCAACGAGTTACACAGTACTTCTGATTGAGCAGTTTGGGAACACAGTTTTCGTGGATTCTGCAAAGGGATATTTCGGAGTGCATTGAAGCTTTTGGTGACAAAGGAAATATCCGCACAAAAAAAGTAGAAGAAGCCTTCTGAGGAAACGCTTTCTGATGTGTTAATTCATCTCACAGTGTTACACAATTCATTTCTTGGAGCAGTTTGGTGGCACTGTTTTAGGGGAATCTGAGAAGGGATATTTTGGATCACATTGAAGCATATGTTGACAAAGTAAATATCCTCAGATAAAAACTAGAAAGAAACATTCTGAGAAAGTTCTTTGTGTTGTGTGAAGTCATCTCACAGAGTTACACCTTTCCTTCCATGGAGCAGTTTGCTAACACTATTTTTGTGATATCTGCAGAACAATACTTGGTAGCGTATTTAGGCCTATGGTGAAATAGGAAGTATCCTCAGATAAAAATCAGAAAGAAGCTTTCTGAGAACCTGCTTTGTGATGTGTGAGTTCATCTCATAGAGTTACACCATTCTTTTCATTGAGCTGTTTGATAACACTGTTTTAGTGGAATGTCCAAAAGGATATATGGGAGTGCTTTGAGGTCTATGGTGAAAAACAAAATATCCACAGATAAACACTATGGAGAAGTTTTATGAGAAACTGCTTTGTGATGTGTGAGTTCATCTCACAGAATTACACTGTAATTTTCATTGGGCAGTTTCCTGAGACTGTTTTCGTGCAATCTGCAATGGGTTATTTAGGAGTGTATTGAAGGTTATGATGACAAAAGGAATAACCTCAGACAAAAAAAAGAAAGAAGCTTTCTGAGAAACTGCTTTGTAATTTGTCAATTCTTCCACAGAGTTCCTCGATTCTTTTCATTGATCAGTTTGATAGCACTCTTTTGGGGGAGTCTGAGAAGGGATATTTTGGATCGCATTGAAGCCTATGGTGATGAACGAAATATCCTCAGATAATACTAGAAAGAAGCTTTCTGAGAAACTTCTTGTGATGCATGTATTCATCTCACAGAGTAACACCTTTCCTTTCATGGAGCAATTTGTTAACACTGTTTTGGTGGAATCAACAAAGGGATATTTGTGAGCAAGGTGAGGCCAATGTTGAAAAATGAAATATCCTCAGGAAAAAAAGCAGCTTTCTGAGAAACTGCTCTGTGATGTGTAACTTCATCTTACAAAGTTACACTGTTCTTTTCATTGAGCAGTTTGCTAACACTGTTTTCTTGGAATCTGCAGTGCGATATTTTGGAGCGCATTGAAACTTATGGTGAAAAGGAATTATCCTCAGTTAAACACTGGAAAGAAGCTTTCTGAGAACCTACATTGTGATATGTTAATTGAGTTCACAGAGTTACATGATTTTTTCATGGTTCAGTTTGGTACCACCGTTTTTGGGGAATCTGAGGAGGGACATTTGGATCACATTGAAGCCTATGTTGTCAAAGGAAATATCTTCAGATAAAAACTAGAAAGAAGTTTTCTGAGAAAGTTATTTGAGATGTTTGAATTCATCTCACAGATTTACACCTTTCTTTTCATGGTGCAATTTGCTAACACTATTTTCATGGAATCTGCAAAGGGATATTTGGGAGTGCATTGAGGCCTATAGTAAACAAGGAAATATCCTCAGATAAAAAGTAGAAGGAAGCTTTCTGAGAAACTGCTTTGTCACGTGTGTATTCATCTTACAGAGACACACCATTCTTTTCAATCAGCAGCTTGATAACACTGTTTTCGAGGAATCTGCAATAGGATATTTGGAATCACAATGAAGCCTGTAGTGACAAAGGTATTCTCCTCAGATAAAAACTAGAAAGAAACTTTCTGGGAAAGCTCCCTGTGATTTGTGAATTAATCTCACAGAGATACACCTTTCTTTTCATGGAGCAATTTGTTAACACCATTTTCATGGAATCTGCAAAGGGATATTTGGGAGTGCATTGAAGCCTATAGTAAACAAGGAAATATCCTCAGATAAAAACTAGAAGGAAACTTTCTGAGAAACTGCTTTGTCATGTGTGTATTCATCTTACAGAAACACACCATTCTTTTCATTGAGCAGCTTGATAACACTGTTTTTGTGGAATCTGCAATAGGATATTTGGGAGTATATTGAAGCCTACAGTGTCAAATAAATTATCCTCAGACAAAAAACAAAAAGAAGCTTTCTGTGAATCTGCTTTGGGATGTGTGAATTCGTCTCACAGAGTTACACCTTTCTTTTCTTTGAGAACTTTGCCAACGTTTTTTCGTGGAATCTGCAATTGGGTATTCCGTAGCGCATTGAGGATTACGGTCAAAAAGGATACAAACTCTGAGAAAAACTAGAAAAAAGTTCTCTGAGAAAGAGCTTTGAGATGTGTGAATTCGTCTCTCAGAGTTGCACCACAGTTTTTATGGAGTTGTTTGGTAGGACTATTTTTGGGGATCTGAGAAGGCATAATTTGAATTGCATTGAAGTCTACGGTGAAAAGAAAATATCCTCAGATTAAAATTGGAAAGAAGCCTTCTGTGAAACTCCTTAGTGATGAGTGGTTTCATCTCACAGAGATAAACTGTTCTTTCCATTGAGCAGTTTGCTAACACTGTTTTCTTGGAATCTGCTATGGGATATTTAGGACCGCATTGAAGCCTATGGTGACAATGGAAATATCCTCATATAAAAACTAGAAAGAAGCTTTCTGATATACCACTTTGTGATGTGTTAATTCAACTCACAGGGATACACGATTGTTTTCATGGATCAGTTTTGTAACACTGTTTATTTGGGAATGTGAGAAGGAATATTTTGGATTTCATTGATGCCTATGGTGAGAAAGAAAATATCCTCAGATAAGAACTAGGAAGAAATATTCTGAGAAACTGCTTTGTGATGTGTGAATTCATGTCACAGAGTTACACAGTTCTTTTCCTTGAACTGTTTGGTAACACTGTTTTTGTAGAATCTGCAAAAGGATATTTAGGAGTGCATTGAGGCCTAAGGTGAAAAACTATATATCATCAGATAAAAGCTAGAAAGAAGTTTTCTGAGAACATGCTTTGTGATGTTTGAATTCATTTCACAGAGTTACACTGTTATTTTACTTGACCAGTTTGCTAACACTGCTTTCTTGGAAACCTCAATGTGATATTTCAGAGCCCATTTAAGATTATGGTGACAAAGGAAACACCTCCAAATAAAAACTATAAAGTAACTTTCTAAGAAACTGCTTTGAGATTTGTGAAATCATGTTTAACAGAATTACACCGTTCTTTGCATTGAGCAGTTTGCTACAACTGTTTTCTTGGTATCTACAATGGGATATTTCAAGCTCATTGAAGATTATGATGACAAAGGGAATTTTCTCAAATAAAAACTAGAAAGAAGCATTCTGAGAAACTGCTTTGTGATGTGTGAATTCGTCTCACAAAGTTGCACAGTTCTTTCCATTAAATGGTTTCTCAACACTGTTTTCATGGAATCTGCAATGGGATATTTCAGAGCATATTGAAACTTATGGTGACAGAGAGAATATCCTCAGATAAAAACGAGAAAGAAGCTTTCTGAGACACTGCTTTCTGATTTGTGAATCCATCTCACAGAGTTAAATGAATCCCTTATTGGAGCAGTTTTGTAGCACTGTTTTTCGGGAATCTGAGAAGGAATATTTTGGATCACTTTGAAGTCTATGGTGACAAAGGAAAATTCCTCAGATAAAAACTAGAAAGAAGCTTTCTGAGAAACAGTTTTGTGATTTCTGAATTCATCTCACAGAGTTGCACGATTCTTTTCATGCAGCAGTTTTGTAGCACTGTTTTGGGGGAATCTGGGAAGGGATATTTTGGATCACATTGAAGCCTACGGTGAAAAACAAAATATCCTCAGATAAAAACAAGAAAGAAACTTTGTGAGAAACTGCTTTGTGATGTGTGAATTCATCTCACAGTGTTACATTGTCCTTCTCAGTGAACAGTTTGGTAACACTCTTTTCTTGGAATCTGCAATGGGATAATACAGAGCACATTGAAGCTCATGGTAACAGAGGAAATATCCTCACAGAAAAAGTAGAAAGAAGATTTCTGGGAAATCGCTTTGTGATATGGTAATTCATCTCACAGTTACACGAACCTTTTCATTCATCAGCTTAGTAACACTGTTTTTGGGGTATGTGAGAACATATATTTTCGTTCACCTTGAAACCTATGGTGAAAAAGGAAATATCCTCCGATAAAAATTAGAAAGAAACTTTCTGACAAAGTTTTGTGATATGTGAATTCATCTCACAGATTTACACTTTTATTTGATGGAGCAGTTTGCTAACAGTGTTTTCGTGTAATCTGCAAAGGGATATTTGGGAGTGCATTGAGGCCTTTGGTGAAAAACTAAATACTCTCAGATAAAAAATACAAAGAAGCTTTTTTAGAAACTGCTTCGTGATGCGTGAATTCATCTCACACAGTTACACTGTTCTTTTAATTGAGCAGTTTGCTAACAAATTTTTCTTGGAAACATTAATGTGATTTTTCAGAGCCCATTGAAGATTATGGTGACAAAGGAAACATCCTCAGGCAAAAACTAGAAAGAAGATTTCTGATCAACTACTTTGTGATTTATGAATTCATCTCACAGAGTTACATGATTCGTTTCATGAATCAGTTTGGTAGCATTGTTCTGGGGAATCTGAGAAGTGATATTCTGGATTGCTTTGGAGCCTATGGTGAACAAAGGAAATGTCCTCAGATAAAAACCAAAAGAAGCTTTCTGAGAAACTGCTTTGTGATGTGTGAATGTACCTCACAGAGTTAGGCCATCTGTTTCATTGAGCCGTTTGCTAACACTGTTTTAGTGGAATCTGCAAAGGGATATATTGGAGCACATTGAGTCCTTTGGTGAAAAAGGAAATATCCTCAGATAAAAACTAGAAAGAAATTCTCTGAAAACTTATTTGTGACGTGTGAATTCATCTCACAGTTTCACACTGTCCTTTTCATTGAACAGTTTGCTAACACTCTTTTCTTTGAATCTGCAGTTTGATATTTCTGAGCGAATTGAAGCTTATGGTGACATAGGAAATATCCTCATAGAAAAAGTACAAAGAAGCTCTCTGAGAAACCACTTTTGATGCGTTAATTCATCTCACAGAGTTACAAGATTCCTTTCATGGAATTGTTAGCACTGCTTTGTGGAATCTCAGAAGGGATATTTTGGATGGCATTGAAGCCTACTGTGACAAAGTAAACATTCTCAGGTAAAACCCAGAAAGAACGTTTCTGAGAAACTTCCTTGTGATGTGAGAATTCATCTCACAAACATACACTATTCCTTTCATGGATCAGTTTGGTAGCACTTCTTGTTTGGAATCTGAGAAGAGATAGTTTGGATCGCATTGAAGCCTATGGTAACAAAGGAAATATCCCAAGTTGAAAACTAGCAGAAAGTTTTCTGAGAAAGTTCTTTGTGATGTGTGGATTCATCTCACCGAGTTACACCTTTCTTTTCATGGAGCCGTTTGCTAACACTCTTATCGTGTAATCTACAAAGGGATATTTGGGAGTGCATTGAGACCTATAGTGACAAAGAAAATATCCTCAGGTAAAAATTAGAAAGAAGCTTTCTGAGAAACTGCTTTGTGATGTGTGAATTCATCTCACAGAGTTACACCTTTCTTTCCATTGAGCAGTTTGTTAACACTGTTTTCGTGGAATCTGGAAAGGGATATTTGGGAGAGCTTTGAGGCCTAGGGTGAAAAAGGAAATGCCCTCAGATAAAAAACTAGAAAATGCTTTCTGATAAACTACTTTGTGATATGTTAATTCATCTGACAGAATTACACCATACTTTTCATTGAGCAGTTTGATAACACTCTTCTTGTTTTGAATATGCGATAGGATATTTGGGAGCACTGTGAAGCCCATGGTGAAAAAGGGAATATCCTCAGATAAAACCTGGAAAGAATCTTCCTTAAAAACTGTTTTGTAATTTGTGAATTCATCTCATAGGGTTACATGATTGTTTTCATGGATCAGTTGGGTAGCCCTATTTTTCAGGAATCTGAGAAGGGATATTTTGGATTGCATTGAAGCCTGTGGTGATGAAGGAAATATCCTCTGACCAAAACTACAAAGAAACTTTCTGAGAAGGTTCTTTGTGATTCTTGAATTCATTTCACAGATGTAGACTGTTTTTTTCATTGAGCAGTTTGATAACACTGTCTTCCTGGAAACATCAACAGAATATTTGGTAACTCATTGAAGCCTGTGGTGACAAAGGAAATATCCTCAGACAAAAACCAAAAAGAAGCTTTATGAGAGACTGCTTTGTGATGTGTGAATTGATCTCACAGACTTACACTGTTCTTTTCATTGAGTAGTTTGCTATTACTGTTTTCTTGGTATCTGCAATGGGATATTTTGGATTGCATTGAAACCTATGGTGACAAAGGAAATATCCTCAGACAAAAAATTGAAAGAAGCTTCCTGAGGATCTACTATGTGGTATTTGAATTCATCTCATGTAGTTACACCTTTCTTTTCATGGAGCAGTTTGGTAGCACTCTTTTTCAGGAAACTGAGAAGGGATTTTGTGCATGGCGTTGAAGCCTATGTTGTAAAAGTAAATATCCTCAGATAAAAACTAGAAAGAAGCTTTCTGATAAACCACTTTGTTCTATGTGAATTCATCTCACAGATTATGCCTTTCTTTTAATGGAGCAGTTTACTAACACTGTTTTCATGAAATCTGCAATAGGATATTCTGGAGCACTTTGAATTATTGTTTCATAGGAAAGATGCTCATATAAAAACTAGAAAGAAGTTTTATGAGAAACTGCTTTGTGATGTGTTAATTCAACTCACAGACGTACATGATTCTTTTCATGGATCAGTTTGGTGTTTTGTGGGAATCTAAGAAGGAATATTTAGGATCACCTAGAAACCAATGATGAAAAGGAAATATCATCAGATAAAAAGTAGAAAGAAGCTTTTTGAGAAAGTACATTGTGATGTGCGAATTCATCTCACAGTGTTACACCATTCTTTTCATTGAGCAGTTTCATAACACTGTTTTCAAGGAGTTTGAAACTGGATATTTGGGAGCGCACTGAAGCCTATGGTGACAAAGGAAATATCATCAGATAAATACAAGAAAGAAGCAATCTGATAAACTTCTTCATGATGTGTGAATTAATTACAAGAAGTTACACCTTTCTTTTCATGGATCTGTTTTCTAACACTGTTTTGTGGAATCTGCACATGGATATTTTTGCATATTTTGAGGCCTATAGTTAAAAAGGAAATATCCTCAGATAAAAACTAGAAAGACGAGTTCTGAGAAATTGCATTGTGATGTGGGAATTGATCTCACAGAGATATGCCATTCTATTCTTTCAACCGTTTGCTAACACTCTTTTCATGGAATCTGCAAAGGGATATTTTGGAGAGCATTGAGGTTTAAGGTGGCAAAGGAAATACCCTCATATAAAAACCTGAGAGAATCTTTCTGAGTAAATACTTTCTGATGTGTTAATTCATCTCACAGAGTTACAAGATTCTTTTCATGAATGAGTTTGTTAGCACTATGTTCGTGGAATCTGCAAAGTGATATTCTGCAGCTCATGGAGGCCTATAGAGAAAAAGGCAATATACTCAGATAAAAACTAGAAAGAAGCTTTCTGAGAAAGTTCTTTGTGAAGTGTGAATTTAACGCACAGAGTTATAGCTTTCTTTCCACTGAGTAGTTTGCTAACACTGTTTCCATGGAATCTGCAAAGAGATATTTGGGAGCACATTGAGTTCTATGGTGAAAAAGGAAACATCCTCAGATGAAAACTAGAAAGAAACTTTCTGAGAAACTGCTTTGTGATGTGTGAATTCGTCTCACAGATTTACACTGTAGTTTTCATTGAGCGGTTTGCTAACACTGTTTTCTCGGAATCAGCAAAGGGATATTTCAGAGCACAATGAAGCTTATGGTGACAAACAAAATATCCTCATAGAAAAAGTAGAAAGAAGCTTTCTGGAAAACTGCTTTGTGATTTGTGAATTCTTCTCACAGAGTTACATGATTCCTTTCATGGATCAGTTTGGTAGCACTGTTTATGTGGTATCTGAGAAGGTATATTTTGGATAGCATTGAAGCCTATGGTGACAAGGGAAATATCTTCTGATAAAAACTAGAAAGAAGCTTTCTGAGAAATTTCTTTGTGATGTGTGAATTCATCTCACTGAGGTACAACATCCTTATCATGGATCAATTCACTAATACTGTTTTGTGGAATCTTCAATAGGATATTTTGGAGCACATTGAGCTCTACAGTGAAAACGGAAGCATCCTCACATAAAAACATGTAAAAAGCTTTCTGAGAAACTGCTTTGAAATATGTGAATTCATCTCAGAGGGTTACACGGTTCTCTTCATAGAGCAGTGTGCTAACACTGTTTTTGAGGAATCTGCAAAAGGATATATGGGAGTTCACTGAGGCCTATGGTGAGAAAGGAAATATCCCTAGATAATAACTAGAAAGAAGCTTTCTGAGAAGCTTCTCTGTGATAGGTGAATTCAACTCACAGAGTTACACTGATCTTTTTCTTGTGCAGTTTGCTAGCACTGTTTTATTGGAATCTGTAATAGCATATTTCAGAACTCATTGAAGCCTCTTATTAAAAATTAAATATCCTCAGACAAAAACTAGAAAGAAACTTTCTGAGACACTCCTTGGTGATTTGTGAATTCATCTCACAGACTTACACAATGTTTTCGATGGATCAGTTTGATAGCACTGTTTTCGGGGTATCTGAGTTGGGATATTTTGAATCACATTGAAGCCTATGGTGACAAAGGAAACATCGTCAGAAAAAAAAACAGTAAGAAGCTTTTGGGAAAAGGTCTTTTTGATGTGTGAATTCATCTCACATAGTTACACCTTTCTTTTTATGGAGCAGTTTGCTAACACTGTTTTTGAGGAATCTGCAAATGGATATTTGTGAGCGCATTGAGGCCTACAGTGAAAAAGGAAATATCCTCAGATAAAAACTAGCAGGATACTTTGTGAGAAACTACTTTGTGATGGGTGAATTCGACTCACAGAGCTACACTCTTTGCTTCACTGAGCCATTTGATAGCACTGTTTTTGTGGAGTCTGTAATAGGATATTTTGGAGTGCATTCAAGGCTATGGTGACAAAGGAAATATCCCCATAGGAAAACCAAAAAGAAGTTTTCTGAGAAACTGATTTGTGATGTGGAAATTCAAGTCACATAGTTACCCTGTTCTTTTCATTGAACAGTTTTCTAACACTGTTTGCTTTGAACCTGCAGTGTGATACTTTGGAGTGCCTTGAAGCTTATTGTGAAAAAGTAAATATCCTGGAAAAAATCTAAAAAGAAACATTCTTAGAAACTGCTCTGTGATTTGTGCCTTGTGGTTTGTAAATTCATGTCATAGTGTTACATGATGCTTTTCATGCAGCAGTTTGGTAGTACTGCTTGGGGAATCTGAGAAGGGATATTTTGGATCGCTTTGAAGCCTATTTTGGCAACAGAAATATCCTCAGATAAAAATGTGAAAGAAACTTTCTTAGAAACTGCTTTGTGATGTGTGAAATCATCTCACAGAGTTTCAACATTCTTTTCATTGAGCGGTATGATAACACTGTTTTCTTGGAATCTGAAACAGGATATTTGGGAGCACACTGAAGCTTATGGTGACAAAGAAAATATCCTAATAGAAAAACCAAAAAGAATCTTTCTGAGAAACTGCTTTGTGATGTGTGAATTCAACTCACAGAGTTACACAATTCTTTTCATTGAGCAGTTTGCTGACAGCTTTCTTGGAATGTGCAATGGGATATTTTGGAGCACATTGAAGCTTATCGTGACTGAGGAAATATCCTCAGACAAATAAAGAAGGAAATTTTCTGAGAAACCCCTTTGTGATTTGTGAATTCAGTTCCCAGAGTTACAGGATCCTTTTCATGTATCAGTTTGATAGCACTGTTTCATGGGAGACTGAAAAGGGATATTTTGGATTGCATTGAAACCTATGGTGACTAAGGAAATATCCTCAGATAAAAACCAAAAAAAAAAAAACCGTGAGAAATTGTTTTGTGATTTGTGAATTCATCTCACAGAGTCCCACGATCCTTTTCATGGAGTGGTTTGGTAGCACTGTTTATGTGGAATCTGAAAAGGGATATTTTGGATCACATTGAAGACTAAGGTGACTAAGGAAATATCCTCAGATAAAAACTAGAGGGAAGCTTTCTGAGAAATTTTTTCTTGATGTGTGAATTCACCTCATAGAGATACACCTTTCTTTTCATGGAGCATTTTGCTAACACAGTTATCATGGAATCTGCAAAGGGATATTTACGAATGCATTGAGGACCATAGTGAAAAAGCAGATATCCTCAGAGAAAAATGAGAAAGAAGCTTTCTGAGAAAATGCTTAGTGATGTGTGAATTCATCTCACAGAGTTACACTATTCTTTTCATTGAGCAGTTTGTTAACACTGTTTTCTTTCAATCTGCTTGGCATATTTCAGAGTACATTGGAGCCTATTGTTAAAAATTAAATATCCAAAGACCAAAACTATAAAGAAACTTTTTGAGAAACTCCTTTGTGATTTCTGAATTAATCTCATGATGATTTCAATGGATCAGATTGATAGCATTGTTTTTGAGGAATCTTAGGAGGGATATTTTGGATCGCATTGGAGCCCATGGTGTCAAAGGAAATATCCTGAGGAAAAAACTAGAAAGAAGCTTTGTGAAAAACTGCTTTGTGATGTGTGAATTCATCTCACAGAGTTACACCTTTTTTTTTTCATGGAGCAGTTTGCTAACACCCTTTTCGTGGAATCTGCAAAGGGATATTTGAGAGCACTTTCAGGCCTATGGAGAAAAAGGAAATATCCTCAGATTAAATCTAGAAAGAAGCTTTCTGAGAAACTGCTTTGTGATGGGTGAATTCATCTCACAGAGCTACACTTTTATTTGAGCCTTTTGAAAACAGTGTTTTCGTGGAATCTGCAAAAGGATATTTCTGAGTTCATTGAAGCCTATGATGAAAAACGAAATATCCTCATAGAAAAACCAAAAAGAAGCTTTCTGAGAAACTGCTTTGTGATGTGTGAATTCAACTCCAGAGGTACCCATTTCTTTTCATTGAGTTGTTTGCTAACACTGTTTTCTTGGAATGTACGATCAGACAGTTTGGAAAGCATTGAAACTTATTGTGAAAAAGTAAATATCCTCAGACAAAAACTAGAAAGAAACGTTTTGAGAAACTGTTGTGTGATTTGTGAACTCTTTGGACAGGGTTACGTGATTCTTTTCATAGATCAGTTTGACATCTCTTTTTTGGGGGGGAATCTGGGAAGGGATATTTTGGATCACATTGAAGCATATGGTGACAAAGGAAAAAGTCAAGAATAAAAGATAAAGTCTTTTTTTCAGATAAAGTCAAGAAAGAAGCTTTTTGAGAAAGTTATTTGTGATGTGTGAATTCATCTCACAGAGTTACACCTTTCCTTTCATGGTGCAGTTTGCTAACACTGTTTTCGTGGAATCTGCTAAGGGATATTTGTGAGTGCATTGAGGCATATGTTAAAAAAAGGAAATATCATCAGATAAAAACCAGAAAGAAGCTTTCAGAGACTGCTTTGTGATGGTGAATTCATCTGACAGAGCTACATCATTCTTTTCTTTGAGCCATTTGATAACACGGTTTTTGTGGAGCCTTCTATATGATATTTGGGAGTGCATTGGACCTATTTTGACAAAGGTCATACCCCCACAGAAAAAGACAAAAAAAAAAAACTTTCTGAGAAACTGCTTTGTGGTGTGGGAATTCAACTCACAGTGTTACCCTGTTCTTTTCATTGAGTAGTGTGCTATCACTGTTTTCCTGGATCTACAATAGGATATTTTGGAGTGCAGTGAAGATTTTTGTCAAAAGGTAAATATCCACAGACAAAAACTAAAAAGAAACATTTTGAGAAAGTGCTTTGTGAATTCATCTCACAGAGCTACATGATTCTTTTCATGGATCAGTTTAATAGCACTTTTTCTGGAGAAATTTTGGAGGGATATTTTGGATCGCATTGAAGCCTATGGTGACAACTGAAATATCCTCAGATAAAAAGTAGAGAGAAGCTTTCTGAGAAAGTCCTTTGTGATTTGTAAATTCATCTCAGAGAGTTACACCTCTCTTTTCATGGAGCTGATTGCTAACACTCTTTTCGTGGAATCTTCAAAGTGATATTTGGGAGCAAATTGAGGCCTATGATGAAAAAGGAAATATCCTAAGATAAAAACAGGAAAGAAGCTTTCTGAGAAGGTTGTTCATGATTTGTGAATTCATCTCATAGAGCTACACCTTTCTTTTCATGGTGCAGTTTGCTAATACTGCTTTCGTGGAATGTCCAAAGGGAGATTTGGGAGCACAGTGAGGCCTACAGTGAAAAAGGAAATATCCTAAGATAAAAACTAGCAAGAAGCTTTCTGAGAAGCTGCTTTGTGATTTGTGAATTCATCTCACAGTGCTACACCATTCCTTTCATTGAGTCGTTTGATAACACTGCTTTCGTGGAATCTGCAAAAGGATATTGGGGAGCACATTGAAGCCTATGGTGACAAAGGAAATATCCTCATAGAAAAACCAAAACAAACTTTCTGAGAAACTGATTTTGATATGTGAATTCAACTCAAAGAGTTACACTGTTCTTTTCAATGAGCAGTTTGCTCACACTGTTTTCTTGGAATCTACAGTGGGATATTTCAGAGCACATTGAAGCTTCCTGTGAAAAAGGAAATATCCTCAGACATAAAGTAGAAAAAATCTTTCTGAGAAACTGCTTTGTGATTTGTGAATTCATCTCACAGAGATACATGATTCTTTTCATGGTTCAGTTTGATAGCATTTTTTGGGGGTAATCTGAGAAGGGATAGTTTGAATCGCCCGAAGCCTGTGGTGACAAAGGAATTATCCTCAGATGGAAATTAGAAGGAAGCTTCCTGAGAAAGTTCTTTGTGATGTGTGCATTCATAACACAGATTTACACCTTTATGTTCATTTAGCATTGAGGCCTATGATGTAAAAGGAAATATCCTCAAATAAAAGATACAAAGAAGCATTATGAGAAAATGCTTTGTGATGTGTGAATTCATCACACAGGGTTACACTGTTCCTTTCATTGAACAGTTTCCTAACACTGTTTTCTTGGAATCTGCAATGGGATATTTCGGAGTGCATTGAAGCTTATGGAGACAAAGGAAATATCCTCACACAAAAACTAGAAAGAAGATTTCAGGGAAACTATTTTGTGATTTGTGAATTCATTTCACAGAGTTACACGATTCTTTTCATGCAACAGTTCAGTAGCACTGTTTTTGGGGATTCTGAGAAGGGATATTTTCCGTTGCATTGAAGACTATGGTGACAAAGGAAATATCCTCAGATAAAAACTAGGAAGAAGCTTTCTGAGAAAGCTCTTTGTGAATTGTGAATTCATCTCACCAAGTTACAACTTTCTTTTCATGGAGAAGTTTGCTAACACCATTTTTGTGGAATCTGCAAAGGGATATTTGGGAGTGCATTGAGGCCTATAGTGAAAAAGAAAATATCCTCAGATAAAAACTAGAAAGAAGCTTCTTGAGAAAATGCTGTGTGATGTGTGAATTCACTTCACAGAGCTACATGATTCTTTTCCTTGAGCAGTTTGATAACGCTTTTTTTCATGGAAACTGCGATAGGATATTTGGGAGCACATTGAAGTCTATGGTGACGAAGGAAATATATTCAAATAAAAACCAAAAAGAAGTTTTCTGAGAAAATGGTTTTGTTGTGTCAATTCATCCCATGGAGTTACACTGTTGTTTTCATTGAGCAGTTTGCAAACACTGTTTTCTTTAATCTGCAACGGGACATTTCATAATGCATTGAAGCTTATGGTGACAAAAGAAATATCCTAAGACAAAAACTAGAAAGAGGCTTTCTGAGAAACTGCCTCCTGGTTTGTGAATTCATCTCATAGAGTTACATGATTCTTTTCATAGAGTAGTTAATAGCACTGTTTTTGGGGAATCTGAGAAGGGATATTTTGGATCACATTGAAGCCTATGGTGACTAAGGAAATATCCTCAGATAAAAACTAGAAAGAAGCTTTCTGAGAAAGTTCTTTGTGATGTGTGAATTCATCTCATAGAGATACACTTTTCTTTTTACGGAGAATTTTGCTAACACAGTTTTCATGGAATGTGCAAAGGGATATTTGGGAGTGCATTGAGGCCTATGGTAACAAAGGAAATATCCTCAGATTAAAAGTGGAAAAAAGCTTGCTGAGAAACTACTTGTGATTTATGAATTCATCTCACAGAGTTACACTGTTCTTTTCATTGAGCAGTTTGCTAACAAAATTTTCTTGGAATATGCAATGGGATATTTTGGAGCGCATGTAAGCTTACAGTGACAAAGTAAATATCCTCATATAAATACTAGAAAGAGGCTTTCTGAGAAACCACGTTGTGATCTGTTGCTTCATTTAACAGAACTACATGATTGTTTTCATGGAGCAGTCTGTAAGCAGTGTTTTTGGGGATTCTGAGAAGGGATATTTTGAATCGCATTGAAGCCTGTGGTGACAAAGGAAATGTACTCATATAAAAACCAGAAAGGAGCTTTCTGAGAAAGTTTTCTGAGATGTGCGAATTGATCTCACAGAATTACACCTTTTTTTTTCATGGAGCAACTTGCTACCACTGTTTTCGTGGAATCTGTAAAGGGCGATTTTGGAGCGCTTTGAGGCCTGTGGTGAAACAGGAAATATTCTCATAGAAAAATTAGAAAAAGGCTTTCTGAGAAACCGCTTTGTGATGCGTGAATTCAACTCACAGAGTTACAATGTTCTTTTCAATGAGCAGGTGGCTAACACTGTTTTCCTGGAATCTACAATGGGATATTTCGGAGTTCATTGAAGCTTATTGTGAAAAAGAAAATATCCTCAATCAAAAACTAGAAAGAGTGCATTGAAGGTTGTGGTGACAAAGGACATATCCTCAGACAAAAACTAGAAGCTTTCTGAGAAACTACCTTTTGTTTCATGAATTCATCTCACTGATTTACATGAAACTTTTCATGGAGCAGTTTTGTAGCAGTGTATCTGAGGAATTTGAGAAGGGATATTTTGGATCGCATTGAAGCCTTTGGTGACAAAGGGATTATCATCAGATAAAAACCAGAAAGAAGCTTTCTTGGAAAGCTTTTGTGATGAGTGAATTCATCTCACAAGGCTACACCTTTCCTTTCATGGAGCAATTTGCTGATACTGTTTTCGTGGAATCTGCAAAGGGATATTTCGGTGACTATTGAGTCCTATAGTGGAAAGGAAAATATCCTGAGATAATAACTAGAAGGAAGTTTTCTGAGAAACTACTTTGTGATGTGTGAATTCATCTCACAGAGTTACACTGTTCTTTTCATTTAGAAGAGTGCTAAGACTCTTTTCTTGGAATCTCTAATGGAATATTGTGGAGTGCATTGAAGATTATGGTGATAAAGGAAATATCCTCATATTAAAACTAGAATGAACCTTTCTAAGAATCTGATTTGTGCTTGTTAATTCATATCAAGGAGGTACATGATTCTTTTCATGGATCAATTTGGTAGCATCGTTTTTGTGTTGTCTGAGAAGGGATGTTTGGGAGTACATGGAAGCTGATGTTGGAAAAGGAAATATCCTGAGATAGAAACTAGAAAGAAGCTTTCTGTGAAATTTATTTTTGGTGAGTGAATTCATCACACAGAGTTACACTTTCTTTTTCTTTGATCAGTTTGGTAGCACTGTTTTTAAGGAGTCTGCAAGGGAGTGTTCGGGAGCTCCTAGGGAAGGAAATAACTTCAGATTAAAACTGGAGAGAAGCTTTTTGAGAAACGGTTTTGTGATGTGTGTATTCATGTCATAGTGTTTTACCTTTTTGTTGATTGAGCAGTAGGTTCTTATTATTTTTGTGGTACCTTAGAAGAGTTATTTGGGAGCACATTTAAGCCTATGGTGACAAAGAAAATATAATCGGATAAAAAACAAAATGAAGATTTCTAGTAACTGTTTGTGATGTGTGAATTCATTTCCTGGATTTACACCTTTATTTTCATGGAGCAGTTTGCTAACCCTCTTTTTGTGGAATCTGAAAAGTGATGTTCACAAGCGCGTTGAGGCAAATGGTGAAACAGGACATATCCTCAGACAAAAAGTAGAAAGAAGATTTCTGAGAAACTGCTATGTGATTAGTGAATTCATCTCACAGAGTTACATGACTCTTTTCATGGATCAGTTTGGTAGCACTGTTGTGGAATCTGAGAAGGAATATTTTGTATTGCATTAAAGCCTTTGGTGACAAAGGAAATATCCTCAGATAAAAATTAGAAAGAAATTTCCTGAGAAACTTCTTTGTGATGTGTGAATTAACCTCACAGTTACACCGTTCTTTTCACTGACAGGTGTGCTAACACTTTTTTCGTGGAATCTGGATTGGGATATTCTGGATCGCATTGAGGCCTACTTTGAAAAAGTAAATATCCTCAGATAAAAACTAGAAAGCAGCTTTCTGTAAAGCTAATTTTGGATTGTGAATTCATCTCACAGAGATATACTGTTATTTTCATTGAGCAGTGTGATTACACTGTTTTTGTGGAATCTGCAATAACATATCTTGGAGTGCATTGAAGCCTATGGTGACAAAGGAAATATACTAACAAAAAAAACAAAAAGAAGCTTTCTGAGAAACCGCTTTGTGATGTGTGAATTCATCTCACAGATATACACCTTTCTTTTCATGGAGCAGTTTGTAAACGCTATTTTCGTGAAATCTTCAAAGGGATATTCAAGAGTGCATTGAGGCAAACAGTGAAAAAGGAAACATCTTCAAACAAAACTAGAAAGAGGATTTCTGTGAAAAAGCTGTGTGATGATTGAATTCATCTCACAGAGTTACACGATTTTTTTTCCTGAGAAGTTTGAGAACACTATTCGTGGAATCTGCAATGGCACATTCCAGAGTGCATTGTGGATTATGGTGAAAAAGGTAATATCCTCAGATAAAAATTAGAAAGAAGATTTCTGAGAAACAACTGTGTGATGTTTGAATTCATCTCACAGAGTTACACCGTTCTTATCATGGAGCAGTTTGCAAACCCTAATATCCTCAGACAACAATTTGAAAGAAGCTTTCTGAGAGAGTTCTTTGTGACGTGTGAATTCATCTCACAGAGTTACACCTTTCTTTTCATGGAGCAGTTTGCAAACCCTATTTTTGTGGAATCTGCAAGGTGATATATGGGAGTGCATTGAGTCCTATGGTGAAAAAGGAAACATTCTCAGATAAAAACTGGAAAGATTTCCGTGAAACTACTATTGGGTGCGTGAATTCATCTCACAGATACAATGCTGTTTTCATTGAGGAGTTCAATAACACTGTTTTTGTGGAATCTGCAATAGGATATTTGGGAGCTCATTGAAGAACATAGTGACAAAGAATATATCCCCAAACCAAACCAGAAAGAAATTTTCTGAGAAACTTTTTTGTGATGTGTGAATTCATCTCACAGAGCTACACCTTTATTTTCATGGAGCAGTTTGCTGACACTGTTTTCATGGAATCTGCAAAGGGATATTTGTGAGTGCATTGAGGCCTATTGTGAAAAAGGAACAAACCTCAGACAAAAATGAGAAATAAAATTTCTGAGAAACTGCTTTGTGATGTGTGAATTCATCTCACAGAATTAGACCTTTCCATTCATGAAGCAGTTTTCTAACACTGTTTTCATGAAATCTGCAAAGGGATAATTGGGAGCACATTGAGGCCTACGGTGAAGAAGCAATATCCTGAGTTAAAAACTAGAAACAAGCTTTCTGGAAACTCATTTTTGATGCATAAATCCATCTCACAGATTTACACTCTTCTTTCCATTGAACCGATTTGCCAACACTATTTTCTTAGAATCTGCAATCTGATATTTGGGAGTGCATTGAAGCTTATTGTGACAAAGAAAATATCCTCATATAAAAACTAGAAAGAAGCTTTCTGATAAACCACTTTGTGATGTGATAATTCATCTCACAGAGTTACATGATTATCTTCATGGATCAGTTTGATAGCACCGTTTTTAGGTAATCTCAGAAGGGATATTTTGGATCTCATTGAAGCCTATGGTGACAAAGGAAATATCCTAAGATAAAAACTAGAAAGAAGCATTCTGAGAAAGTTCTTTGTGATATTTGAATTCATCTCACAGAGTTACACCTCTATTTTCCTAAAACAACTTGCTAACACTGTTTTCATGGAATCTGCAAAGGGATGTTTTGGAGTGCCTTGAGGCCTATGGTGAGAAAGGAAATATCCTGAGATAAAAATTAGATAGAAGCTTTCTGAGAAAGTCCTTTGGGATGTTTGAATTCATTTCACAGAGTTACACCATACTTTTCATGGTACAGTTTGCTAACACTCTTTTCCCCAGAATCTGTACAGGGATATTCAGGAGCGCTTTCAGGCCTGTAGCGAAAAAGGAAATATCCACAAATAAAACCCGAAAAGAAGCTCTCTGAGAAACTGCTTTGTGATGTGTGAATTCATCACACAGAGTTACACTGTCCTTCTCATTGAACAGTTTGCTGACACTGTTTTGTTGGAATCTGCAATGGGATCTTTCAGAGCACATTGAAACTTATGGTGACAAAGGAAATATCCTCAGACAAAAACTAGTAAGAAGCTTTTTGAGAAATTCCTTTGTGACTTGTGAATTCATCTCACAGAGTTACACTTTCCTTTTCATGGAGCAGTTTGGTAGCACGGCTTTTGGGGAATCTGAGAAGGGATATTTTGGATCGCATTGAAGCCTATGGTGACCAAGAAACTATCCCCAGATAAAAGCTAGAAAGAAGCTTTCTGAGAAACTTCTTTGTGATGTGTGAATTCACCTCAAGTAGTTACAGGATAGTTTTCTGGAACAGTTTGCTAACACTGTTTTTGTGACTTCCACAATAGGACTTTTGGGTGCATTTTGAAGCCTATGGTGATAATGGAAATATCCTCAGACCAAAACCAAAAAGAAGCTTTCTGAGAAATTGATTTGTGAAGTGTAAGTTTATCTCACAGATTTACAGCTTTCTTTTCATGCAACAGTTTGCTAGCAGTATTTTCCTGGAACGTTAAAAGGGATATTCATGAGCACATTGAGGCAAATTGTAAAAAAGGAAATATCCTCAGACAAAAACTAGAAAGAAGTTTCCTGAGAAACTGCTTTGTAATTTGTGAATTCATCTCACAGAGTTACATGATTCTTTTGTTGAAGCAGTTTGGTAGTAGTCTTTTTGGGGAATTTGAGAAGGGATTTTTGGATTACATTGAAGCCTATGGTGATAAAGGAAATATCCTCATATAAAAAATAGAAAGGAGCTCTCTGAGAAACTTCTTCTTGATGTGTGAATCCATCTCACAAAGTTACACTGCTATTTTCATTGAGAAGCTTGCTAACACTTTTTACTTGGAATCTGTGATAGGATATTCCAGAGTGCATTGTGGAATATGGTGAAAAGGGAAATATCCTTGGATAAAAAACAGAAACAAGCTTTCTGAGAAACAGCTTTGTGATGTGTGAATTCATCGCACAGAGTTACACTGTTCTTTGCAATGAGAAGTGTGTTTACACTGTTTTCTTGGAATCTGCAATCTGATATTTTGGAGCGCATTGAAGATTATGGAGACAAAGGAAATATCCTAATATAAAAAATACAATGAAGCTTTCTGAGAAACTGCTTTGTGATTTTTAAATTCATCTCACAGAGTTACACAATTCCCATCATGACTCAGTTTTCTATCACTGTCTTTGGGGAATCTGAGGAGGATATTTTTGATTGCACTGCAGCAAATGGTGCCAAAGGAAACATCTTAGATAAAAACTAGAAAAAATCTCTCTGAGAAAGTTATTTGTGATGTGTGAATTCATCTCACAGAGTTGCACCTTTCTTTTCAAGGAGCAGTTTGCTAACACTCTTCTCATGGAATCTGCAAAGGGATATTTGGGAGAGCATTGAGGCCTATGATGAAAAAGGAAATATCCTCACATAAAAACTAGAAAGAAATTTTCTGAGAAAATTCTTCATGATACATGAATTCACCACACAGAGGTACACCTTTATTTTCATGGAGCAGTTTGCTAACACTGTTTTCCTGGAACCTGCAAAGTGATATTTGGGAGCGCGTTGAGGTCTATGGTGAAAAAGAAAATATCCTCAGATAAAAACTAGAAAGAAGCTTTCTAAGAAACTGCTTTATGATGTGTGAATTCACCTCACAGAGATACATTGTTCTTTAATTGATCACTTTGCTAACACTGTTCTCTTGGAATATTCAGTGAATATTTCAGAGTGCATTGAAGCCTATGTTGACAATGGAAATGTCCTCATATAAAAACTAGAAAGAAGCTTTCTGGGAAACCGCCTTGTGATTTGTCAATTCGTGTCACAGAGTTACATGATTCTTTTCATGGATCAGTTTGGTAGCAGTGTTTTAGGAGAATTTGAGAAGGGATATTTTGGATTGCATTGAAGCCTATGGTGTCAAAGGATATATCCTCAGATAAAAGCTAGTAAGAAGCTTTCGGAGAAAGTTCTTTGTGATGCGTTTTTTTCATCTCACAAGGCTACACATTTCTTTTATGGAACAGTTTATTAACACTGTTTTGGTGGAACCTGCGTGGATATACTTGGGAGCATATTGAGGCCTATGGTGAAAAAGGAAATATCCTCAGATAAAAACTAGAAAGAAACTTTCTGAGAAACTGCTTTTTGATGTGTGAATTCATTTCAGAGAGTTACACATTTCTTTTCATGGAACAATTTGAGAACACTATTCTCGTGGAATCTGCAAAGGGATATTTGGGAGCGCATTTTGGCCTATTGTGAAAAAGGAACTATCGTCAGATAAAAACTAGAAAGAAGCTTTCTGGGAAACTGCTTTGTGATGTGTGAATTCATCTCAAAGAGTTACACTGTATTTTTCAATGAGCAGTTTGATAACACTGTTTTCTTGGAAACTGCAATGGGATATTGTGGAGTGCAATGAATCTTATGGTGACAAAAAAAAATCCTCATATTAAAACTAGAAAGCTTTCTGAGAAACCCCTTGTGATGTACTAATTCGTCTCAAAGAGTTACACGAGTCTTTCCATGGATCAGTCTGGTAGCACTGTTTTTGGGGAATCTGAGAAAGGATATTTTTTATCACATTGAAGAATATAGTGACAAAGGAAATATCCTCAGATAAAAACTACAAAGAAACTTTCTGGGAAACTTATTTATGATGAGTGAATTCATTTCACAGAGTTACACCTTTCTTGCTTTGGAGCAATTTGTTTACAATATTTTTGTGGAATCTGCAAACGGATATTTGGGATAGCTTTGAGGCCTATTTTGAAAAAGGAAATATCCTCAGAAAAAAAGTAGAAAGAAGCTCTCTGAGAAACTGTTTGTGTTCTGTGAATTCATCTCACGGAGTTTCACTCTTCTTTTCATTGAGCAGTCGGCAACACTGTTTTCGTGGGCTCTCCAATGGGTTATTTAAGAGCGGATTGAAGCTTAGGGTGACAAATGAAATATCCTCAGAAAAAAGAAAAAGAAGCTTTCTGAGAAACTGCTTTTTGATCTATGAATTCATCTCACATATTTCAAGATTCTTTACATGGAGCAGTTTCGTAGCACCTTTTTTGGGGAATCCGAGAATGGATATTTTGGATCACATTGAAGCCCAGGCAGACAAAGGAAATATGCTCAGATAAAAACAAGAAAAAAGCTCTCTGAGAAAGTTCTTTGTGATGTGTGAATTCATCTCACAGAGTTACACTGTTCTTTTCATTGAGATGTTTGATAACACTGTTTTCGTGGAATCTGAATTAGGATATTTGGGAAATCATTGAAGCTTATGGTGACAAAGGAAATATCCCAGATAAAAACCAAAAAGATCTTTCTGAGAACCTGCTTGTAATGTGTGAATTCATCTTACAGAGTTACACTGTTCTTTTGTTTGAGCAGTTTACTAACACTGTTTTCTTGGAAATTGCAAGGGGATATTTCAGAGCACATTGAAGCTTATGGTGAAAAAGTAAATATCCTCAGACAAAACCTAGAAAGAAGCTTTCAGAGAATCTTCTTTGTGTTGTCAAATCTTCGAACAGAGTTACACTATTCTTTTCATGGATCAATTTTTTAGCACTGTTTTAGGGCCATATGAGAAGGGATTTTTTTCACATTGAAGCTTACGGTGACAAATAAATATCCTCAGGCAAACACTACAAGGAAGGTTTCTGAGAAACTGCTTTGTGATTTGTGATTTCACATCACAGAGTTACACCATTATTTTCATTAAGCTGTTTTCTAACACTGTTTTCATGGAATCTGCGAAGGAATATCTGGGAGTACATTGAGGCCTATATTGAACAGGGAATATCCTCAGATAAAAACTAGAAAGAAGCTTTCTGAGAAACCGCCTTGTGATATGCGAATTCATCTCACAGAGTTACACTGTTGTTTTCATTGAACAGTTCACTATCACTGTTTTCTTGGAATTTGCAATGGGGTATTTGGGAGCACATTGAAGCTTATGGTGACAAAGGAAATATTCTCAGACAAAAAGTAGGAAGAATCTTTCTTAGAAACTGCTTTGTGATGTGTGAATTCATCACATAGAGTTACAGGACAATTTTCATGGATCAGTTTGGTAGCACTGTATTTGGGATATCTGAGAAGGGTTATTTTGGATCAAATTGAAGCCTGTGGTGACAAAGGAAATAACCTCAGATAAAAAGCAAAGTGATCTTTCTGAGAAACTGCTTTGCAATGTGAGAATTCATCTCACAGAGCTACAATGTACATTTCATTGAACAGTTTGCTAACACTCTTTTTAGGAAATTGCAAAGGGATATTTGCCACTTCAGGCCTATAATGAAAAAGGAAATATCTTCAGATAAAAACTAGAAAGAAGCTTTGTGAGAAAGTTTCATGTGTTGTGTGAATTAATGTCACAGAGATACACCTCCTTTCTTTCATGGAGCAGTTTGCTAACACTGTTTTCATGGAATATGCAAAGGGATATTTGGAAGCACATTTAGATCTATAATGAAAAAGCAAATATCCTCAGATAAAAACTAGAAAGAAGCTTTCTGAGAAACTGCTTTGTGATATGTAAATTAATGTCACAGAGTTACACTGTTCTCTTCACTGAGCAGTTTGATAGCAGTTTTCATGGAATCTGCAATAGGATATCTGGGAACATATTGAAGCCTCTGGGGACAAAGGATATATGCTCAGATTAAAAATCAATAAAGAAGCCTTCTGAGAATCTACTTGTGATGTGTGAGTTCATCTCACAGAGTTACACTGTTCTTTTCATTGAGAAGTTTGCTAACACTGTTTTCTTGGAATCCGCAATGGGATGTTTCGGAGAGCATTAACACTTATGGTGACAAAGGAAATATCCTCAGACAAAAACTAGATAGAAACTTTCTGAAAAACTTCTTTATGATTTGTGAACTCATCTCATAGAGTTGCAGCTTTATTTTCATGGAGCAGTTTGGTAGCACTGTTTTTGGGGAATTTGTGAAGGGATACTTAATATCACATTGAAGGCTATGGTGACAAAGGATATATAATCAGATAAAAACTAGAAAGCAGCTTAGTGAGAAAGTTCTTTGTGTTATGTGAATTCAGCTCACAGAGATAAACCTTTCTTTCATCGAGGAGTTTGCTAACACTGTTTTCCTGGAATCTGCAAAGGGATATTTGGGAACACATTGAGGCCTATAGTGAAAAAGGAAATATTCTCAGATAAAAACTATAAAGAAGCTTTCTGAGAAACTGCTTTGTGATGTGGAAAATCATCTCACAAAGTTACACCATACTTTTCATTGACAAGCTTGATAACACTGTTTTCGTGGAATCTTCAATAGGACAATTAGGAGTGCATTTAAGCCTATGATGACAAAGGATATATCCTCAGATAAAAACCAAAAAGAAGCCTTCTGAGAAACTGCTTTGTGATGTGTGAATTCATCTCAATGAGTTATACATTTCTTTTCATGGAGCAGTTTGCTAACACTGTTTTCGTGGATCTCCAAAGGGATATTTGAGAGTGCATTGAGGCCCGTGGTGAAAAAGCAACTATCCTCAGAAAAAACTAGAAAGAAGATATCTGAGAAACCAGTTTGTGACGTGTGAATTCATCTCTCAGAGTTACCTTGCTCTTTTTGTTGAGCAGTTTACTAACTCTGTTTTTTTTTTTTTTCCGGAATCTGCAAAGGGACATTTCAGAGCACATTTTAAGCTTATGGTGGCAAAGGAAATGTCCTTATATAAAAACTGGAAAGAAGATTTCTGAGAAACCATTTTGTGATATGTTTACTCATCTCACAGTGTTACACGATTCTTTTCATGGGTAAGTTTTGTAGCACTGTTTTTGGGGAATCTGAGAAGGGATGTTTTGGATTGCATTGAAGCCTATGGTGACAAAGGAAATATCTTCAGAAAAAATAACAAAAAAATCTTTCTGAGAAACTGCTTTGTGATGTGTGAATTCAACTCACAGAATTACACTGTTCTTTTCATTGAGCAGTTTGCCAACACTGTTTTCTTGGAATCTGCAATGGGATATTTCAGAATGCATTGAAACTGATCACATAGAAGCCCATCGTGACAGAGGAAATATCCTCAGATAGAAACCAGAAAGAACTTTCTGAGAAACTGCTTTCTGATTTGTGAATTTATTTCACAGAATAACACCTTTCCTTCCACGAAGCCATTTAGTAGCACTGTTTTTGGGGAATCTGAGAAGGGATAATTTGGATCGAATTGAAGGCTGTGGTTACAAGGGAAATATCCTCAGATTAAAACTAGAAATAAATTTCTAAGAAACTTCTTTGTAATGTTTGAATTCATCTCACGGAGTTACATCATTTTTTTCATTGAGAAGTTTGCTAACACTGTTTTCGTGGAATATCCAAAGTGATATTTGGGAGTGCATTGAGGTCTATGGTGAAAAAGGAAATATCCTCAGATAAAAACTAGGAAGAAGTTTTCTGAGAAACTACTTTGTGATGTGTGAGCTCATCTCACAGAGTTACAATATCCTTTTCATTGAGCAGTCTGCTAATCCTGTTTTCTTGGAATCCGCAATGGGATATTATGGAGTGTATTTTAACCTTATGGTAGCCTTATACAAAAGCTAGAAAGAAACTTGCTGAGAAACCATTTTGTGATGTGTTAATTTATCTTGCAGAGTTACACGGTTGTTTTCAGGGATCAGTTTTGTAGCAACGTTTTTGGGGAATCTGAGAAGGGATATATTGGATTACCTTGAAGATTATGGTGACAAAGGAAATATCCTCAGATAAAAACTAGATAGAAGCTTTCTGAGAAAGAAATCGTTTTGTGATGAATGATTTCATCTCACAGAGTTATACCATTATTTTCATTGAGAAGTCTACACACACTTTTTTGTGGAATCTGCAAGGGTATATTATGAGCGCATTGATGAATATTGTGAAAAAGGAAATATCCTCAGATAAAAACTAGAAAGAAGTTACGAGAAACAGCTTTGTGATGCGTGAATTCACCTCACAGTGTTACACCATTATTTCATGGAGCAGTTTGGTAGCACTGCATTGGGGAATCTGAGAAGGGATATTTAGGATCGCATTGAAGCCTATGGGGCCAATGGGAATATCCATAGATAGAAATTAGACAGAAGGTTTCTGAGAAACTTCTTTGTGATCTGTGTATTCATATCACAGAGTAACACCTTTTGAAGGAGCAGTTTGGTAACAATGTTTTCGTGGAACCTACAAAAGGATATTTGTGAGCAAGATGAGGCCTATGGTGAAAAAGGAACTATCCTCAGAGAAATAACAGAAAGAAGCTTTCTGAGAAGCTTCTTTGTTATTTGTGAATTCATCTCACAGAGTTGCACCTTTCTTTCAATGGAGCAGTTTGCTAACACTGTTTTTGTGGAATCCGCAAAGAGATATTTGGGAGCACATGGGGGACAATGGTATAAAAGGAAATATCCTCAGATCAAAACTAGAAAGGAGTTTTCTGAGAAAGTTCTTTGTGATGTTTGAATACACGTCACAGAGTTACACCTTTATTTTCATAGAGCAGTTTCCTAACACTGTGTTTGTTGAATATGAAAAGGGATATTTGGGAGTGAATTGAGGCTTATGTTGAAAAAGGAAATATCCTCAGATAAAACCTAGAAAGAATCTTTCTGAGAAACTGCTTTGTGATGTATGAATTTTTCACACAGAGTTACACTGTTCTTTTCATTGAGAAGTTTGCTAACGCTGTTTTCTTGGAATCTGCAATGAGATATTTTGAAGCACATTGAAGCTTATGGTGACAAAGGAAATATCTTCATATAAAAACAGGAAAAAAGCTTTCTGAGAATCTGCTTTGTGATTTGATAATTCACCTCACAGTGTTACCTGATTCTTTTCATGGATCGGTTTGTTAGCAGTGCTTTTGGGAATCTGAGAAGGGATATTTTGGAAAGCATTGAAGCCTATGATGAAAAGGAAAAATCCTCTGATAAAAACTATAAAGAAGCTCTCTGAGAAAATACTTTGGGATGTGTGAATTCATCTCACAGTGTTTCATGATTCTTGCCCTGCAACAGTTTGCTAACAGTGTTTTTGTGGAATCTGCAATAGGAAATTTTGGAGTGCATTGAAGAATACAGTGACAAAGGAAATATCCTCCCATAAAAACCAAATAGAAGCATTCTGTGAAACTGCTTTGTGATGTGTGAATTCATCTTACAGAGTTACTCTGTTATTTTCATTGAGAAGTTTGCTAATACTATTTTCGTGGCATCTACAAAGGGATATTCATGAGCTCCTTGAGGCCTATGGTGAAAAAGGAAATATCCTCAGACAAAAACTAGAAAGAAGCTTTCTGAGAAAGCACTTTATGATTTGTGAATACATGTCACAGAGTTAGGTTTTTATTTTCCTGGAGCAGTTTTGTAGCAAGTTTTTGGGGAATCTGTGTAAGGATATTTTATATCACATACAAGCCTATGGTGACAAAGGATTTATACGCAGATAAAAATTAGAAAGAAGCTCTCTGAGAAATTGTTTTGTGATGGGTGAATTCATCTCACAGAGTTACACCTTTCCTTTCATGGAACAGCTTGCTAACACTGTTTTCGTGGAGTGTGCAAAGGGATACTTGGGAGCACAGTGAGGCCTATAGTGAAAAAGGAAATATACTCAGATGAAAAGTACAAAGAAGCTTTCTGTGAAACAGCCTTGTGATGTGTGAATTCATCTCACAGAGTTACACTGTTCTTTGCATGGAGCAGTTCGTTAACGCTATTTTTGAGGAATCTGCAATAGAATATTTGGGAGCACACTGAAACCAATGGTGACAAAGGAAATATCCTCAGATTAGCCAAAAGAAGCTTTCTGAGAATCTGCTTTGTGATGTGTGAGTTCATCTTACAGAGTTACACTGTTCATTTCATTGAGCAGTTTGTCAACACTGTTGTCTTGGAATCCACAACGGGATATTTCAGACAGCAATTTTATCTTATGGTTACAAAGGAAATGCCCTTATATAAAAACTAGAAAGAAGCTTTATGAGAAACCATTTTGTGATTTGTGAATTCATCTCACAGAGATACATGATCCTTTTTATGAATCAGTTTGGTAGCACTGTTTTTGGGGAGTCTGAGAAGGGATATTTTGGACTGCATTGAAATCTGTGGTGATAAAGGATATATCCTCAAATAAAAACCAAAAAGAACTTTCTGAAAAACTGCTTTCTGATGTGTGAATTCATCTCACAAAGTTACACTGTTTTTTTCATGGAACAGTTTGCTAACACTCTTTTCTTGGACTCTGCAGCTTATGATGACAAAGGAAACACACTCATAGAAAAACTAGAAAGAAACTTTATGAGAAACCGCTTTGTGGTGTGTTAATTCATCTCACAGAGTTACACGATACTTTACATTGAGCAGTTTGGTAGCACTGTATTTGGGGAATCTCAGAATTGATATTTTTGATGGCATTGAAGCCTACGGTGACAAAGGATATATCCTCAGATAAAACTTGAAAGCAGCTTTCTGAGAAAGTTATTTGTGATGTGTGATTTCAAATCACAGAGGTACAACTTGCTTTTCATGGAGCAGTTTGCTAACACTGTTTTCATGGAAATTGCAAAGGGATATTTGCAAGTGCCTTCTGGCCTATAGTGAAAAAAAGAAATAATCTCAGATAAAAACTACAAAGAAGCTTTCTGAGAAACTGCTTTGTAATGTGTGAATTTATCTGACACCTTTACATCATTCTTTTCATTGACCATTTTGATAACACTTTTTCGATGAGTATATTTCCTATGTCACCATAAGCTTCGATGTGTTCCAAAATATTCCATTTAAGATTCCAATAAAACAATGTTAGCAAACTGCTCAGTGAAAAGAATAGTGTAACACTGTGAGATGAATTCACACATCACTAAGCAGTTTCTCAGGAAGTTTCTTTCTGGTTATCAATGAGATTATTTCCTTTGTTACCATAGGCTTCAATGCGCTCCCAAATATCCTGCTGCAGATTCCATGAAAATAGTTTTATAAAACTACTCAAAGAAAAGAATGGTGTAACTTTGTGAGATGAATTCACACATTTCAAACAGTTTCTCAGAAATCATCTCTTTGGTTTATCCATGAGGATATTTCCTTTGTCACCATCAGCTCCAAAGTGATGACATATCAGAGTGCAGATTCCTAGAAAACACTGTAAGCAAACTGCTCCATGGAAAGATTAGTGAAACTCTGCGAGTTGAATTCACACATCAAAAAGCAGTTTCTCAGAAAGCTTCATTCTAGTTTTATCTGAGGACATTTACTTTTTAACTATAGGCCTCAATGTGATCCAAATTATCGCATTGCAGATTCCAAGAAAAGAGTGTTAGCAAACTGCTCAATGAAAAGAACAGTGTAACTCTGTAAGATGAATTCACACATCACAAAGCAGTTTCTCAGAAAACTTCTTTTTCCTTTTTCTCTGTGGATTTTTTTTTGTCATTATAGGCTTCAAAGTGCTTCAAAATACCCTTTTGCAGATTCCATGAAAAGAGTGTTATCAAATTGCTCAATGAAATGTACAGTGTAACTCTGTGAGATGAATTCATACGTTACAAAGCAGATTCTCAGAAAGCTTCTTTTTGGTTTTCCTATGAGGATATATCCTTTTTCACTACAGGTCTCAATGCACTCCCAAATATCCCTTTGCAGATTCCACAAAAACAGTGTTAGCAAACTGCTCCATGAAAAGTAAATTGTAACTCGGTGGGATGAATTCACACAATACAAAGAACTTTCTCAGAAAGCTTCTTTCTAGTTTTTTCTGAGGATAATTCCTTTTTCACCATAGGCCTCAATGCATTACCAAATATCCCTTTGCAGATTCAATGAAAACAGTGTTAGCAATCTGCTCCATGAAAAGAAAGGTGTAACTCTGTGAGATGAATTCACACATCATGAAACAGGTTCTCGGAATGCTTCTTTCTCGTTTTACTATAAGAATATTCACTCTTTCACTATAATCCTCAATGCGCTCACAAATATCCCTTTGCGGATTCCACAAAAATTGTGCTAGCAAACTACTCCATGAAAAGAAAGGGGTAACTCTGTGAGATGAATTCACATATCACAAAGAACCTTCTCAGAAGGCCTCTTTCTAGTTTTTATCTGATTATATTTCCTTAGTCACCATAGGTTTCAATGCAATCCAAAATATCCCCTCTCAGATTCCCCCAAAACAGTGCTACCAAACTGATCCATGAAACAATCATGTAACTCTATGGGATGAATTAACACATCATAAAACTATTTCTCAGAAGTTTCTTTCTAGTTTTTATATGAGGATATTTCCTTTGTTACCATAACCTTCAATGCGCTCTGAAATAACACATTGCAGATTCCAAGAACAGTGTTAGCCAGAGGCTCAATGAATAGAACAGTGTACCTCTCTGAGATGGATTCACACATCACAAAGATGTTTCTCAGAAAGCTTCTTTCTTGTTTTTACCTGAGAATATTTCATTTTTCACCATAGGTCTCAATGGGCTCCCAAATATCCCTTTGCAGATTCCACGTAAACAGTGTTAGCAAACTGCTCAATGAAAAGAAAGTTGTAACTCTGTGATATGAATTCACACATCACAAAGAACCTTCTCAGAAAGCTTCCTTCTAATTTTTATCTGAGGATATTTCCTTTGTCACCATAGGCTTCAATGCGATTCAAAATATTCCTTCTCAGATTCCCCCAAAACAGTGCTATCAAACTGATCTGTGAAAAGAATTTTGTATCTCTGTGAGAAGAATTCACAAATCACAAAACAGTTTCTCAGAAAGTATCTATCTAGCTTTTGTCTGAGGATAATGAATTTTATCAGTAAGTTTCAATGTGCTCTGAAATATCCCATTGCAGATTCCAAGGAAACAGTGTTAAACTGCTCAATGATAAGAGCAGTATAACTCTGTGAACTGAATTCACACATCACAAAGCAGTTTCTCAGAAAGCTTCTAGTTGGTTTTTATCTGATTATACTTTCTTTGTCACCATTGGCTTCAATGCGCTCCCAAATACCCTATTGCAGACTCCATGAAAACAGTGTTATCAATCTGCTCAAGGAAAAGAATGGTGTAACTCTGTAAGATGAATTCACACATCAAAAAGCAGTTCTCAGAAAGCTTCTTTTTGGTTTTTCCATGAGTACATTTCCTTTTATAATATAGGCCTCAATGCACTCCCTTTTATTCCTTTATAGATTCCACAAAAACTGTGTTAGCAAACCGCCCCATGAAAGGAAAGGTGTAACTATGTGAGATGAATTCACACTTCTGAAGGAACTTTCTCGGATTGCTTCTTTCTAGTTTTTATCTGAGGAAATGTCCCTTGTCACCATAGGCTTCAATGCACTTCTAAATATCCCATTGTAGATTCCAAGAAAACAGTGTTAGCAAACTGCTCAATGAAATGAACAGTGTAACTCTCTGACATGAATTCACAGATCACAAAAGAGTTTCTCAGAAAGTTTTTTCTAGTTTTTGTCTGAGGATATTTCCTTTTTCACAATAAGCTTCACTGTGCTCTGAAATACGTCATTGTAGATTCCAAGAAAACGGTTTTAGCAAACTTCCCCATGAAAAGAACAGTGTAACTCTCTGTGTTGAATTCACCCACCATGAAGCAGTTTCTCAGAAAACTTCTTTCTAGTTTTTTAATGAGGATATTTCCTTTTTCACTATAGGCCTCAAAGTGCTTCCAATTATCCCTTTGCAGATTCCACAAAAACTCTGTTAGCAAACTGCTCCATGAAAAGCAAGGTGTAACTCTGTGAGATGAATTCACGCAACACAAAGAACTTTCAGAGAAAGCTTCTTTCTAGTTTTTATCTGAGGATATTTCCTTTGTCACCATAGGCTTCAAGGCATTAAAAAATATCCTTTCTCAGATTCCCCCAAAACAGTGCTAACAGATTAGTCCATGAAAAGAATTGTGTGATGCTATGAGATGAATTAACATATCTCACAGCAGCAGTTTCTTAGAAATCTTCTTTCTAGTTTTTATATCATTATATTTCCTTTGTTACCATAGGCTTCAATATGATCCAAAATATCCTTTCTCCGATTCCCCAAAAACAGTGCTACCAAACTGCTCCATGTAAAGAATCGTGCACCTCTGAGATGAATTCACAAATCACAAAGGAGTTTCTCAGAAAGTTTCTTTCTAGTTATTGTCTGAGGATATTTCCTTTCTCACCATAAGCTTCAATGTGCTCTGAAATGTACCATTGCAGATTCCAAGAAAGTAGTGTTAACAAACTGCTCATTGAAAAGAACAGTATAACTCTGTTAGATGAAATCAGACATCCCAAAGCATTTGCTTTCCCAGATAGCTTCTTTTCTTTTTTTTTCTGAGGATAATTCCTTTGTCGCCATAGGCTTCAATGTGATCCAAAATATCCCTTCTCGCATTCCCCGAAAACAGTGCTACCAAACTGTTCCTTGGAAAGAATCATGTAACTCGGTGAGATGAATTCAGAAATCAAAAAAACGGTTTCTCAGGAAAATGCTCTCTAGTTATTTTATGAAGATAGTTCCCTTGTCACCATAAGCTTCAATGCATTCTGAAATATCCCTTTGCAAATTCCAAGAAAACATTGTTAGCAAACTGCTCAATGAAAAGAACAGTGTAACTCTCTGACTTGTATTCACAATTCTCAAAGCAGTTTCTCAGAAAGCTTATTTTTACTTTTTGTCTGAGGTTATTTCCTTTTTCACAATAAGCTTCAATGCAATCTGAAATATGCCATTCCAAATCCCAAGAAAACAGTTTTGGCAAACTGCTCAGTGAAACGAACAGTGTAAATATGTGAGATGAAATCACACATCACAAAGCAGTTTCTCAGAAAGCTTCTTTCTAGTTTTCATCTGAGAAAATTTTCTTTTTCACCATAGGCCTCAATGCACACCCAAATATCCCTTTGCAGATTCTACGAACACAGTGTTAGCAAACTGCTCCGTGAAACAACAGTTGTAACTCTGTGTGATGAATTCACATATCACAAAGAACTTTCTCAGAAAGGTTCTTTCTACTTTTTATCAGAGGATATTTCCTTTGTCACCATAGACTTCAATGCAGTCCAAAATGTCCCTTCTCAGATTCCCCAATAGCAGTGCTACCAAACTGCTCCATGAAAAGTATCGTGTAACCCTGTGAGATGAATTCACAAATCATAAAGCAGATTCTCAGAAAGTTTTTTTCTAGTTTTTTACAGAGGATATTTCTTTTGTTACAAAAAGCTTCAAAGTGCTCCAAAATATCCCATTGTAGATTCCAAGACAGCAGTGCTGGCAAACTGCTGAATGAAAAGAACAGTGTAACTGTGTGAGTTGAATTCACACATCACAAAGCGGTTTCTCAGAAAGCTTCTTTCTAGTTTTTCTCTGAGGATATTTTTTTTTCTCTATAGGCCTCAAAGTGCTCCCAAATATCCCTTTGCAGATTCAATGAAAACAGAGTTAGCAAAGTGCTCTAAGAAAAGAAAGGTGTAACTCCCTGAGATGAACTCACACATCACAAAGAATTTTCTCAGAAACCCTCCTTACAGTTCTTATTTGAGGATATTTCCTTTTTCACCCTAGGCCTCAATTTGCTCCCAAATATCCCTGTGAAGATTCCAGGAAAACAGTGTTAGCAAACTGCTCCGTAAAAAGAGAGGTGTAACTCTATGAGATGAATTAACATATCACAAAGTGGTTTCTCAGAAAGATTCTTTCCAGTTTTTATATGAGAATATTTCCTTTCTCACTCTAGGCTTCAATGAAATTCAAAGTGTCCCATCTCTGATTCCCCAAAAACACTGCTACCAAACTGATCCATGACAAGAATCGTGTAAATCTGTGACATGAGTTAAAACATCATAAGCTTTTTTCTCTGAAAGCTTCTTTCTATATTTTACATGAGGGTATTTCCTTTGTCATCATAAACTTCAATGCACTCCGAAATATCCCATTGCAGAATCCAAGAAAACACTGTTATCCAACTGCTCAATGAAAGGAACTGTGTAACTCTGTGAGTTGAATTCACACATCACAGATTAGTTTCTCAGAAAGCTTCTTTATAATTTTCATCTGAGAGAATTTCCTTTTTCACCATAGGCCTCAATGCTCTCCCAAATATCCCTTTGCAGATTCCATGAAAATTCTGTTAGCCAACTGCTCCATGAATACAAAGGTGTAACTCTGTGAGATGAATTCCCACATCACAAGGAAGTTTCTCAGAAAGCTTCTTTACAGTTTTTATCTCAGGATATTTCCTTTGTCACCATAACCTTCAAAACAATCCAAAATGACCCTTTTCTGATTCACCAAAAACAGTGCTACCAAACTGGTACATGAGAAGAATCGTGTAACTCTGTGAGATGAACTAACATATCATAAAGCAGTTTCTCAGAAATCTTCTTTCTAGTTTTTGTCTGAGAATATTTACATTTTCACCATAGGCTTCAATTAATTCCGAAATCTCCTATTGCAGATTCAACGTAAAAAGTGTATTCAAACTTCTCAATGAAATGAATGCTGTAGCTCTGTGAGAAGAACTCAAACATCACAAACCAGTTTCTCAGAAAACTTCTTTCTAGTATATTTCCTTTTTCACTATAGGCCCCAATGCACTCCCAAATATCCCTTTACAGATTCCAAGAAAACTGTGGTTCCAAATTTCTCCTTCAAAAGATAGGCGTAACATGTGAGATGAATTCCCACCTCACAAACAAGTTAATCAGAAAGCTTCTTTTTAGTTTTTAAATGAGGATATTTCCTTTGTCACATTGGGATTCAATGGGATCCAAAATATCCCTTCTCACATTCCCGAAAAAGAGTGATATCAAACTGCTCCATGACAAGAATCCTGTAACTCTGTGACATGAATTCACAAATCACAAATCTCTTTCTCAGAAAGCTTCCTTCTGGTTTTTGTCTGAGTATATTTCCTTTGTCACCATCAGCTTCTAAGCGCTCCAAAATATTACTTTGCAGATTCCAAGAAAACAGTGTTAGCAATCTGTGCAATAAAAAGTACAGTGTAATTCTATGAGATGAATTCAAAAATCGCACAGAAGTTTCTCAGCAAGTTTCTTTCTAGTTTTTTTCTGAGGATATTTCCTTTTGCAGCATAGGCCTCAAAGTACTCCCAAATATCCCTTTACAGATTCCAAGAAAACAGTGTAGGCAAACTGCTGAATGAAAAGAACAGTGTAACTACGTGAGATGAATTCACGCATCACAAAGCAGTTTCTCAGAAAGCTTCTTTCTAGTTTTCATCTGCAGATATTTCCTCTTTCACCGTAGACCTCAATGCATGACCAAATATCCCTTTGCAGATTCTACGAACACAGTGTTAGCAAACTGCCCCATGGAACGACAGTTGTAACTCTGTGTGATGAATTCACACATCACAAAGAACTTTATCAGAAAGGTTCTTTCTACTTTTCAGCAGAGGATATTTCCTTTTTCAGCATAGACTTCAATGTAATCCAAAATATCCCTTCTCAGATTCCCCAATAGCAGTGCTACCAAACTGCTCCATGAAAAGTATCGTGCAACCCTGTGAGATGAATTCACAAATCATAAAGTGGATTCTCAGAAAACTTTTTTCTAGTATTTTACAGAGGATATTCCTTTTGTTACAATAAGCTTCAAAGTGCTCCAAAATATCCCACCCTAGATTCCAAGAAAGCAGTGCTGGTAAACTGCTGAATGAAAAGAACAGTGTAACTGTGTGAGTTGAATTCACACATCACAAAGCAGTTTCTCAGAAAGCTTCTTTCTAGCTTTTCTCTGAGGAGATTTGTTTATTCACTATAGGTCTCAAAGCACTCCCAAATATTCCTTTGCAGATTCCAAGAAAACACAGTTAGCAAAGTGCGCCAAGAATAGCAAGGTGTAACTCCATAAGATGAACTCACACATCACAAAGAACTTTCTCAGAAACCTTCTTTACAGTTATTATCTGAGGATATTTCCTTTTTCACCCTTGGCCTCAATTTGCTCCCAAATATCCCTGTGCAGATTCCAGGAAAAGAGTGTTAGCAAACTGCTCCATAAAAAGAAAGGTGTAACTCTGTGAGATGAATTAACACATCCCAAAAGGGATTTCTCAGAACGATTCTTTCCAGCTTTTATATGAGAATATTTCCTTTGTCACATAGGCTTCAATGCGATTCAAACTGTCCCTTCTCAGATTCCCCAAAAACACTGCTACCAAACTGATCCAAGAAAAGAATCATGTAAATCTGTGATATGAATTAAAACATCACAAACCGGTATCTCTGAAAGCTTCTTTCTAGTTTTTATATGAGGATATTTCTTTTGTCACCATAAGCTTCAATGCGCTCCGAAATATCCCATTGCAGAATCCAAGAAAACAGTGTTATCAAACTGTTCAATGAAAGGAACTGTGCAACTCTGTTAGTTGAATTCAAAAATCACATAGCAGTCTCTCAGAAACATCTTTCTAGTTTTTATCTGAGGATATTTCCTTTTACACTATAGGCTTCAATGCGCTCCCAAATATCCCTTTGCAGATTCCATGAAAACTTTTTTTAACAAACTGCCCCATGAAAAGAAAGGTGTATCTCTGTGAGACAATATCACACATCACAAAGAACTATCTCAGAAAGCTTCTTGTTACTTTCTATCTGAGGGTATTTCCTTAGTAACCATAGGCTTCAATGCCATCCAAAATATCGCTTCTCAGAGTCCCCCAAAACAGTAATAGCAAAGTGATCCATGAAAAGAATCCTGTAACTCTGTGAGATGATTTAACACATCCAAAAGTGGTTTCTCAGAAAGCTTCTTTCTAGTTTTTATATGATATTTCCTTTATCACCACAAGCTACAATGCGCTCTGAAATATCACATTGCAGACTCCAAGAAAACAGTGTTAACAAACCATCAATGAAAAGAACATTGTAACTCTGTGAGATAAATTCACACATCACAAAGCAGTTTCTCAGAAAGCTTCTTTCTAGTTTTTATCTGGGGATATTTCCTTTACCTACATAGGCCTCAATGCACTTCAAAATATCCCTTTGCAGATTCCATGAAAACAGTATTAACAAACTGCTCCATGAAAAGTAAGGTGTAACTCTGTGAGATGAATTCCCACATCAAAAAGAACTTTGTCCAAAAGCTTCTTTCTTGTTTATATCTGGGGATATTTCCATTTTCACCAGAGGACTCAGTGAGCTCCCAAATATCCCTTTGAAGATTCCATGAAAACCTTGTTATCAATCTACTCCATGAAAAGTAAGGCATAACACTGTGAGATAAATTCATACATCACATAGGGCTTTCTTGGAAAGTTTCTTTCTAGTTTTAATCTCAGGATATTTCCTTTGTCATCACAGGCTTCAATGTGATCCTAAATATCCCTTCTAAGATTCCCCAAAACAGGGTTACTAATCTGTTCCATGAAAAGAACAGTGTATATCAGTAAAATGAATTCACACAACATAACGAAGTTTCTCAGAAACCTTCTTTATGGTTTTTATCTGTGGATATTTCCTTATTCACCATAGGCATCAATGCGCTCCCAAATACCCTATTGCAGATTCCATGAAAACAGTGTTATCAATCTTCTCAATGAAAAGAATGTTAAATCTCTGTGAAATGAAATCGCACATCACAAACAGTTTCTCAGAATGCTTCTTTCTAGTTTTAATCTCAGGATATTTCCTTTTTACTATATGCCTCAATGCACTCCCCAGTATCCCTGTGCAGATTCCACAAAAATAGTGTTAGCAATCTACTCCATGAAAAGACAGGTGTAACTCAGGGAGATGAATTAAAACATCATAAAGTAGTTTCTCATAAAGCTTCTTTCCAGTTTTTAAATGACTTTATTTCCTTTGTCACCAGAGGCTTCAATGCGATCCAAAATATTCTTTCTCAGATTCTCCAAAAACATTGTTAACAGACTAATCCATGAAAAGAATCATGTAGCTCTGTGACATGAATTACAACATCACAATTCCATTTCTCAGAAAGCTTCTTTCTTGTTTTTATACGAGGATATTTCCTTTTTCACCATAAGCTTCAAAGCGCTCTGAAATATACCTTTGCAGATTCCAAGAAAACAGTGTTAGCAAACTGCTCAATGAAAAGAACAGTGTAACTCTGTGAGATGAATTCACAAATCACAAAGCAGTTTCTCAGAAACCTTCTTTCTATTTTTTATCTGAGGATATTAACTTTTAAACCTTAGGCCTCAAAGCATTCCGAAAAATCCCTTTGCAGGTTTCAAGAAAACACTGTTAACACACTTCTAAACGAAAAGAAAGTGAGATGAATTCACACATCACAAAGACCTTTCTCCAAAACCTTCTTTCTGGTTCTTATGTGAGGATATTTCATTTGTCACCTTAGTCTTCAATGCGATCCAAAATATTCCTTCTCAGATTCCCCAAAAATTCTGATACCATACTAATCCGTGTAAGAATAGTGTAACTCTGTGAGATGAATTAACATAACACAAAGCAGTTTCTCAGAAGTCTTCTTCCTACTCTTTATATGACGACGTCTCATTTATCACCATAAGCTTCGATGGATTCGAAATATCCCATTGCAGATTCCAAGAAGAAGTGTTAGCAAACTGCTCAAAGACAAGAACAGTGTAACTCTCTGAGGTGAATTCAGTCATCACAAAGCAGTTTCTCTGAAAGTTTTGTTCTAATTTTTATCTGAGGATATTTCATTTTTCACCATAGGCCTCAATGGGCTCCCAAATATCCCTTTGCAGATTCTATGAAAACATTGTTAGCAAACTGCTCAGAGAAAACTACAGTGTAACACTGAGAGATGAATTCACACATTACAAAGGACTTTCTCAGAAAGATTCTTTGCAGTTGTTATCTGAGGATATTTCCTTTTTCACCATAGGCTTCAATGTCATTCAAAACATACCATCTCAGATTGCCCAAAAACAGTGCAACCAAACTGCTCAAAGACAAGAATCCTATAATTCTGTGAGATGAATTCACACATCACAAAGCAGCTTCTCAGAAAGCTTCTTTGTGCTTTTTCTGTGAGGAAATTTCTTTTGTCACCACAGACTTTAGTGCACTCCCAATATCGTATTGCAGATTCCACGAAAACAGTGACAGCAAACTGGGCAATGAAAAGGAGCGTGTACCAATGTGAGATGAATTCACACAACACAAAGCAGGTTCACAGAAAGCTTCTTTCTAGTTTTTTTCGGAGGATATTTCCTTTTTCACTATTGGAAACATTGCACTCCAAAATATTCCTGTGCAAATTCCATGAACATAGTGTTAACACACATCTCCATGAAAAAAAAACATTAACTCAGTGAGATGAATTAACACATCATGAAACAGTTTCTCAGAAAGTTTGTTTGCAATTTTTATATGAGGATGTTTCCTTTGTCACCATAGCCTTCAATGCGATCCAAAATATCCCTTCTCAGATTCCTCAAAACCCTGCTACCTCAAAATACTGCTACCAAAATGATCCATGAAAAGAATGTGTAGCTCTTTGAAATGAATTAACACATCACAAAGCGGCTTCTCAGAAAGCATCTTTCTTCTTTCTAAATGAGGATGTTTCCTTTGTCACATAAGCTTCGATGTGCTCCGAAATATTCCTTTGCAGACGGCAAGAACACAGTTTTAGCAAACTGCTCAATGAAAAGAACAGTGTAACTCTGTGAGATGAATTCACAAATCACAAAGCAGTTACTCAGAAAGATTCTTTCTAGTTTTTATCTGAGAATATTACCTTTATCACCACAGGACTCAAAGCGCTCCCAAGTATCCCTTTGCAGATTGTATGAAAAGAGTGTTGGAAAACTGCTCCATGAAAAGAAAAGTGTAACTCTGCAAGATGAATTTACACATCACAAAGAACTTTCTCAGAAAGCTTCTTTTTTGTTTTTGTCTGAGGATATTTCCTTTTTTACTATTGGCCTCAACTCGCTTGCAAATATCCCTTTGCAGATTGCATGGAAACAGTGTTAGCAAACTTCTCCATGAAAAGAAAGGTGTAACTCTGTGAGATGAATTCACACATCAAAAAAAAAACTTTCTGATAAATCTTCTTTCTAGTTTTTATCTGGGTATATTTCCTTTGTCATCATAGGCTTCAATGAGATCCAAATTATTCCTTTTTAGATGGACCAAAAACAGTGGTACCAAACTGATCCATGAAAAGTATATTGTAACTCTGTGAGATGAATTAACTCTTCACACAGCAGTTTCTCAGAAATCTTTTTTGTAGTTTTTATCTGAGGATATTTCCTTTGTCACCATAGACTTCAATGCGATCCAAAATATCCATTCACAGATTTCCCAAAAACAGTGCTATCAAATTAATCCATGAAAAGAATCTTGTAATTCTGTGAGATGAATTTACAAATCACCAAGGAGTTCCTCAGAAAGTTTCTTTCTAGTTTTTGTCTGAGGGTATTTCCTTTTTCACAATAAGCTTCAAATGCACTCTGAAATATTCCATTGCACACTCCAAGAAAACAGTGTTAGAAATCTTCTCAATTTAAAGAACAGTGTAATCCTGTGAGTTGAATTCAAGCATCAAAAAGTCGTTTCTCACAAAGTTTCTTTTTAGGTTTTCTATGAAGATTTTTTTTCACTATGGGCCTCAATGTGCTCCCAAATATCCCTTTGCAGATTCCACAAAAATTCTGTTAGCAAAGTGCTCCATGAAATGAAAGATGTAACTCTTTGAGATGATTTCACACATCACAAAGAACTTTCTCAGACAGCTTCTTTCTAGTATTTATCTGAGGATATTTCCTTATACACTATAGATTTCAATGTCATCCAAAATGTCCCTTTTCAGATTCACCAAGAAGAGCACTGAAAACTGATCTGTGAAACGAATCATGTAACTCTGTGGATAAATTAACACATCACAAAGTGGTTTCTCAGAATCGTTCTTTCTAGCTTTTATATGTGGATATTTCCTTTGTCAACATAAGCTTCTATGCACTCTGAAATATCCTATTGCAGATTCCAAGAAAACAGTGTTAACAAACTGCTCAATGAAAAGAACAGTGTAGTATGTCAGACAAATTTACATCACAAATAATTTTCTCAGAAGGTTTCTTTCTAGTGTTTATCTGAGGATATTTCTTTTTCTCTACAGGCCTCTATGTGGTCCCAAATATCCCTTTGCAGATTCCACCAAAGCAGTGTTAGCAAACTGCTCCATGAAAAGGAAAGTGTAACTCTGTGAGATGAATTCACACATCACTAGAACTTTCTCAGAAACTTTCTTTCTAGGTTTTCCTTTAGGATATTTAATTTGCCAAATATCCGTTTGCAGCTTCCAGAAAAGCAGTGTTAGCAAATTGCTCCATGAAAAGAACGGTGTACCTCTGTGATATGAATTCACACATCACAAAGAACTTTCTCAGAAAGCTTCTTTCTAGTTTCAATCTGAGAATATTTCCTTAGTCACCATAGGCTTCAATGCCATCCAAAGCATCCCTTCTGAGATCCTCCAAAAACCGTGCTACCTAACTGATCCATGAAAAGAATCATGTAACTATGTGAGAAGAATTAACACATCACAAAGTGGTTTATCAGACAGTTTCTTTCTACTTTTTATATGAAGATATTTCCTTTGTCACCATAAGCTTGAATGAGTTCTGAAATATCCCATTGCAGAATCCAATAAAGCAGTGTTAGCAAACTGCTCAATGAAAAGAAGAGTGTAACTCTCTGACATGATATTACATATCACAAAGAAGACTCAGAAAGTTTCTTTCTAGATTTGTCTGAGGATATTTCCTTTTTTAAAATAAGCGTCAATATTCTCCAAGATATGTCATTCCAGATTCCAAGAAAATAACATTAGCAAACTGCTCAATGAAAAGAACAGTGTAACTCTGTGACTTGAATTCACACAACACAAAGACTTTCTCAGAAAGCTTCTTTTAGGTTTTGCTCTGAGGATATTTCCTTTGTCACCATAGGCTGCAATGCACTCCCATATATCCTGTTGCAGATTCCACAAAAACAGTGTTTTCACCCTGCACAATGAATAGAACGGTACAACTCTGGGAGATGAATTCACATATCACAAAGCAGTTTCTCAGAAAGCATGTTTATCGTTTTTATCTGAGGGTGTTTCCTTTTTCGCTATAGGCCTCAAACACTCCCAAATATTCCTTTGCAATTCCACGAAAATTCTGTTAGCAAACTGCCCCATGAAAAGAAAGGTTTAACTCCGTGAGATAATTTCACACATCACAGAGAACTGTTTCAGAAAGATTCTTTCTAGTTTTTATCTGAGGATATTTCCTTAGACACCATAGGCTTCAATGCAATCAAAAGTATCCCCTCTCAGATTGCCCAAAAGCAGTGCTACCAAATTGATCCATGAAAAGAATCGTGTAACTCTGTGAGAATTAACACATTACAAAGTAGTTTCTAAGAAAGCTTCTTTCTAGTTTCTATATGAAGATATATCCTTTTTCATGATAAGCTTCAATGTGCTCTAAATTATCTCATTGCAGATACCAAGAAAACAGTATTAGCAAACTGCTCAATGAAAAGAACAGTGTAACTCAGTGAGATGAATTCACACATCTCAAAGTAGTTTCTCAAAAAGCTTCCTTGTTGTTTTTATCTGAGGATATTTCCTTTTTCACTATAGGCTTCAATGCACTCCCAAATATCCTTTTGCAGATTCTAAGATAGCAGTTTCATCAAGCTGCTCAATGAAAATAATGGCATAACTCTGTGAGATGAATTCAGAAATCACAAAGCAGTTTCTTAGAAAGCTTTTTTTCTTGTATTTATCTGAGGATATTTCTTTTCTTCACTGTAGGCCTCAATGTGCTCCGAAATATCCCTCTTCAGTTTCTACGAAAACTCTATTAGCAAACTGCTCCATGAAAAGAAAGGTGTAACTCTGTGAGATCAATTCACACAGCACGGAGAACTTTCTCAGAAAGCTTCTTTCTCGTTTTATATGAGGATAGTTTCCTTTTCGTGATGGACTTCAATGCGATCCAAAATATCCTTTCTCAGATTACACGAAAACTGTGCTAACACACTGATCCATGGTGAATTTTCGTGTAACGCTGTGAGATGATTTAACACATTGCAAAGTGGCTTCTCAGAAACCTTCTTTCTCGTTTTTATATGAGGATATTTCATAGTGAGGATATTTCTTTCTCACCATAAGCTTCAATGCACTCCAAAATATCCTATTATAGATTCTGAGAAAACAGTGTGAGCATACTGATCAATGAAATGAACAGTGTAACTCTATGAAATGAATTCACACACCACAAAGCAGTTTCTCAGAAAGCTTCTTTCTAGCTTTTACCTGTGGATATTTCCTTTATGTGAGGATGTTAATTTTGTCACCATATGCTTCAACGAAATCCATAATGTCTCTTATCAGATTCCCCAAAAGCAGTGCTACCTAACTTCTCCATGAAGAGAATTGGGTAACTGTGTGAGATGAATTCAGAAATCACAAAGCTGTTTCTCAGAAAGCTTCTTTCTAGTTTTTATATGAGAATATTTCCTTTGTAACCATGAACGTCTATGCACTCTGAAATATCCCATTGCAGATTCCAAGAAAACAGTGCTAGCAAACTTCTCAATGAAAACAACAATATAACTCTGTAGAATGAATTCAGTCATCACAAACTAGTTTCTCAGAAAGCTTCCTTTTGGTTTTTATCTGAGGATATTTCCTTTGACACCATAGGCTTCAATGCACTACCAAATATCCTATTGCAGATACCGTGAAAACATTTCTAGCAAATTGGTCAATGAAAAGAATGTAGGAATTCTGTGAGATGAATTCACCTACCACAAGGCATTCTCTCAGAAAGATTTCTTCTGCATTTTATTTGAGGATATTTCCTTTTTCACTATAGGCTTCAATGTGCCCACAAATATCTCTTCTCAGATTTTCCAAAAACAGTGCTGCCAAACTGCTTCATGAAAAGAAAAGTATAACTCTGTGAGATGAATTCACATATCACAATGCTTTTTCTCACAAAACTTCTTTCTAGTTTTTATCTGAGGATATTTCTGTTTGCATCATATTCCTCAAGGTGCTCTCAAACATCCTATTGCAGAATAAATGAAAAAAATTGTTAGCATACTTCTCAGTGAAAAGAATGGTGTAACTGTATGAGGTGAATTCACACATCACAAAGCCATTTCACAGAAAGCTTCTTTTTGTTTCTGACAATAGTTCCTTTGTCACCATAGTCTTCAATGTGCTCCCAAATATGCTACTGTAGATTACATGAAAACAGTGTTATCAAACTGCTTAATTAGAAGAATGGTTTAATTCTGAATGATGAGTTCACACTTCTCAAAGTGGTTTCTCAGAAAGCTTCTTTCTAGTTTTCATAGGCCCCAATGGGCTCCCAAATATCCCTTTGCAGATACCATGAAAACATTGTTATCAACTGCTCCATGAACAGAAATGTGTACCTGTGTGAGATGAGTTCACACATCTCAAATAACTTTCTCAGAAAGCTTCTTTCTAGTTTTAATCTGAGGATATATCTTTTGTCACAATACGCTTCAATGCGATCCAAATTATCACTTCTCAGATTCCCCAAAAACAGTGCAACCAAACTGCTCCATGAAAAGAATCCTGTAACTCTGTGAGATGAATTCACAAATCACGAAGTAGATTCTCAGTAATCTTCTTTCTAGTTTGTTTGAGGATATTTCCTTTGTCACCATATGTTTCAATTCATTCCGAAATATCCCATTGCAGATTCCAAGAAAACAGTGTTAGCAAACTGCTCAATGAAAAGAACAGTGTTACTCTGTGAGATGAATTCACACATCAGAAAGCAGTTTCTCAGAAAGATTCTTTTTGATTTTTATCTGAGTATATTTCCTTTTCTCCATAGGCTTCCATGTGCTCCCAAATATCCTATTGCAGATTGCACAAAAACAGTGTTAGCAAACTGCTCCATGAAAAGAAAGGTGTTACTCAGTGAGAGGAAATCACACATCACAAAGAACTTTCTCAGAAAGCTTCTTTCTGGTTTTTATCTGAGGATATTTCCTTTGTCACTGTAGGCTTCAATGCATTCCGAAATATCCTATTGCAGATTCCATGAGAATTGTGTCATCAAACTCCTCAACGAAAAGAATGGTATAAGTCTGTGAGATGAATTCACACATCACAAAGCAGTTTCTCAGAAACCTTCTTTCTAGTTTTTTTTTTCCTGAGTATAATTCCTTTTTCACTATAGGCCTCAATGCACTCCCAAATATCCCTTTGCAGATTCCAAGAAAACAGTTATAGCAACCTGCTCCATGAAAAGAAAGGTTTAGCTCTCTGACATGAAATCACACATGACAAACAACTTTCTCAGAAAGCTTCTTTCTAGTTTTATTCTGTGGATATTACCTTTGCCACCATAGACTCTGATGTGATCTAAAATATCCCTCTCAGATTCCTCAAAAATAATGCTACCAAACTGATCCATGAAAAGAATCTTGTAACTCTTTGAGACAAATTAACACATCACAGAGAAGTTTCTCAGGAAACTTCTTTCTAGTTTTTGTCTGAGGATATTTCATTTGTCACCATAAGCTTCAGTGCGCACCGACATATCCCATTGCAGATTCCCAGAAAACAGTGTTAGCATACTGCTCAATGAAAAGAACAGTGTAACTCTGTGAGATGAATTCACACATCACAAAAGAGTTTCTCAGAAAGCTTATTTTGGTTTTAATCTGAGGATATTTACTTTGTCACCATAGGCTTTATTGTGCTCCGAAATATAATACTGCAGATTCCACAAAAACAGTGGTAGCACACTGCTGAATGAGAAGAATGGTGTATCTCTGTAAGGTTAATCACATATCACAATGTAGTTTTTCAGAAATCTTCTTTCTAGTTTTTATCTGAGGATATTTCCGATTTCACCATAGGCCTCGATACACTCCCAAATATCCCTTGTAGATTCCACGTAAACAGTGTTATCAAACTGCTCCATGTAAAGAAAGGTGTACCTCTTTGAGATTTCACACGTCACAAGGCAGTTTATCAGAAAGCTTCTTTCTAGTTTTCATCTGAGGATATTTCCTTTTTCAACATAGGTCTCAACTAGCACACAAATATCACTTTGTAAATTCCATGAAAACAGAGCCATCAAACTGCTCCATGAAAAGAATTGTGTTACTCTGTGAGATGAATTCACACATCACAAAGCAGTTTATCAGAAAGCTGCTTTTGGTTTTTGTCTGAGAATATTTTCTTTGTCCCCATAGGCTTCAAGGCGATTCAAAGTATCCCTTATCAGAATCCCCAAAAAGAGTGTTATCAAAAAGATGCATGAAAAGAATCTTGCAACTCTGTGAGATGAATTAACACATCACAAAGCGGTTTCTCAGAAAGCTTCGTTCTAGTTTTTATCTGACGATATTTACTTTTTCACCATATACCTCAATGCGCTCCCGAATATTCCATTGCAGATTCGACGAGAAAACTGTTAGCAAACTTCTCAATGAAAAGATTGGTGTAACTCTGTGAAGTGAATTCACACATCAAAACTGAGATTCTAGGAATTCTTCTTTCTAGATTTTATCTGAGAATATTTCCTTTTTAACTAAAGGCTTCAAGGCAATCTAAAATATCCTGTCTCAGATTCCCCAAAACTAGTGTTACCAACTACTCCATGAAAGAATCATGTAACTCTGTGAGATGAATTCGTAAATCACAAAGCAGTTTCTCAGAAATCTTTCTAGTTTTGGTGGGAGGATATTTCCTTTTTCACTGTAGGCCTCAATGCACTCGCAAACATCTCTTTGCATATTACATGAAAGTAATGTTAGCAAACTGCTCCCTGAAAATAGAAGTGTGAATCTGTGAGATGAATTCACAAATCACAAGCAGTTTCTCAGAAAACTTTTTTTGGTTTTTGCCTGAGGATATTTCCTTTGTCACCATAGGTTTCAATGCGCTCCCAAATATCCTGTTGCAGATTCCATGAAAACAGCGTTAACTAACTGCTCGAAGAAATGAATCCTACAACTCTGTGAGATGAATACACACATCACAAAGCAGTTTCTCAGAATGCTTCTTTCTAGTTTTTATGTGAGGATATTCCCTTTTTCACTATAGGCTTCAATGGGATCCAAAGTATCCCTTCTCATATTCCCCAAAAACAATGCTACCAAAAAGTGCTCCATGAAAAGAATGGTGTAACTCTGAGATGAATTCAGTCCTCACAAATCTGTTTCTCTGAAAGCTTCTTTCTAGTTCTTATCTGAAGATATTTCCTTTTTTGGCACTCAATACTACGCACTCCCGAATATCCCTTTGCAGATTCGACAAAAACAGTGTTACCAAACTGCTCAATGAAAAGAATGGTGTAACTCTGTGAGATGAATTCACATATCACAAAGTAGTTTCTCAGAAAATTTCTTTTTGGTTTTTGTCTGAGGATATTTCCTTTTTCACCATAGGCTTCAATGTGATACAAAATGTTCCTTCTCAGATTCCCCAATTCAGTGCTACCAAGCTGATCCTAGAAAAGGATCATGCAACTCTTTGAGATGAATTAGCACATCACAAAGCAGTTTGTAAGAAAGCTTCTTTCTAGTTTTTGTCTGAGGATATTTTCATTTTCACCATAAGCCTCAATGGGCTTCTAAATAACCCTTGTCAGACACCACAAAAACAGTGATGCAAAAATTCTCCCTCACCCGAAACGAAGAGCTCTCTGAGACGAATTCTCACATCACAAAGGAGTTTCTCCAAAAGCTCCTGTCCAGTTGTTACCTGAAGAAATTTCTTTCTTCACCTCAGTCCCCTATGTGCTCCAAAATATCCCTCTGCAGATTCCACAAAAACAGTGCTAACAAACACCTCCATGAAAAGAATGATGTAACTCTGTGAAATAAATTAACTTACCCCAAAGCAGTTTCTCAGAAAATTTCTGTGTATTTTTTTTTCTGAGGATATTTCCTTTGTTGTATGCCTCAATGCACTCCCAATTATCGCTTTGCAGATACCTCGAAAACAGTGTTGGCAAACTGCTCAACAAAAAGAACAGTGCAACTCTGTGCGATGAAATCATACGTCTCAAAGTGGTTTCTCAGAAAGCTTCTTTCTAGTTTTTATCTGAGGATATTTCCTATATTACCATGGACCTCAAGGTCCTCCCAAATATACCTATGCAGATTTCATGAAATCAGTGTTATTAAAGTGCTCCAGAAAAATAAAGGTGCAACTCCGTGAGATGAGTTCACAAATCACAAAGTAATTTCTCAGAAAGCTTCTTTCAAGTTTTTGTCTGAGGATGTTTCCTTTGTTCCCATAAACTTCAACGCGCTCTGAAATATCCCATTGCAGATTTCAAGAAAACAGTGTTAGCAAACTGCTCCATGAAAAGAACAATGTAACTCTGTGAGATGAATTCACACATCACAGAGCAGATTCTCAGAAAGCTTCTTTTTGTTTTTATCTGAGGATATGTCCTTTTTCACTAGAGGTTTCAATGCGCTCTGAAATATCCTATTGCAGATTCCACAACAACAGTGTTATCAAACTGCTCCATGAGAAGAGAGATGAAACTCTGTGAGATGAATTCAGACATCACAAAGAACTTTCTCAGAAATTTTCTTTATAGTTTTTACCTGTGGATATTTCCCTTGTCACATTAGACTTCAATGTGATCCAAAGTATCCCGTTTCATATTCCACAAGAACAGCGCTATCAAACTGCTCTGTGAAAAGAAAGATGTAACTCCATGAGATGAATTCACAAATCACCAAGAGGTTTCTCAGAAAGCATTTTTATAGTTTTTGTGTGAGGATAGTTCCTCTGTCACCAAAAGCTTCAATGCACTCTGAAATATCCCATTGCATATTCCAAGAATACAGTGTTTGCAAACTGTTCCATGAAAAGAACAGTGTTACCCTGTGAGATGAGTTCACACATCACAAAGTAGTTTCTCAGAAAGCTTTCTTTTGGTTTTTATCTGAGGATATTTCCTTTGACACCATAGGCTTCAATACGCTCCCAAATATACTATTGCAGACTCCACCAAAAGAGTGTTATCAAACTGCTCAATGAAGTGAATGGTATAATTCTGTGAGATGAATTTACACATCATAAAGCAGTTTCTCTGAAAGCTTCTTTCTAGTTTTAATCTGCGGATATTTCCTTTTTCACTATAGGCCTCAAAGCACTCCCAAATATCACTTTGCAGATTCCACGAAAACATTGTTAGCAAACTGCTCTATGAAAAGAAAGGTGTAACTCTGTGAAATAAATTCACACATCACAAAGGACTTATTTCCTTTGTCACTATGGGCTTCAGTGATCCGTAATATACCTTCTCAGATTCCCCAAAAACAATGATACCAAAGTGCTCCATGAAAAGAATCGTGTAACTCTGTGAGATGAATTCACAAATCACAAAGCAGTTTCTCAGAAAGAATCTTTCTAGTTTGTATCTGAGGATATTTCCATTTTCAACATTTGCCTCAATGCACTCGAGAGCAGCCCTTTGCAGATTCCACAAAAATAGTGTGAGCAAACTGCTCCATGAAAAGAAATGTGTAAATCTGTGAGATGAATTCTCACATCACAAAGCTATTTCTCAGAAAGCTTCTTTTTGGTTTTACTCTGAGGAAATTTAATTTGTCACCACAGGCTTCAATTCACTCTCAAGTATCTTATTGCAGATGTCACGAAAATAGTGTTATCAAACTGGTCAATGAAAACAACAGTGTAACTCTGTGAGATGAATTCACAGAAACCTTCTTTCTCAGACATCTTCTTTCTAGTTTTTATCTGCGGATATTTCCAAGGCCTCAATGCAATCCCAAATATCCCATTGCAAATTTCATGAAAACAGTATTAGCAAACTCCTCCATGAAAAGAAATGTTTAACTCTGTGAGATGAAATCACACATCACAAAGTGGTTTTCAGAAAGCTTCTTTCTAGTTTTTATCTGAGGATATTTCCTATGACACCGTAGGCTTCAATGTGATCAAAAATATCCCTTCTGTGATTCCTCAAAAACAGTGCTACCAAACTGATCCATCAAACAAATCGCGTAACACTGTGAGCTGAAATAACACATCAAAAAGTGGTTTCTCAATATGTTTCTTTCTAATTTTTATATGAGGATATTTCCTTTGTCATCATAAGCTTCAAAATAGCCCATTGCAGAATCCACGAAAAGAGTGTTAACAAACTGGTAAATAAAAAGAACAGTGTAACTCTGTCAGATGAATTCACACATCACAAAGCAGTTTCTCTGAAAGCTTCTTTCTAGTTTTTATCTGAGGATATGTCCTTATTCATCATAGGCCTCAGAGCACTCAGAAATATTCCTTTACAGATCCCACGAACACAGTGTTTTCAAACTGCTCCATGAAAAGGAAGGTTTAACTCTGTGAGACGAATTCACACATCACAAAGGACTTTCTCAGAAAGCGTCTTTCTATTTTTTATCTGAGGATACTTTCTTTGTCACCATAGGTTTCAATGCGATCCAAAATATCTCTTCTCAGATGCACCGAAAACAGTGCTACCGAACTGCTCCATGAAAAGGATCGTGTAAATTTGTGAGATGAATTAACACATCAGAAGGAAACTTCTAAGAAAGTTTCTTTCTAGCTTTTATATGACGACATTTACTTTGTCACCATAAGCTTCAATGTGCTCAGAAATATCAGATTGCATATTCCAAGAAAACAGTGTAAGCAAACTGCTCAAGGCAAAGAACAGTGTAACTCTGTGAGGTGAATTCACACATCACAAAGCCGTTTCTCAGAAATTTTCTTTCTAGTTTTATCTGAGGATATTTCCTTTTTCACCATATTGCTCAATGCACTCCTGGCATTAATGGCAGATTAAACGAAAAAAGTGTTAGCAAACTTCTCAAAGAAAAAACGGTGGTACTCGGTGAGATGAATTCACACATCAAAAAGCAGTTTCACTGAAAGCTTCTTTTAGGTTTTTATCCGAGGATATATCTTTTGTCAATATAGGCTTCAATGCACTCCTAAACACCCTATTGCAGTTTCCACGAAAACAGAGTTATCAAACTGCTCAATGCAAAGAATGGTATAACTTTGTAAGATGAATTCACACATCACAAAGCTGTATTTCAGAAAGCTTCCTTCTAGATTTTACATGGAGTTATTTACTTTTTCACTATAGACCTCAATGCACTCTGGAATTGCAGATTCCATGAAAACACCCTATTGCAGATTCCATGAAAACACCCTATTGCAGATTCCATGAAAACAATGTTAGCAAACTGCTCCATGAAAAGAAAAGTGTAACTTTCTGAGATGAATTCACACATCACAAAGAATTTTCTCAGAAAGTTTCTTTCTAGTTTTTATCTGAGGGTATTTCCTTTTTTACCATAGGCCTCAATGCGCTCCCAAATATCCCTTTGCAGGTTCCATGAAAACAGTGTTAGCAAATTGCTCAATGAAAAGAAAGGTTTAACTGTGTGAGATGAATTCAGACATCACAAAGAACTTTTGCAGAAAGCTTCTTTCTAGTTTTTATCTGAGGATATTTCCTCTGTCTCCTTAGGCTTCAGTGCAAATCAAAATATTCTTTCCCAGATTTCCCAAAAACAGTGAGGAAACTGCTCCATGAAAACAGTGTTGTAATTCTGTGAGATGAATTCACACATTAAAAGTTGTTTCTCAGAAACCTTCTTTCTAGTTTTTATCTGAAGATATTTCCTTTTACACCATATGCCTCAATGTGCACCCGAATATCCCATTGCATTTTAAATGTAAAAAGTGTTGTTAATCTTCTCAGTGAAAAGAATTGTGTAACTCTGTGAGATCAATTCACACATCACAAAGCAGATATTCGGAAAGCTTCCTTTTAGTTGTTATCTGAGGATATTTCCCTTGTCACCATAGGCTTTAATGCACTCTCAAGTATCCTATTAGATTCCATGACACCAGTGTTATCAGACTGCTCAAGAAAAGAATGGTGTAACTATGTGAGATGAATTCACACATCATAATGAAGTTTCTCAGTAGGCTTCTTTCTAGATTTTTTCCTGAGGATATTTGTTTTATCAGTGTAGGCCTCAATGTATTCCCAAATATCACTTTGCAGATTCCACAAAAGCAGTTTTAGCAAACTGCTCCATGAAAAAAATGGTATAACTCTGTTGGATGAAATCACATATCACAAAGAAATTCCCCAGAAATCTTGTTTCTTGTTTTTTTCTGAGGGTATTTCCTTTATCAGCATAGGCCCGAATGTGCTTCCAAATATCCCTTTTCAGATTCCACAATGTTATCAAACTGCCCAAAGAAAAGAACATTGCACCTCTGTAAGATGAATTCACACATCAGAAAGCAATTTCTGAGAGAGATTCTTTCTGGTTTTTATCTGAAGATAGTTACTTATTCACCACAGTCCTCAATGCATCAACAAATATCACATTGCAGATTAAACGAAAAAGGTGTTAGCAAACTTCTCACCAAAAAGAATGGTGTAACTCTGTGACATGAATTCACACATCACAAAGCAGTTCCTCAGAAAGTTTCCTTTTGGTTTTTATCTGAGGATAGTTCCTTCTTCACCTTAGGCTTCAATGTGCTCCCAATTATCCTATTACAGATTCCACAAAACCAGTGTTATCAGAATGCTCAAGAAAAGAATGGTGTAACTCTGAGATGAATTCCCACATCACAAAGCAGTTTCTCAGAAAGCTGCTTTCTACTTATTATCTGAGGATATTTCCTTTTTTACTAAATGAATCAACGTGCTCCCAAAAAAAACCCTTTGCAGATTCCACAATTAGGAAACTGCTCCTTAAAAAAATGGTGTAACTCTGTGAGATGAAATCACACATCACCAAGAACTTTGTCAGAAAGATTCTTTCTAATTTATATCTGAGGATATTTCCCATGTTATCATAGGCTTCAATGCAATCCAAAATATCCTATTGCAGATTCCATGAAAACAGTGTTATTAAACGGCTCAATGAAAAGAATGGTGTAATTTTGTGAGATGTATTCACACATCACAAAGTGGTTTCTCAGAAAGGTTCTTTCTAGTTTTTATTTGAGGATATTTCCTTTTTCACCATAGGCCTCAATGCTCTCTGAAATGTCCCATCGCAGATTCAATGACAAAAGTGTTAGCAAACTTCTCAATGAAAACTACAGTGTAACTCTGTGAGATGAATTCACACATCACAAAGAAGTTCTCAGAAAGTTTTTTTCTAGTTTTATCTGAGGATATTTCCTTATTCTCCGTAGATTTCAATGCCATCCAAAATATCCCTTCATGACTCCCAGAAACAATGCTACCAAACTACTCGATGAAAAGTATCGTGAACTCTGTGAGATGAATTAACACATCAGAAAGCTGTTTCTCAGAATGCTTCTTTCTGGTTTTTATATGAGGATATTTTCTTTGTCACCATAAGATTCAATGTGCTCTGGAATATCCCATTGCAGATTTTGTAGATTCCAAGAAAAATTTTAGCAAACTGCTAAATGAAAAGAACAGTGTAACTCTGTGAGATGAATTCTCACAACACTAAACAGTTTCTCAGAAAGCTTCTTTCTAATATTTATCTGAGGATAAAAGAACAGTGTAACTCTGTGAGATGAATTCTCACAACACTAAACAGTTTCTCAGAAAGCTTCTTTCTAATATTTATCTGAGGATATTTCCCTTTTCATTATACACCTCAATGCACTCCTAAATATCCCTTTGCAGAATCCATGAAACCAGTGTTAGCAAGCTGCTCCATGTAAGGAAAGGTGTCACACTGTGAGATGAATTCACACATCACAAAGCAATTTCTCACAATCCTTTTTTCTTCCTTTATCTAAGGATATTTCCTTTTACAGCACAGGCCTCAATGCACTGCCTAATATCACATTGCAGTTTCTGTGAAAAAAGTGTTACCAAACTGCTCAATGAGAAGAATGGTGTAACTCTGTGAGTTGAATTCTCACATCACAAATAAGTTTCTCTGAAAGCTTCTTTCTATTTTTTATTTGAGGATATTTCCTTTGTCACCACAGGTTTCCAAGTGATCAAAAATACACCTTCTCAGATTGCACAAGTAGTGTTAGCAAACGGCTCCACAAAAGAGTGGTGTAACTCTGTGAGAAGAATTCACACATCACAAAGCAGTTTCTCAGAAGGCGTCTTTCTAGTTTTTATCTGAGGATAGTTCCTTTGTCACCATAGGCTTCAATGCAATGCAAAGTATCCCGTCTCAGATCCCCAAAAGCAGTATTACCAAACTGCTCTATGTAAAGAATCATGTAACTCTGTGAGATGAACTAACACATCACAAAGCAGTTTCTTAGAAATTTCTTGCTAGTTTTAATATGATATTATTTAATTTGCCACCATAAGAATGAATGCCCTCTGAAATATCTCATTATTACAGATTCCAAGAAAACAGTGTTGTCAAACTGCTCAATGAAAAGAATAGTGTAACTCTGTAAGTTGAATTCACACATCACAAAGGACTTTCTCACGCAGCTTATTTCTAGTTTTAATCTGAGGTTATTTCCTTTATCGACATAGGCCTCAATGCACTCCAAAATATCCCTTTGCAGATTCCATGAATGCAGTATTAGTAAACTGTTCCATTAAAAGAAAAGTATAACTCTGTGTGATAAATTCACACATCACAGAGAAGTTTCTCAGAAAGCTCCTTTTTAGTTTTTATCTGAGAACACTTCCTTTGTTACCATAGGCTTCAATGTGATCCAAAGTATCCCTTCTCAGATTCCTCAAAAACAGTGCTACCAAACTGATGCATGAAAAGAATCAAGTAACTCTGTGGGATGTATTAACAGACCACAAAGCAGTTTCACACCAAGCTTCTGTCTAGTTTTTGTCAGAGAATATGTCCTTTATCAAAATAAGCTTCAATGTGCTCTGAAATATCCCATTGCAGATTGCAAGAAAACAGTGGTTGCAAACTGCTCAATGAAAAGAGCAGTGTACCTCTGTGAGACGAAATCACACATCACAAAGCAGTTTCTCAGAAAGGTTCTTTCTCACTTTTATCTAAAGATATTTTCTTAGTAACCATAGACATAAATGCGATCCAAAATGTCCCTTCTCAGATTTCCCAAAAACAGTGTTACCAAACTGCTACATGAAAAGAATCGTGTAAGCCTGTGACATGAGTTAACACATCACAAAGCACTTTCTCAGAACACTTTCTTCTAATTTTTATATGAGGATATTTCATTTGTCACCAGAAGCTTTAAGGTGCTCCAAAATACACCATTGCAGATTCCAAGAAAACAGTGTTAGCAAACTTCTCAATGAGAAGAACAGTGTAACTCTGGGAGATGAATTCACACATCACAAAACAGTTTCTCAGAAAGCTTCTTTCTAGTTTTTATGTGAGGATATTTCCTTTTTCACTCAAGGCCTCAATTTGCTCCTGAATATCCCTTTGCAGATTCCACAAAAACAATTTTAGCAAACTGCTCAAGGAAAAGAACAGTGTAACACTGTGAGATGAATTTACACATAACAAAGCAGTTTCTCAGAAGTCTTCTTTCCAATTTTATCTCAGAACATTTAGTTTTTCACCATAGGCCTCAATGCAATCACAAATATACCTTGGCAGGTTCCACGAAAACAGTGTCAGCAAACAATTCCATGAAAAATAAGGTGTAACACTGTAAGATGAAAACCCACATCACAAAATTCTTTCTCAGAACACTTCTTTGTAGTTTTTATCTGATGGTGTTTCATATGTCAACACGGGCATCAATGCGATCCAAAATATCCCTTCTCAGATTCCCCAAAAAGAGTGCTGCCAATCTATTTCATGAAAAGAATCACGTAATGCCATGAGATGAATTCAGAAATCACAAAGCAGTTTCTCAGAAAGCTTTTTTCTAGTTTTTGTCTGAGGGTATTTCCTTTGTCACCATAAACTTCAATGCTGTCTGAAATATCCCATTGCAGATCCCCAGAAAACAGTGTTAGCAAACAGCTCAATGAAAATAAAAGTGTAACCCAGTGAGATGAATTCACACATCAAAAAGCAGTTTCTCAGAAAGCTTCTTTCTAGTTTTTATGTGAGGATATTTTCGTTCTCACTACATGCCACAATCCGCTCCCAAATATCCCTTTCAAGATTCCACAAAGACAATGTTTTCAAACAGCTCAATGAGAAAAACGATGTACTCTGTGAGATGAATTCACGCATCATAAAGCATTTTCTCAGAAAGCTTCTTTCTAGTTTTTATCTAAGGATATTTAGTTTTTTGACATAGGCTTCAATACGCTCTGAAATATACCTTTGCAGATCCCAAGACAACAGTGTTAGCAAGCTGCGGAATGAAAAGGATAGTGTAACACTGTGAGATGAATTCACACATCACAAAGTAGTTTCTCAGAATGTTTCTTTTTGGTTTTTATCTGAGGATACTTAGTTTTTCATCACAGGTCTCAATGTGCTCTGAAATATGCCCTTGAAATTTACATGAAAATAGTTTTAGCAAACTGCTCCATGGAAAGAAAGTTTTAACTCTATGAGATGAATTCACACATCACAAAGAACTTTCTCAGAACGCTTCTCTGCAGATTTATCTGAGGACATTTCCTTTTCAACATAGTCTTCAATACGATCCAAAATATCCCTTCTCAGATTCCCCAAAAATAGTGCCACCAAACTGCTCCATGAAAAGTATCATGTAACTCTGTGTGATGAATTAACAGGCCACAAAGCAGTGTCTCAGAAAACTTCATTCCAATTTTTCCCTGAGGATATTTCCGTTGTCACAATAAGCTTCAGTGGGCTCTGAAATATGCTTTGCAGATTCCAAGGAAGCAGTGTTAGCATACTGCTCAATTAAAGGAACAGTGTAACTCTGTGAGATGAATTCACACATCACAAAGCAGTTTCTCAGAAAACGTCTTTTTGCTTTTTATCAGAGGATATTTCCTTTGTCACCATAGGCTTCAAAGCGCTCACAAATATCTTATTGCAGAATCCATGAAAACAGTGTTATCAAACTACTTATTTTAAAGAACCATGTAACTCTGTGAGATGAATTCACACATCACAAAGCAGATTCTCAGAAAGCTTCTTTCTCGTTTTTTTCTGATGATATTTTCTTTTTCACTATAGGCCTCAAATTACTCGCAAATATCCCTTTGCAGATTCCATGAAAACAATGTTAGGAAACTGGTTCATGAAAAGGAATGTGTATCTCTGTGAGATGAATTCACATATCAGGAAGAACTTTCTCAGAAAGCTTCTTTCTAGTTCTTATCTGATGATATTTCTTTTGTCAACACAGGCTTCAATGTGATCCAAATATGCCATCTCAGTTTCCCCAAAAACAGTGTTACCAATGATCCATGAAAATAATTGTATCACTCTGTGAGATGAATTAACACATCACAAAGAAGTTTCTCAGAAAGCTTCTTTTGGGTTTTTATCTGAGGATATTACCTATGTCACCATAGGCTTTAAGGCACTCCCAAATATCCTAAGGTAGATTCCACAAAACCAGTGTTATCAAACTGCTCAAAGAAAAGAACCGTGTAACTGTGTGCAGTGAATTCACACATCACAAACTGCTTTCTCAGAAAGCTTCCTTCTAGTTTTTTTCTGATGATATTTCCTTTGTCAACACAATCTTCAATGCGAGCCAAATATGCCTTCTCAGATTCCCCAAAAAAAGCGTTACCAATGATTCATGGAAAGAATTGTGCAACTCTGTGAGATGAATTAGCACATTACAAAACAGTTTCTCAGAATGCTTCTTTCTTTTTTTTTTTTGCTGAGGATATTTCCTTTTTCACTATAGGCATCAATGCACTCAAAAACATTCCTTTGCAGTTTCCATGTAAACAGTGTTAGAAAACTGCTCCATGAAAAGAAAGGTGTAACTCTGTTAGATGAATTCACACATCACAAATAACTTTCTCAGAAGGTTTCTTCCTAGTTTTTGTCTGAGAATATTTTCTTTGTCACCATAGGCTTCAATGCAATTCAAAATATCCCTTCTCAGATTCCCCAAAAACATTGCTACCAAAGTGCTCCATGAAAATAATAGTGTAACTCCATGAAATTACTTCATATATCACAAAGCCGTTTCTCAGAAAACTTCTTTTTAGTTTTTATCTGAGGATATTTCCTTTTCACCATATTCCTGAATGTGTGCCCGAATATCCATTTGCAGATTATATGAAAAGAATGGTGTAACTCTGTGAGAAGAATTCACACATCACAAAGAATTTTCTCAGAAAGCTTATTTTTAGTTTTTATCTGAGGATATTTCCTTTCTCACCATAATCTTCAATGAGCTCCGATGTATCCCACTGCAGATCCCAATAAAACAGCATTAGCAAACTGCTGAGTGAAAAGTACAGTGTAACTCCGTGAGATGAATGCACACATCACAAAGCAGTTTCTCAGAATGCTTCTTTCTAGTTTTTATCTGAGGATAATAACTTTTTCAACACAGGCCTCGGTTTGCTCTGCACTATACCACTGTAGACTCCAAGAAAACAGTGTTAGAAAACTGCTCAATGAAAAGAAAAGTGTAACACTAAGAGATGAATCCACACATCAAAAAGCAGTTTCTTAGAATGCTTCTTTTTGTTTTTATCTGAGGATATTTATTTTTTCACTGTAGGCCTCAATGTGCTCCCAAATATCCCCTTGAAGATTACATGAAAACAGGTTTAGCAAACTGTTCCCTGGAAAGAAAGTTGTAACTATGTGATATAATTTCAAAAATCACAAAGGACGTTCTCAGATAGCATCTTTCTAGATTTATCTGATGATATTACCTTTTCAACATAGGCTTCAATATGATCCAAAAGATCCCTTTTCATATTCTCCAAAAACAGTGCGACCAAACTGTTGCATGAGAAAAAAATGTGTAACTCTGTAAGATGAATTAACATACCACAAAGCAGTTTCTCAGAAAGTTTCTTTCCAATTTTTGTCTGAGGATATTTCCTTTGTCACAATAAGCTTCAATGCAGTCTGAAATATCCCATTGTAGATTCCAAGGAAACAGTATTAGCATACAGCTCAATTAAAGTGTAACACTGTGAGATGAATTCACACATCACAAAGCAGTTTCTCAGAAAGTGTCTGTTTTTTATCAGAGGATATTTCCTTTGTCACCATAGGCTTCAAAGTGCTCCCAAATATCTTATTGCAGATTTCACAAAACATTCTTATCATATTGCTCAATGTAAAGAAGAGTGTGACTATGTGAGATGAATTCACAGATCACAACGTAATTTTTCAGAAAGCTTCTTTCTCGTTTTTTTCTGATGACATTTCCTTTACCTCTATAGGCCTCAAAGCACTCCCAAATATCCCTTTGCAGATTCCATGAAAACAATGTTAGGAAACTGATTCATGAAAAGGAGTGTGTAACTTTCTGAGATGAATTCACACATCACAAAAAAACTTTCTCAGAAAACTTCTTTCTAGTTTTATTCTGAGGATATTTCCTTTTTCACTATGTTCCTGAATGTGTGCCCTTATATCAGATTGTAGATTAAACGAGAAAAGTGTTAGCAAACTTCTCAATGAAAAGAATGGTATAACTCTGTGAGATGAATTCATACATCACAAAACATTTTTTCAGAAAGCTTATTTCTGGTTTGTCTCTGAGGATATTCTCTTTGTCACCATAATCTTCAATGTGCTCCAATATATCCCACTGCAGATTCCAAGAAAACAGTGTTAGCAAACTGCTGAGTGAAAAGTACAGAGTAACTTCATAAGATGAATTCACACATCAGAAATCAGTTTCTCAGAAATCTTCTTTCAAGTATTTGTCTGAGGATAATTCCTTTTTCACCATAGGCCACAATTTGCTCCAAAATATCCCTTTGCAGATTCCACAAAAAGAGTGTTAGGAGACTGCTCAATGAAAAAAAGAGTGTAACTCTGTGAGATGAATTCACACATCACAAAGCAGTTTCTCAAAAAGCTTCTTTTCAGTTTTTATCTGAGGATATTTCCCCTGTCACCATAGGCTTTAATGAGTTCCCAAATATCTTATTGCAGATTCCACAAATACAATTTATCAAACTGATCAATGAAAAGAACTGTGTAACTCTGTGAAATGAAATCACATATCACAAACTACATTCTCAGAAAAATTATTTCTAGTTTAATTCTGAGGATATTTCCTTTGTCAACACAGGCTTCAATGCGATCCAATATATGCCTTCTCAGATTCCCCAAAAACAGTGTTACCAAATGATCCTTGAACGGATTGGTGCAACTCTGTGAGATGAACTAACACATCACAAAGCGGTTTCTCAGAATGCTGTTTTCTCGCTTTTATCTGAGGATATTTCCTTTCTCACTATAGGCCTCAATGCGCTCAAAAATATCCCATGGCAGATTCCACGTAAACAGTGTTAGAAAACTGTTCTCTGAAAAGAAAGATGTAACTCTGTTACATGCATTCTCACGTCGCAAAATCTTTCTCAGAAAGCTTCTTTCTAGTTTTTGTCTGAGGATATTTCATTTGTCACCGTAGACTTCAATGCAATTCAAAAAATCCTTTCTCAGATTACCCAAAAAGAGTGCTACCAAACTGCTCCATTAAAACAGTGGTGTAACTCTGTGAGATTAATTCACACATCATAAAGCAGTTTCCCAGAAAACGGCTTTCTAGTTTTTATCTCAGAATATTTATTTTTCACCTTAGATCTCAAGGAACTAACAAATATCCCTTTGCAGATTCTGTGAAAACAGTGTTAGCAAACTGCTCCATGAAAAGAAAGGTGTAACATGGTGAGATGAATTCACACATAATGAAGGAGTTTTCCAGAAAGTTTCCTTCTAGTTTTTATCTGAGGAGATTTCCTTTGTCAATATAGGTATCAATGTAATCCAAAATATCCCTTCTCAGATTCCCCCAAAACAGTGCTACCAAACTAATCTGTGAAAAGAAAGATGTAACTCTCTGAGATGAATTCATAAATCGTGAAGCAGTTTCTGAAGAGGCTTTTTTTCTAGTTTTTGTCTGAGGATATTTACTTTTTCACCATAAGCTTCAATAATATATCTCATTGCAGATTCCAAGAAAACAGTGTCAACAAACTGCTCAATGAAAACAACAATGTAACTCTGTGAATTCAATTCACACATCATGAAGCAGCCTCTCAGAAAGCTTCTTTTTGGTTTTTATCTGAGGATATTACCTTTGTTACCATAGACTTTGATGTGCTCTCAAATATCCCTTTGCAGATTCCACGAAAACAGTGTTAGCAAACTACCCAATGAAATGAACGCTGTAACTCTGTGAGATGAATTCATATATCACAAACCAGTTTCTCTGAAATATTCTTTCTACTTTTTATCTGTGGATACTCCCTTTTTCAAGATAGGCCTCAATGCACTTGCAAATATCCCTTTGGAGATTCCACCAAAACAGTGTTGGCAAATTGCACCATGAAAAGAAAGCTGAATCTCTGTGAGATGAATTCACACATCACAAAAATTTTCTCAGAAAGCTTTCTAGTTTTTATCTGAGGATATTTCCTTTTTCACTTTGTCCCTGAATGTTTGTCTGAATATCCCATCGCAGATTAAACAAGAAAAGTGTTAGCAAACTTCTCAATGAAAAAAAATGGTGTAACTGAGTGAGATGAAAGCACCCATCACAAAACTGTTTCTCAGAAAGCTTATTTTTGGTTTTTATCTGAAGATATTTCCTTTGTCACAATAGGCTTCAATGTGATCCCAAATAATCCTTTGTAGATTCCAAGAAAACAGTGTGAGGAAACTGCTCCATAAAAAGAAAGGTGTTACTCTAAGAGATGAATATATACATCATGAAGAAGTTTCTCAGAAAGCTTCTTTCTAGGTTTTATGTGATAATATTTCCTTTGTCACCATAGGCTTCAATGCAATTCAAAATATCCTTTCTCAGATTCCCCAAAAACAGTTCTACCAAATTTCTCCATAAAAAGAATTGTGTAACTCTGTTTTATGAATTCACAAATCACAAAAGAGTTTCTCAGAAAGTTTCTTTAGAGTCTTAGTCTGAAGATATTTCCTTTGTCACCATAAGCTTCAATGTTCTCCGATACATCCCATTGCAGATTTCAAGAATACAGTGTGAGAAAACTGCTCAATAAAAATAAGAGTGTAACTCTGTGAGATGAATTCTCACATCACAGAGCAACTTATCAGAAAGCTTCCTTTTGGTTTTTATCTCAAGATATTTCCTTTGTCACCATAGGCTTCAATGTGCTCCCATATATCCCTTTGAAGATTCCACAAAACAGTATTACTAAACTGTTTCAAAGAAAGAATCATGTAACTCTGTGAGATGAATTCACTCTTCACAAAGCAGTTTCTCAGAAAGCTTCTTTCTATTACTTCTCTGAGGATATTTCTTTTGTCACTGTAGGCTTGAATATAATTCAAAATATCCCTTCTCAGATTCCCCAGAAAGAGTGCGACCAAACTTCTCCATGAAAAGAATGGTGTAACATTGTGAGATGAATTCACACAACACAAAGAAGTTCCTCAGAAAGCTTCTTTATAGATTTTATCTAGGGTATTTCCTTTGTCACCAGAGGCTTCGAAGTGATGCAAAATATCCCTTTTCAGATTCCCCAAAAGCAGTGCTACCACACTGATCCATGAAAAGTAAGGTGTAACTCTGTGAGATGAATTCACAAATCACAAAGCAGTTTCTCAGAAAGCTTCTTTCAAGTTTTTGTCTGAGGATATTTTCTTTGTCACCATAAGCTTCATTAAGCTCTGAAAAAACCCATTGAAGATTCCAAGCATACAGTGTGAACAAACTGCTCAATGAAAAGGACAGTGTATCCCTGTGAGATGAATTCACACATCACAAAACAGCTTATTGGATAGCTTCTTTTTCATTTTTATCCCAAGATATTTCCATTGTCACCTTAGGCTTCAATGTGATCCAAAATATCCCTTCTCAGATTCCCCAAAAACATTGCTACCATATTGCTACATGAAAAGACTCTTGTAACTCCATGAGATGAATTAACACATGACAATGCTGTTTCTCAGAATGCTTTCTTCTAGTTTTTATATGAGGATATTTTATTTGTTACTAAAAGCTTCAATGTGCTCCAAAATATCCCATTGCAGACTCCAATAATACAGGGTGAGTAATCTGCTTAATGATAAGAACAGTGTAAATCTGTGAGATGAATTCCCACATCACAAACCAGTGTCTCAGAAAGCTTCTTTTTGGTTTTTATCAGAGGATACTTCTCTTCTCACTATAGGCCTCAATGTGCTCCCAAATGTACCTTTGCAGATTCCATGAAAACAGTGTTAGCAAGCTGTTCCATGAATAGAAAGGCATAACCCTGTGACATGAAAAAGCACATCACAAAGAACTTTCTCAGAAAGTTTCTTTCTAGTTTTTATCTGAGTGTATTTCCTTTGTCACCCTGTGCTACAATGTGATGCAAAACATCCCTTCTCAAACCCCCCAAAATCAGTGGTACCAAACTGATCCATGAAAAGAATCGTGTATCTGTCTGAGAAAAATTTACAAATCACAAAGAAGTTTCTCAAGAAAATTATTTCTAGTTTTTATATGAGGATATTTCCATTTTCACCATATGCTTCAATGGACTTTGAAATATCCCATTGAAGATTGAAAAAAAAAACAGTGATAGCAAACTGATCAATGAAAAGAACAGTGCTACTCTGTGAGACGAATTCATACATCAAAAAACAGTTTCTTAGACAGCTTCTTTCTATTTTTTTTATGAGGAGGTTTCCTTTGTCACCATAAGCCTCAATACACTCCTAAAGATCCCTTTGTAGATTACAGGAAAACAGTGTTAGCAAGCTGCTGCATGAAAAGAAATTTGTAACTCTATGAAATGAATTCACACATCACAAAGAAGTTTCTCAGAAAGCTTCTTTCTAGTTTTTTTCTGAGGATGTTTCCTTTTTCACTATAGGCCTCATTACGCTCCCAAATGTCCCTTTGCAGATTCCACGAAAACAGTGTCAGCAAACTGCTCCGTGAAAGGAAAGGTGTAGCTCTGTTAGATGAATTCACACATCACAAACAACTTTCTCAGAAAGTTTCTTTCTAGTTTTTATCTAAAGATGTTTCCTTTGTCACCTGTGGCTTCAATGAGATCCAAAATATCCTTCCTCAGATTCACCAAAAACAATGCTACCAAACTGATCCATGAAAGGAATCATGTAACTCTGTGAGATGTATTGACAAAGCACAGAACAGTTTCTCAGCAAGTTTCTTTCTAGTTTTAATATGAGGATATTTCCTTTGTCTCCATAAGCTTCAATGTGCTTCAAAATATCAGATTGCAGATTCCAAGAAAACAGTCTAACCAAACTATTCAATGCCAAGAGCAATGTAACTCTGTGAGATGAATTCACACATCACAATGCAGTTTCTCAGAAAGTTTCTTTCTGGTTTTTATCTGAGATTATTTCCTTTTTCACCATAGGCTTCAGTTTGAACCAAAATATCCATTCTCAGAATCCCCAAAAACAGTGCTACCAAACTGCTCCATGAAAAGAATTGTGTAACTTTGTGAGATGAATTCACATATCATAAAGCAGTTTCTCAAGAAGCATCTCTCTAGTTTTTGTGTGAGGATATTTCTTTTTTCACGTTTTGCCTCAAAGCACTCGTGAACATCCCTTTGCAGATTACAGGAAAATAGTGTTAACAAACTACCCCACAAAAAGAAAGGTGTAAGTCTTTGAGATGAATTCACACATCATAGACCAGTTTCTCACAAAGTTTCTTTTTGGTTTTTCTCTGAGGAAATTTCCTTTGTCACCATAGGCTTCAAAGCACTCCTGAATATCCTATAGAAGATTCCAGGAAAACAGTGTTAGCAAACTGCTCAATGAAAGCAATGGTGTAATTCTGTAAGATGAATTCAAATATCACAAAACTGTTTCTCAGAAAGTTTCTTTCTAGTTTTTATCTGAGGATATTTCCTTTTTCCCTATAGGCCTCAATGCACTCTGGAATATCCCATTGCAGATTCCATGAAAACGGTGTTTGCATGCTGCTCCATGAAAAGAAAGGTGTAACTCTGTGAGATGAATTCACAAATCACAAAGAACTTTCTCAGAAAGCTTCTTTCTAGGTTTTATATGAGGATATTGCTTTGTCACCATAGGATTCAGTGTGATCCAAAATATCTCTTCTCAGATTCACCAAAAACAGTGCTACCAAGATAAACCATGAAAAGGATCGTTTAACTCTGTGAGAGGAGTTAAAGCATCACAAAGCAGTTTCTCAGAAATCTTCCTCTTGGTTTTTATATGATGATATTTCCTTTGTCACCATAAGCTCCAGTGCGCTCTGAAATATCCCATTGCAGATTCCAAGAAAACAGTGTTAGCCTACTGCTCAATGAAAAGAAAAGTGTAACTCTGTGAGTTGAATTCACACATCACAAATCAATTTCTCAGAAAACTTCTTTTTGGTTGCTATCTGAGGATATTTCCTTTGTCATCATAGGCTTCAATGCAATCCCAAATATCCCATTGCAGATACCACACAACAGTGTTAGCAAACTGCTCAGTGAAAACAACAATGTAGCTCTGTGAGAAAAATTCATATATCACCAAGCAGTTTCTCAGAACGCTTCTTTCTAGTTTTTATCTGAGGATACTCCCTTTTACACCATAGACTTCAATGTGCTCCCAAATATCTCTTTGCAGATTCCACAAAAGCAGTGTTAGTAAACTGCTCAATGAAAAGAGCAATGTAACTCTGGGAGATAAATTCACACGTCACGAAGAACATTCTCAGAAAGCTTTTTTCTAGTTTTTATCTGTGGATGTTTCCTTTGCCACCATAGGCTTCAATGTGATCCAAAATATCCCTTCTCAGATAACCTAAAAACGGTGCTACCCAACTGGTCCATGAGAAGAATCATGTAACACAGTGAGTTGAACTAGCACATCACAAAGCAGTTTCTCAGAAAACTTATTTCCTCTGTGTACATAGGCTTCAAAGCACTGCCAAAAATCCCCTTTCAGATTCCCTGAAACCAGTGTGAGCAAACTGCTGAATGAAAAGAATGGTGTAACATTGTAAGATGTATTCACACATAACAAAACCGTTTTTCAGAAAGAATCTTCTTCCTAGTTTTTATCTGAGAATATTTACTTTCTCTCTATAGGCCTCAATTCACTCCCAAATATCCCTGTGCAGATTAAGCGAAAACAGTGTTAGCAAACTGCTTAATTAAAAGAAAGTTGTAAATCTGTAAGATGAATTCACACATCACAAAGAACTTTCTCAGAAAGCTTCTTTCTAATTTTTATCTGAGGATATTTCCGTTGTCACCTTAGACTTCAATGCAATCCAAAATATCCATTCTCAGAATCCCCAAAAACAGTGCTACCAAACTGTTCCATGAAAAGAATGGTGTATCTCTGGGAGATGAACTCAAACATCCCAAAGCAGTCTCTCAGAATGATTCTTTATAGTTTATATCTGAGGATATTTCCTTTTTCACCATAGGCCTCAATGCGTTCACAAATATCACTTTGTAGATTCCAGGGAAACAGTGTTTGCAAGCTACTCCATGAAAATAAAGGTGTAACTCTGTGGGACGAATTAACACATCAGAAAATACTTTCTCAGAAAGCTTCTTTCTAGTTTTTTTCTGATGTTATTTCCTTTCTCACCATAGGCTTCAATATGATACAATATATCCCTTCTCATACTCCCCAAAACACTGATACTAAAATGGTGATTAAAAGGGATCATGAAACATTTTGAGATGAATTAGCACATCACACAGCAGTGTCTCAGAACAATTCTTTCTAGTTTTTATATGAGGATATTTCCTTTGTCATCATAAGCTTCAATGCACTCCAAGAAAAGAGTGTTCACAAATTGCTCGATGAAAAGAACAGTGTAACACTGTGAGATGAATTCAAACCTCAGAAAGCAGTTTCTTAGAAAGCTTCTTCCTAGTTTTTGTCAGAGGATATTTCCTTTTTCACCTTGGGCCTCAATGCACTCCCAAATGTCCCTTTGGGAACCCCGTTAAACAGTATTAGCAAACTACTCTATGAAAAGGAAGGTGTAACTCTTAGAGATTAATTAGCACATCATAAAGAACTTTTTCAGAAATTTTCTTTCTAGTTTTTACTTGAAGATATTTCTTTTGTCACCATAGGCATCAATGTGATCCAAAATATTCCTTCTCAGATTACACAAAAACAGTGCTACAAAACTGATCCATGCAAAGAATCGTGTAACCCTCTTAGATGAATTAGCACATCACAAACTGGTTTCTCAGAAAGCTTTTTTCTAGTTCTTATATGATAGTATTTCCTTTGTCACCAAAAGCTTCAATGCACTATGAAATATACCATTGAAAATTCCAAGAAAACTGTGTTAGCAAACTGCTTAATGAAAACAACAGTGCAACTCTGTGAGATGGATTCTCTCATCACAAAGCAGTTTCTCAGAAAACTTCTTTTTGGTTTTTTAGTTGAGGATATTTCCTTTGTCATCATAGGCTTCAGTGCACTCCCAAATATCCTTTTGCAGATTCCACAAAAACAGTGTGAGCAAACTTCTCAATGAAAAGATCAGTGTATCTCTGTGATATGAATTCCCACATAACAAAGGAGTTTCTCAGAAAGACTCTCTAATTTTTATCTGAGGATATTTTCTTTATCACTATAGTCCTCAATGTGCTCCCAAATATCTCTTTTCACATTCAACAAAAACAGTGTTAGCAAAATGTTCCATGAAAAGAAAGGTGAAACTCTGTGAGACGAATTCACACATCAACTTTTGCAGAACGCTTCTTTCTAGGTTTTATCTGACGGTATTTCCTTTCTCAACTTATGGTTCAATGCAGTCCAGAATATCCCTTCTCAGATCCCCCAAAAGCAGTGCTAACAAACTGCTCCATGAAAAGGGTGGTGTAACTCTTTGAGATGAATTCACACATCACAAAATTGTTTCTCGGAAAGCTTCTTTCTAGTTTTTATCTGAGGATATTTCCTAGTCCTCAATGAGCTCCCAAATATCCCTTTGCAGATTCCATGAAAACAGTATTAGCAAAGTCCTCCATGAAAAGAAAGACGTAACTCTGAGATGAATTCACACATCACACAAAACTTTCTCAGAAAGCTTCTTTCTAGTTTTTATCTGAGCATATTTCCTTTGTCACCATAGGCTTCAAGGTGATCAAAACTATCCCTTCTCAGATTCCCCAAAAACATGCTACCAAACTGCCCCATGAAAAGAATTGTGTAACTCTGAGATGAATTAACATATCATAAAGTAGTTTCTCAATATGCTTCTTTCTATTTTTTATATTAGTATATATCCTTTGTCACCATAAGATTCAATGCGCTCGGAAATATCACTTTGCAGAATCCAAGAAAAGAGTGTTAGCAAAGTGATAAATGAAAAGAACAGTATAAGTCCATGAGATGAATTCACACATCACAAAGCATTTCTCAGAAAGCTTCTTTTTGGTTTTTATCTGAGGATATTTCCTTTTACAATATAGGCTTCCATGCTCTTTCAAATATCCCTTTGTAGATTCATGAAAGGAGTGTTAGCAAACTGTTCATTGAGAACCGTGAAACTATGTGGGATGAGTTCACACATCACAAAGCTTCTTTTTGCTTTTTATCTGAGGATATTTCCTTTTTCACCATAGGCATCAAGTCGCTCCCATATATCCCTACGCAGATTCCACAAAAACAGTGTTAGCAAACTACTGTGTGAAAAGAGATGTGTAACTCTGTTAGAAGAATTCACACAACACAAAGCAGTTTCTCAAAATGCTTCTTTCTAGTTTTTATCTGTAGATGTTTCCTTTCTCAATGTAGGTCTCAATGTGCTCCCAAATATCCCCTTACAGTTTCCATGAAAACAGTGTTCGCAAACTCCTCGATGAAAAGAAAGCTGTAACTCCTTGAGATCACTTCAGGCAACACAAAGAACTTTCTCAGAGAGCTTCCTTCTAGTTTTTATCTGAGAATATTTCCTTTGTCTCCATAGGCTTCAATGCAATCCAAAATATCCCTTCTCAGATTCCCCCAAAACAGTGATATTAAACTACTCCATGAAAAGAATCCTGTAACTCTGTGAGATTAATTCACACATCACAAAGCATTTCCTGAGAAACCTTCTTTCTAGTTTTTACATGAGGATATTTCTTTTGTCATCCTATGTTTCAATGTGCTCTGAAATATCTCACTGCATTTTCCAAGAAAACACTGTTAGTAAACTTCTCAGTGAAAAGAACAGTGTGTAAATCTGTGAGATCAATTGATACATCACAAAGCAATCTCTCCGAAAGCTTCTTTTTGGTTTTTATCTGAGGATATTTCCTTTCTCACCATAGGCTTCAATGCACTTTCAAATATCCCTTTGTAGATTCCAGGAAGACAGTGCTAGAAACTGCTCCAAGAAAAGAAACCTGAAACTCTGTGAGTTGAATTCACACATCACAAATAAACATCTCAGATAGCTTCTTTCTGGTTTTTATCTGAGAATATTTCCTTTATGACCATAAGCTTCAATGTGCTCTGAAATTTCCCATTGCAGATTCTAAGAAAACAGTTTCAGCAAACTGCTCAATGACAAGAACAGTGTCACTCTGGGAGATGAATTCACACATCACATAGCAGTTTCATATAAAGCTTCCTTCTATTTTTTTTCTGAGGGTATTTCCTTTGTCAACATAGGCTTCAGTGTGCTAAAAAATATCCTATTGCATATTCCATGAAAACAGTGTTTTCAAACTGCTCATTGAAAAAAACAGTGTAACTCTGTGAGATGAATTGACACATCAAAACAGTTTCTCAAAAAGCATCTTTTTCGTTTTTATCTGAGGTTATTTCTTTTTCACCATAGGTTTCAATGTGCTCCCAAATATCCTATTGCAGATTCCAAGAAAACAGTGTTAGTAAACTGCTCAATGAAAAGAACAGTGTAACTGTGCTATCAATTCACACATCACAAAGCAATCTCTCAGAAAGCTTCTTTTTGGTTTATTATCTGAGGATATTTCCTTTGTCACCAAAGGATTCAATGTGCTCCCAAATATCCTGTTGTAGATTCCATGAAAACAGGGTTATCAAACTACCCAATGTAAAGAATGGTGTAAGCCTATTAGGTGAATTCACACATCACAAAGAACTTTCTCAGAAAGCTTCTTTCTAGTTTTTATCTGAGGATATTTACTTTGTCACCATAGGCTTCAATGTGATCCCAAATATCCTTTCTCAGATTTCCCAACAACAGTGCAACCGAACTCCTAAATGAAAAGAATCAAGTAACTCTTTGAGATAATTTAACTCATCACAAAGTGGTTTCTCAGAAATCTTCCTACTTTTTATGTGAGGATATTTTCTTTGTCACCATAAGCTTCTGTGCGCTCCAAAATATCCCATTGCAGATTCCAAAAAACCAGTGTTACCAAACTGATAAATGAGAAGAACAGTGTAATTCTGTGAGATGAATTCAAACATCAAAAAGAAGTATAGCAGAAAGCTTCCTTTTGCTTTTTATCTGAGGAAGTTTCCTTTTCCACCATAGGCTTCAATGCCCTCCCTAATATCCTATTGCAGATTCAATGAAAACAGTGTTATCAAACAGCTCAATGAAAATAACTGTGTAACTCTGTGTGGTGAATTCACATATCACAAAGCAGTTTCTCAGAAAGTTTCTTTCTAGTTTTTATCTGAGGATATTTCCTTTTTCACTACAGGCCTCAATGTGCTCCAAAATATCCTATTGCACTTTCCATGAAAAGAGTCTTAGCATACTACTCAATGAAAAGAATGGTGTAATTCTGTGAGATGAATTCACTCATCACAAAGCAGATTATCAGAAAGCTTCTATTCGGTTTTTATCTGAAGATATTTCCTTTGTCACCATAGGATTCAATGTGCTCCCAAGTATCCTATTACAGATTCCATGAAGCCAGTGTTACCAGACTGCCTAATGAAAAGTACAGCGTAACTCTGTGAAATGAATTCACACGTCACAAAGCAGCTTTTCAGAAATTTTCTTTCTAGTTTTTATCTGAGGATATTTCCTTTTTCACTATAGTCCTCAAAGTGCTCCCAAATATCCCTTTGCATATTCCATGAAAACAGTGTTAGCAAACTACTACATGGAAAGAATGATGTACCTTGGTGAGATGAATTCACACATCACATACAAGTTTCTTAGAAAGCTTCTTTCTAGTTTTTTTTTGTAAGATATTTCCTTTGTCACCATAGGCTTCAAGGTGATTCAAAATTACTTGCTCAGATTTCCCAAAAACAGTGCTACCAAACTTCTCCATAAAAACAGTGGTTTAACTCTGTGAGATGAAGTCACACATCACATAGATGTCTCTCAGAAACATTCTTTTTGTTTTTGCCTGAGGCTATTTCCTTTGTCAAAATAAACTTCAGTGCACTCCAAAATATCCCATTGCAGATTCCAAGAAAACAGTGTTATCAAACTACTCAATGAAAAGAACAATGTAACTCTGAGAGATGAATTCACACATCACAAAGCAATTTCTCAGAAAGTTTCTTTCTAGTTTTTATCTGAGGGTATTTCCTTTTCACCATAGGCCTCAAGGTGCTCCTCAATATCCCTTTGCAGATTTCATGAAAATAGTGTCAGCAAAGTGCTCCATGGAAAGAAACTTGTACTCTGTGAGATGACTTCACACATCAGAAAGCAGTTTCTCAGAAAACTTCTTTCTAGTTTTTCTCTGAGGATATTTGCTTTGTCACCATAAGCTTCAAAGCACTGTGAAATATCCCTTTGCAGATTCCAAGAAAACAGTGTTAGCAGACTGCTCAATGAAAATAACATTGTAACACTGTGAGATGTATTCACACATCACAAAGAGGTTTCTCAGAAAGCGTCTTTTTGCTTTTTATCTGAGGATATTTCCTTGTCACCATAGGCCTCAATGTGCTCCCAAACATCCTCTTGCATTTTGAATGAAAACAGTGTTAGCACACTGCCTTATGAAAAGAACAGTTGGCTGGGTGAGGTGGCTCAAGCCTGTAATCACAGCACTTTGTGAGGCCGAGGCGGGCGGATCACAAGGTCAGGAGATCGAGACCATCCTGGCTAACACGGTGAAACCCCCCGTCTCTACTAAAAAAACAAAAAACTACCTGGGCGAGGTGGCGGGTGCCTGTAGTCCCAGCTACTCGGGGACTGAGGCAGGAGAATGGCGTGAACCCGGGAGGCGGAGCTTGCAGTGAGCTGAGATCCGGCCACTGCACTTTAGCTTGGGCAACTGAGCGAGACTCCATCTCAAAAAAGAAAAGAAAAGAAAAGAAAAGTGTAACTCTGTAAGATGTATTCACACATTACAAAGCAGTTTCTCAGAAAGCTTCTTTCTAGTTATTATCTGAGGATATTTTCTTTGTCACCACAGGCTTCAGTGGAATTCAAAATATGCCTTCTCAAATTCCCCAAAAACCCTGCTGGAAACTGCTCTTTGAAAGAAAGTCGTATCCCTGTGAGGTGAATTCACACATCAGAAACAAGTCTGTCACGAAGCTTCGTTCAAGTAATTATCTGAGGATATTTCCTTTGTTACCATAGACTTCAAAGCGATTAAAAATATCCCTTCTCAGATTCCCCAGAAACAGTGCTGCCAACTGTTCCATGAAAAGAATAGTGAACTCTGTGAGATGAATTAGCACATCACAAAGTGGTTTCTCAGAATGCTTCCTTCTAGTTTTTTAATGAGGATATTTACTTTGTCACCGTAATCTACAGTGTGCTCCAAAATATCCGATTGCAGAATCCAAGAAAACATAGTTAGCAAACTGCTCAATGAAAAGAACAGTGTAACTCTGTGAGATGAATTCACACATCACAAAGCAGTTTCTCGGAAAGCTGCTTTCTCCTTTTTATCTGAGGATATTTCCTTTGTCATCATAGACTTCAATGCAATCCAAAATATCCCATTTCAGATTCCATAAAAATAGTCTTAGAAAACTGCTCCATGGTAGGAAAGTGTAGCTCTGTGAGATGAAATCACACATCAGATATCAGATTATCAGAAAACTTCTTTCTAGTTTTTGTCTGAGGATTTTTCTTTGTCACCGTAAGCTTCAATGCACTCTGAAATATCACATTGCAGATTCCAAGAAAACATATTAGCAAACTGTTCAGAGAAATGAACAGTGTAACTCTGTGAGATGACTTCACACATCACAAAGCAGTTTCTCAGAAAACTTCGTTTTGGTTTTTATCTGAGGGTATTTGCTTTTTCACTCAAGGCCTGAATGTGCTCCCAAATATCTCTTTGCAGATTCCTCGAAAACAGTGCTAGCAAACTGCTCAAGAAAAAGTTTGGTGTAGCTCTGTGAGATGAATTCTTACATCACAAAGCAGTTTCTTAGAAAGCTTCTATCTAGTTTTTGTCTGAGGATATTTCCTTTTTTACTACAGCCCTCAATAGACTCCCAAATATACGTTTCCAGATTAAATGAAAACTGTGTTAGCAATCTGCTCCATGAAAATAAAGGTATAACTTTGTGAGATGAATTCACACATCATAAAGAACTTTCTCAGAAAGCTTCTTTCTCATTTATATCTGAGGATATTTCCTTAGTCACCATAGACTTCAATGCAATCCAAAATATCCCTTCTCAGATTCCCCAAAAACAGTGCTACCAAACTGATCCATGAAAAGAATCGTGTAACCCTGTGAGATGAATTAACACCACACAAAGCAATTTCTCAGAAAGCTTCTCTCTTGTTTTTGTCTGAGGATAGTTAAATTTTTGCCATAAGCTCAATATGCTTTGGAATATGTCATTGTAGATTCTAAGCAAACAGTGTTATCAAACTTCTGAATGAAAAGAACAGTGTAACTCTGTAAGATGAATTCACACATCACAAAGCACTTTGTCAGGAACTTCTTTCTAGTTTTTCTATTGGGATATTTCAATTTTCACTGCAGGCCTCAATGAGCTCCCAAACATCTCTCTGCTGATTCCAGGAAAACTGTGATAGCAAACTGCTCCATGAAAAGAAAGGTGTATCTCTGTGACATGAACTATCACATCATGGAGAACTTTCTCAGAAATCTTCTTTCTAGTTTTTATCTGAGGATATTTCCATTGTCAACATAAGCTTCAATGCAATCCAAAATATCCTTTTTCAGATTCCATGAAAACAACGTTAACAGACTAATCCATGAAAAGATACGTGTAACGCAGTAAGATGAATTAACACATCGCAAAGCAGTTTCTCAGAAAGCTCCTTCATGGTTTTCATCTGAGGATAATTCCTTTGTCACAATAGGCTTCAATTCATGCCAAAATGTCCTATTGCAGATTCCACAAAAAAGTGTTATCAAACTGCTCAATGAAAAGAATGGTATAGATCTTGTGATGAATTCACACATCACAAAGCAGTTCCTCAGAAAACTTCTTTCTAATTTTTATCTGAGGATATTGCCTTTTTCACTCTAGGCCAGAATGCACTCCAAAATATCCCTTTCCTCATTCCACGAAAACAGTGTCTGCAAACAGATCACTGAAAAGAAAGATGTCATACAATGAGATGAATTCGCACATCAAAATGAACTTTTTCAGAAATGTTTGTTCTAGTTTTTACCTGAGTGTTTTTCCTTAGTCACGAAAGGCTTCAATGTGACTGAAAATATTCCTTCTTAGTTTCCTCAAAAACAGTACTACCAAACTGATACATGAAAATAATTGTGTAAATCTGTGAGATGAATTAGCACATCACAAAGTGGTTTCTCAGAAAGCTTCTTTCTAGTTTTTATATGAAGATATTTTCTTTGTCACCTTAAGCTTCAATGTACTCTGAAATAATCCATGACAGGTTCCAAGGAAACAGTGTTAGTAGACTGCTAAATGAAAAAGGACAGTGTTTCTCTGTGAGATGAATTCACACGTCACAAAGCAGTTTCTCAGAAATCTTCTTTCTGGTTTTTATCTAAGCACATTTCCTTTTTCAATATAAGCCTCAATTCGCTCCCAAATATCCCTTTGCAGACTCCACAAAAGCAGTGTTAGCACACTGCTGCATGAAAAGAAAGGTGTAACACTGTGAGATGAATTTCCACATCACAAGGAAGTTTCTCAGAAAGCTTCTTTATAGTTAGTATTTCAGGATATTTCCTTTGTCACCACAGGCTTCAATGCGATCAAAATTATCCCTTCTCAGATTCTCCAAAAACAGGGCTACAAAACTGATCCATGGAAAGTATAATGTAAGTCCGTGAGCTGATCTAATGCATCATAAAGTGGTTTTGCAGAAAGTTTCCTTCTAGCTTTTTTATGAGTATATTTACTTTGTCAACATAAGCTTCAATGCACTCCGTAATATCTCATTACAGATTCCATGAAAACAGTGTTAGCAAACTGCTCCATGGAAAGAAAGGTGTAACTCTGAGAGATGAATTCACATATCACAAAGCAGTTTCTCAGACAGCTTGTTTCAAGTTTTTATATGTGGTATTTCCTTTGTCACCATAATCTTCAATATGATCCAAAATATCCCGTCTCAGATTCCCCAAAAACAGAGATACGAAACTGCTCCATGAAAGAAATCGTGTAATGCTGTGAGATAAATTAACACATCTCAAAGCTTTTTCTCAGAAATTTTCTTTCTAGTTTTTACATGAGGATATTTTTGTTGTCACCAAAGGCCAAAATGCGATCCAAAATAGCCCTTCTCAGATTTCCCAAAAACAGTGTTAACAAACAGCTGCATGAAAAGAATCGTGTAACTCTATGACATGAATTCACACATCACAAAGCAGTTTCTCCGAAAGCTTCCTTCTAGTTTTTGTCTGAGAATATTTCCTTTGTCACCATTAGCCCCAATGCACTCCAAAATATTCCATTGCAGATTCCAAGAGAACAGTGTTAGAAAACTGCTTAATAAAAAGTACAGTGTAACTCTGTGTGATGGATTCACACATCACCAAGCAGTTTCTCAGAAAGTTTCTTTCTAGTTTTTATCTGAACATATTTCCTTTTTCACTTTAGGCCTCAATGCACTCCCAAATATGCCTTTGGAGATTTCACGAAAACACTGTTAGCAAACTGCTTCATGAAAAGAAAGGTGCAACTCTGTGAGATGAATTCACACATCATGAAGAACTTTCTCAGATATCTTCTTTCTAGTTTTTAATCTGAGGATATTTCCTTAGTCACCATAATCTTCAATGCAATCAAAAATATCCCTTCTCACTTTACCCAAAAATGTTGCTACAAAACTGATTCACAAAAAGAATTGTGTAATTCAGTGATATGAATTAATACATCTCAAAGCAGTTTCTCAGAAAGCTTCTTACTAGTTTTTATACGAAGATATTTCCTTTGTCACCATAAGTTTCAATGTGCTCTAAAATATCCCATTGCTGATGCCAAGAAAACCGTGTAAACAGGCTGCTAAATGGAAAGAACAGTGTAACACTGTGTGATGAATTCACACATCACAAAGCAGTTTCTCAGAATGCTTCCTTCTAGTTATTATCTGAGGATATTTCCTTTTTCACCATAACCCTCAATGCACTCCCAAATATACCTTTGCACATTCCACAAAAACAGCATTAGCAAAGTACTCCATGAAAAGGAAGGTATAACTCTCTGGGATGAATTCACACATCACAAATATTTTTCTCAGACAGCTTCTTTCTTGTTGTTACATGAGGATAATTCCTTTGTCACCTTAGGCTTCAATGGTATCCAAAATATCCCTTCTCAGTTTACACAGAAACAAAGATATAAAACTGATCTGTGAAAACAATCGTGTAACTCTGTAAGATGAATTCAGAAATCCTAAAGCAGTTTCTCAGAAAGTTTCTTTCTTATTTTTTCTGAGGATATTTCCTTTTTCACCATTATCTTCAATGCACTCTGACATATCCCATTGCAGATTACAAGAAAACAGTGTTAGCAAACCTCTCAATGAAAGGAACAGTGTAACTCTGTGAGATGAATTCACACATCACAAAACAGTTTCTCAGAAAGCTTCTTTCTAGTTTTTATCTGAGGTTATTTCCTTCGTTATCATAGACCTCACTGCGCTCCCAAATATCCTTTTGCAGATTCCACGAAAACAGGTTTAGCAAACAGCTCCATGATAAGAAAGGTGTAACTTGGTGAGAGGAATTCACACATCACAAATAACTTTCTCAGAAATCTTATTTCTAATTTTTATCTGGGGATATTTCCTTTGTTACCATAGGCTTCAACATGATCCAAAATTCCCCTTTTCAGATTCCCCCAAAACAGAGTTATTAAACTGTTCCTAGAAAAGGATCATGCAGCCCTGTGAGATGAATTAGCACACCACAAAGCAGTTTGTCAGAAAGCTTCTTTCTAATTTTTGTCTGAGGATATTTCCTTTTTCACCATAGGCCTCAAGGTGCTCCTAAATATCCCTTCTCAGACATCACAAAAGCAGTGATGCCAAAGTGCTTCCTCAACAAAAATGTAGAGCTCTATGAGATGAATGCACACATAACAAAGGAGTTTCTCCAAAAGCTTCTCTCCAGTTGTTACCTAAGGAAATTTCTTTCTTCACCTCAGGCCCCTATGCACTCCAAAATATCCCTCTGCAGATTCCACAAAAACAGTGCTAACAAACAGCTCCATGAAAAGAAAGATGTAACTCTGTGAGATAAATTGACCCTTCACATAGCAGTTTCTCAGGAAGATTCTGTGTAGTTTTTAGCTGAGGATATTTCCTTTTCCACCATAGGCTTCAACGCACTCCAAAGTTTACTGTCTGTAACACCACAAACAGAGATTGTTGATTGAGCTGTTTGGCATCACTGTTTTTGTGGTATCTGAGAAGAGATATTTGGGAGAACATTGCTCCCAAGTGCTCTCTCAACAGAAACGTTTAGTTCTGTGAGACGAATGCACACATCACAAAGGATTTTCTCCAAAAGGTTCTCTCCAGTTTTTACCTGAAGAATTTTCTTTTTCACCTTAGGCCTCTAGGCATTCCCGAATATCCCACTGCAGATTACGCAAAAACAGTGCTACCAAACTGCACAATGAAAAGAATGGTTTCACTCTGTGAGATGAATTCACCCACCAAGAAGTAGTTTCTCAGGAAAAAAAATTAATTTCTAATTTTTTTCTGAGGATATTTCCTATTCCACCATATTCTTCAATGTGCTCCCAAATATCCCTTCTAAGACACCACAAAAAGAATGATGCCAAAGTGCTCCCTCAACAGAAACGTTTAGCTCTATGAGATGAATGCACATATCACAAAGGAATTTCTCAGAAAGCTTCTCTGCAGTTTTTACCCGAAGATGTTTCCTTTTTGCCATTGGACTCAATGTGCGCCCAAATATCCCTTTGCAGATTCCACAAAACAGTGTTACCAAACTGCTTAATGAAAAGAAAGGTGTAACTCTGTGAGAGGAATTCACTTATCAGAAAGCACTTTCTCAGAAAGATTCTTTCTATTTCAAATCTGAGGATATTTCTGTTTTCACCATAGGCGTCAATGTTCTCCCAAATATCTCTTCTCAGATACCAGAAAAACAGTGATGCCAAATTGCTCAATCAACAAAAAGGTTAAACTCCATGACATGAATTAACCCATAAATAAACTGTTTCTTGCAAAGCTTCTCTCCAGTTTTTATAAGAAATTATTTCATTTTTCACTGTAGGCCTCTAGGAGCTCCTGATCATCCCTTTGTAGATTCCATAAAAACAGTGCTACCAAACTGCTCAAAGGAAACAAAGGTGTAACTCTGTGTGATGAATTCACCCATCACAAAGGAATTTATTGGAAAGCTTCTTTCTAGTTTTTATCTGAGGATATTTTCTTTTCCACCTTCTGCTTCTTTCTAGTTTAAATCTGAGGATATTTCCTTTTTCAACATTGAAGATTCCATAAAAACAATGAGATCAAAGTGTTCTATGAAAAGAATCATGTAACTCTGTGACATTAACTCAAAAATCACAAAGTAGGTTATCAGAAAGCTTCTTTTTAATTATTGTCAGAGGATATTTCCTTTGTCACTCTAGCTTCAATGTTCTCAAAAATATCCCATTGCCGATTCCAAGATAACAGTGTTAGTAATCTGCTCAATGAAAAGAACAGTGTATCTCTGTGATATGAATTCATTCATCACAAAGCAGTTTCCCAGAAAGCTTCTTTATGGTTTTTATCTATGGATATTTCCATTTTCACCATAGGCTTCAATTTGCTCCCAAATATCCTATTGCAGATTCCAAGAAAACATTGTTAACAAACTGCTGAATGAAAAGAACCCTGTAACTCTGTGAGATGAATTCACACATCACAAAGCAGTTTCTCAGAAAGCTTCTTTTTAGATTTTATCTGAGGATATTACTTTTGTCACCATAGGCTTCAATTCAATCCAAAATATGCCTTCTCAGATTCCCCAAAAACAGTGCTACCAAACTGCTCCATGAAAAGAATCATGTAACGCAGAGAGATGAATTAACACATCACAAGGTGGTTTCTCAGAAAGCTTCTTTCTAGTTTTTACATGAGGGTATTTACTTTACCACTATGGGCTTCAAAGTGCTCCAAAATATCCCTTTTGTGACATCACAAAAACAGTGTTGTAAAAGTGGTACCTAAAAATAAATGTTTATCTCCATGAGATGAATACACATATCACAAAGGAGTTTCTCCAAACGCTTCTCTCCAGTTGTTACCTGAAGAATTTTATTTTATCAACTTAGGTCTCTATGTGCTACCAAATAACCCTCTGCAGATCCCACAAAACAGTGCTAAAAAACTGCTCCATGAAAAGAATGATGTAACTCTGTGACATAAATTGACCCATCACAAAGCAGTTTCCCAGGAAGCTTCTTTCTAATTTTTGTCTGAGGACTTTCACTTTGTCACCAAAAGATTCAATCCATTCCGAAATATCCCATTGCAGATTCCAAGAAAACAGTGTTAGTAAACTGCTCAATGAAAAGAAAAGTGTAACTCTGTTAGTAAACTGCTCAATGAAAAGAAAAGTGTAACTCTGTGAGATCAATTCACACATCACAAAGCAATCTCTCAGAAAGCTTCTTTTTGGTTTATTATCTGAGAATATTTCCTTTGTCACCATAGGATTCAACGTACTCCTAATTATTTATCCTGTTGCAGATTCCATGAAAACAGGGTTATCAAACTGCTAAATGTAAAGAATTGTGTAAGTCTGTTAGATGAATTCACACATCACAAAGAACTTTCTCAGAAACCTTCTTTCTAGTTTTCATCTGAGGATATTTACTTTGTCATCACAGGCTTCAATGCGATCTGTAATATCCCTTCTCAGATTCCCCAGAAACAGTGCAACCAAATGACTAAATGAAAAGAATCATGTAACTCTGTGAGATGAATTAACACACCACAAAGCAGTTTCTCAATAAGCATCTTTCTACTTCTATATGAGGACATTTCCTTTGTCATCATGATCATCTGTGCGCTCCAAAATATCACATTGCATATTCCAAGAAAACAGTATTAGCAAACTGCTCAATGAAAAGAACAGTGTACCGATGTGAGATGAATTCACAGATCACAAAGCAGTTTCTCAGATAGCTTTTTTCTAGTTTTTATCTGAGGATATTTCCTTTTTCACCATAGGCCTCAATGCACTCCCATATATGCCTTTGCAGATTCCACAAAAACAGTGTAGGTAGCTTACTCCGTGACAAGATATGTATAACTCTGTGAGATGAATTCTCACAACACAAAGAAGTTTCTCAGAACATTTCTTTCTTGTTTTTATCAAAGGGTATTTCCTTTGTCACCATAGGTTTCAATGCGATCCAAAATATCCTTTCTCAGATTAACCAATAACATTGCCACAAAAATGCTAAATGAAAAGAAAGGTGTACCTCTGTGAGATGAATTCATAAATCACAAAGCAGTTCGAGGGAAACTTCTTTCTAGTTTTTTTCTGAGGATATTTACTTTTTCACTATAGACTTCAATGTAATGTAAAATATTACTTCTGAGATTCCAGAAAAACAGTGCTACCAAAGTGCTCCTTGAAAAGTTCGTGTAACTCTGTGAGATGAATTCACAAATCACGAAGAGGTTTCTCAGAAAGCTTCTTTCTAGTTTTGTTCTGAGGCTATTTCCTTTGTCACCCTAAGATTCAAAGAGCTTGAAAATATACCATTGCAGATTACAAAAAAAGGAACACTCGAACTCTGTGAAACGAATTCACACATCACAAAGTAGTCTCTCAGAAAGGTTACTTTTGCTATTTATCTGAGGATATTTACTTTGTCACCATAGGCTTCAAAGCACTCTGAAATATTCTGTTGTAGATTACAGGAAAACATTGTTAGCATACTGCGAAATAAAAAGAATGCTGTAATTTTGTGAGATGAATTCACACATCAAAGAGCAGTTTCTCAAAAAGTTTCTTTCTGGTTTTTATCTGAGGATATTTCCTTTTTCACCACAGGCTTCAATGTTTTCCCAAATATCCCTTTGTAGACTCCACGAAAACAATGTTAGCAAACTGCTCCATGAAAACAAAAGTGTGAATCTGTGAGATGAATTCACACATCACAGAGAACTTTTTCAGAAAGCTTCTTTCTAGTTTTTATCTGAGGATATTTCCTTAGTCACCACAGGCTTCAATGCAATTCAAAATATCTCTTCTCAGTTTCCCAAAAAACAGTACTACCAAACTGCTACATGAAAAGAATTGTGTAACTCTGTGAGATAAATTAACACATCAGAAAGCAGTTTCTCAGAATGTTTCTTTCTAGTTTTTATTTGAGGATATGTCCTTTGTCATCATAAGCTTCAACGCACTCTGAAATATCACATTGCAGATTCTAAGAAAATAGTGTTAGCAAACTGCTCAATGGAAAGAACAGTGTAACACTGCGAGATGAATTCATACATCACAAAGCAGTTGCTGGGAGAGCTTCTTTCTAGTTTTTATCTGACGATATTTCCTTTTTCACTATATGCCTCAATGCGCTACCAAATATCCCTTTGCAGATTCCATGAAAAGAGTGTAAGCAAGATGCTCCATGAAAAAAAGGTGTAACCCTGTGAGATGAATTCACACGTCACAAAGAACTTCCTCAGAAAGCTTCTTTAAGTTATTATCTGTAGATACTTCCTTTGTCACTGTAGGCTTCAATGCAATCCACAATATCCCATCTCAGATTCCCCAAAAACAGTGCTACCAAGCAGATCCATGAAAAGAATCGTGTAACTCCATGAGATGAATTAATGCATCAAAAAGCAGTTTTTCACAAAATCTCTTTCTCCTTTCAATCTGAGGATATTTTCTTTTTCACTAAAGACTTCAATGCATTCCCTAATATCCGTTTGCCGATTCCACGAAGGGAGTGTTAGCAAACTGCTTCGTGAAAAGAAAGGTGTAACTGTGTGAGATGAATTCAGACATCACAAGGAACTTTTTCAAAAAACTTCTTCCTAGTGTTTACCTGAGGATATTTCCTTTGTCACCATAGGCTTCAATGCAATTCAATATATCCCTTTTCAGGTTAATCAAAAACAGTGCTACCACACCACTCCATAAAAACAGTGGTGTAACTCTGTGAGATGAATATGCACATTAAAAGTTTCTCAGAAACCTTCTTTCTAGTTTTTATGTGAGGATATTTCATTTTTCACCAAATCCTCAATGCCCTCTGGAATATCCCATTGCAGATTAAACGGAAAAAGTGAAAAAGTGTAAGCAAACTTCTCAATGGAAAAAACGGTCTAAATCTGTAAGATGAATTCACACATCACAAAGCAGTTTCTCAGAAAGCTTCCTTTTTGATTTTCATATGAGGATATTTTCATTGTCACCATAGGCTTCAATGCACTTCAAACTATCCTATTGCATATTCCACAAAAGGAGTGTTATCAGACTGCTCAATGAAAAGAATGGTGTAAATCTGTGAGATGAATTCACACATCACAAAACAGTTTCTCCGAATGCTTCTTTCTAGTTATTATTTGAGGATATTTCCCTTTTCACCAGTCTTTAATACGCTCCCAAATATCCATTTGCAGATTCCACAAAAACAATGTTACCAAACCGCTGAATGAAAAGAATGGTGTAACTCTGTGAAATGAATTCATACATCACAAATCAGTTTCACAGAAAGCTTCTTTCTTTTTTTTATAGGAGGTTATTTCCTTTGTCACCATAAACTTCAATGTGCTCAAAAATATCCCATTGCACATTCCAAGAAAACAGTGTTAGCAAACTCCTCAATGAGAGTAATAGTGTAACTCTCTGAGATGAATTCCCTGATCACAAAGCAGCTTCCCAGAAAGCTTCTTTCTAGTTATTATCCGAAGATATTTCCTTTATCACCATAAACTTCAATGCAATTCAATATATCTTTCTCAGATTCCACAAAGATAGTGCTGGAAAACTGTTCCAGGAAAAGAAAGTTATATCTCTGTGAAGTGAATTCACACATCAGAAGGAAGTTTCTCAGAAAGCTTCTTGCTAGTTTTTATCTGAGGATATTTCCTTAGTCACCATAGACATCAATGTGATCCAAAGTATCCATTCTCAGTTTCCCCAAAACAGTGCTACAAAACAGCTCCACGAAATGAATCATAAACTCTGTGAGATGTATTAGCACATCACAAAGTGGTTTTTCCAAATGATTCCTTCTGGGTTTTTTGTGAGAATATTTCCTTCATCACTATAAGCTACAATGTGCTTCAAAATATCACATTGCAGATTCCAAGAAAACTGTTAGCAAACTGCTCAATGAAAAGATCAGTGTAATTCTGTGAGATGAATTGACACATCACAAACAGTTTATCAGAAAGCTTCTTCCTAGTTTTTATATGAGCATAGTCCTTTCTTACCATAGACCTCAAACCACTCACAAATATCCCTTTGCAGATTCCGAAAAAACAGTGTTAGCACACTGCTCAAAGAAAACAAAGTTGTAACTGTGATGAAGTCAGCCATCATAAATGATGAATCTGTGAGTTGAATTCATACATCACAAAGCAGTTTCTCAGATAGCTTCTTTCTGTTTTTTGTTGGAGGATATTTTCTTTGTCATCATAGGCTTCAATGTGCTCCAAAATATCCTATTGCAGATTCCACGAAAACAGTGTTATCAAACTGCTCAATGTAAATACCAGCGGAACTCTGTGAGATGAATTCACATATGACATAATTTCTCAGAAATCTTCTTTCTAGTTTTTAATTGAGGATATTTCCCTTGACACCATAGGCTTCAGTGTGATCCAAACATCCCTTCTCAGATTCCCCAAAAACAGTGCCTCCAGACTGTTCCATGAAACGAATGATGTAACTCTGTGAGATGAATTCACATATCACAAAGATGTTTCTCAGAAAACTTCTTTCTAGTTTTTATATGAGTATATTTCCTTTTTCACCATTTTAATCAATGCAATTCCCAATATCCCATGCAGATTAAATGCAAAAATTGTTAGCAAACTTTTCAATGAAAAGAATGGTGTAACTCTGTGGGCTGAATTCACACATCACAAAGCAGTTTCACTGAGAGCTTCCTTTTGGGCTTTAATCTCTGGATATTTCCTTTGTCGCCATAGACTTCAATGCACAGCGAAATATCCTATTGCAGATTTCATGAAAACAGTGTTATCAAACTGCTCAATGAAAAAAGTGGTGAAACTCTGTAAGATGAATTCACACATAACAAAGCTGTTTTTCAGAATCCTTCTTTCAATATCGTCAGTTTTTATCTGAGGATATTCCCTTTGTCACCACAGGCTTCAATGCAATCCAAAATATCCGTTCTCAGATTCCCCAAAAACAGTGCTACCAAACTGCTCCTTGAAAAGAATGGTGTATATCTGTGAGATGAAATCACACATCACAAAACTGCTTATCAGAGAACTTCTTTCTAGTTTTTATATGAGGATATTTCCTTTTAAAACATAGGCTTCAATGTGCTCCCAAATATCCCTTCTCAGACACCACAAAAATAGTGATGCCAAAGTTCTCCCTCAACGGAAACATTTACCTCTATGAGATGAAAACACACATCACAAAGGAGTTTCTCTTAAAGCTTCTATCCAGTTTTTACCTGAAGATATTTCCTTCTAAAATTTGGATTCTATGCACTCCCGAATATCCCTTTGCAGATTCCAGTTCACCCATCACATTGCAGTTTCTCAAAAAGGTTCTTTCTAGTTTAAATCGAGGATATTTTATTTTTCACCATAGGCTTCAATGTGCTCAAAAGTAACTCCCCTCAGATGCCACAAAAAGAGTGATGATGAACTGCTCAATCAACAAAAAGTTTAAACTCTTTCAGAAAGTTACACACATCACAAAACTGTTTCTCGAAACGTTTATCTCTAGTTTTTATCCGAAGTTTTTCCTTTTCCACCATAGACCTCTAGGAGTTTCTGCATATCCCTTTCCAGACTCCATAAAAACAGTGTTACCAAACTGCTCAAAGAAAACAAAGTTGTAACTGTGATGAAGTCAGCCATCATAAAGAAATTTCTCAGAACCCTTCTTTCTAGTTTTTATCTCAGGATATTCCCTTTTCTACCATTGGCTTCCATGCACTACCAAATATCCCTTCTCAGACACCCCAAAACAGTGATGCCAAAGTGCTCTCTCAACAGAAAGCTTTACCTCTATGAGATGAATTCACACATCACAAAGGAGTTATCAGAAACTTTATCTCAAGTTTTTACCTGAAGATATTCCCTTTTTCAACATTGGCCTCTATCCGCTCCCAAATATCCCTTTGCATATTCCATAAAAACAGTGTTAACAAACTGCTCGATGAAAAGAAAGATTTAACTCTGTGAGATGAATTCAGCCATCACAAAACAGTCTCTCAGAAAGTTTCTCTCTAGTTTTTATCTGTGCATTTTTACAAATCCACCATCAACCTCAATGTGCTCCCAAATACCCCTTCTCAGACACCACAAAAACAGTGATGCCAAACTCCTAAATAAACAGAATGGTTTATCTCTATGAGGTGAATGCACACATCACAAAACTGTTTCTCAAAAACCTTCTCTACAGTCTTTATCTGAACATATTTACTTTTCCAACATAGGCCTCTATGAGCTCCTGAAAATCCCTTTGCAGATTCCACAAAAACAGGGCTACTAAACTGCATAATGAAAAGAAAGATGTAACTCTGTGCAATGAATTCGCCCATCACAAAGCAGTTTCTCAGAAAGCTTCTTTATAGTTTTTACCTGAGGATATTTCCTTTTTCAGCATAGGCCTCAAGGCACTCCAATTTATCCCTTTGCAGATACCAGGAAAGCAGTGTTAGCAAACTGCTCCATGAAAAGAAAGGTGTAACTCTGTGAGATGAATTCACACATCACAAAGAACTTTCTCAGAAAGCTTCTGTCTAGGTTTTATTTGATGATACTTCCTTTGTCACCATAGGTTTCAATGCAATTTAATATACCCCTTCTCAGACTCCCTAAAAACAGTGCTACCAAATTAATCCATGAAAAAAATCGTGTAACTCTGTGAGATGAATTGACGCATCAGAAAGCAGTTTCTCAGAAAGCTTCTTTCTAGTTTTTGTATGAGAATATTTCCTTTGTAACCATAAACTTCAAAGCACTCCGAAATAGCCGATTGCGGACTCCAAAAAAACAGTGTTAGCAAACTGCTCAATGAAAAGAAAGTTGTAACTCTGCGCGATGAATTTACACGTCACAAAGCAGTTTCTCAGAAAGCTTCTTTCTAGTTTTTATCTGAGGATATTTAGTTTTTCACCATAGACCTAAAAGTGCTCAAAATATTCCTTTGCAGATTCCACGAAACAATTGTTTGCACATGATCCAGGAAAAGAAAGGTATAACTCTGTGAGTTGAATTCATGCATCACAAAGAACCTTCTCAGAAATATTCCTTCTGGTTTTTATCTGAGGATATTTCCTTTTTCACCATATTTTTCAATGCAATTCAAACTATTCCTTTTCAGATTTCCTGAAAACAGCGCAACCAAACTGCTCCATGAAAAAAAATGTGTAACTGTGTGAGATGAATTAAAACATCACAAAGCGGTTTGTCAGAAAGCTTCTTTCTAGTTTTTCTCTGAGGATATTTCATTTGTCACTATACACTTCAGTATGCTCCCAAATATGCTATTGCACATTCTACAAAACAGTGCTATCAAACTGCTGAAAGAAAAGAACAGTGCAACTCTGTGAGATGAATTCACACATATGCAAGCACTTTCTCAGAAAGCTTCTTTCTAGTTTTTGTCTGAGGATATTTGTTTGTCGCCATAGGCTTCAAGGTGATCCAAAATATCCCTTCTCAGATTCCTCAAAAACAGTGTAACCAAACTGCTCCATAAAAAGAATTTTGTTACTCTGTGAGGTAAATTCACAAATTGTCAAACAGTTTCTCTGAAAGCTTCTTTCTAGTGTTTGTCTGAGGATATTTCCTTTGTCATGATTAGCTTCAATGCAAACGAAAATATCCCTTCCCACATACCCTAAAAACAGTACTACCAAACTGATCTATGAAATGTATCGTGTATCTCCATTAGAAGAAATCACAGCACAAAGAATTTTCTCAGAAAGCTTCTTTCTAGTTTTTGTCTGAGGATATTTTCTTTTCGTCATAAGCTTGAATGTGCTCTGAAATATCCCAACACAGATTCCAAGAAAACTGTGTTAACAAAATGTTCAATGAAAATAACAATGTGACTCTGTGAGATGAATTCAAACATCACAAAGCAGTTTCTCGGTAAGTTCTTTTTGGGTTTTATGTGGGGATATTTTCTTTGTCACCATAAGCTTCAATGCGCTCCCAAATATCACAATGCAGATTCCATGAAAACAGTGTTATCAAACAGCTCAATGAAAAGAACCATGTAACTCTGTGAGATGAATTCACACATCACAAAGCAGTTTCTCAGAAAGCTTCTTTCTAGTTTTTAACTGAGGGTATTTCCCTTTTCACTATAGGCCTCAATGCGCTCCCAAATAACCCTTTGCAGATTCCACGAAAACAGTTTTAGCAAACTACTCAATGAAAACAACAGTGTAACTCTGTGAGATGAATTCACACATCACAAAGCAGTTTTTCAGAAAGCTGCTTTCCAGTTTTTACCTGAGGATATTATGTGTTTTACCATAAACCTCAATACTCTCCCAAATATCCCTTTGCAGACTCCATGAAAACAATGTTAGCAAATGGCTCCATGAATGGAAAGGTGTATGTCTGTGAGTTGAATTCACACATCACAAAGAATTTTCTCAGAAAGCTTCTTTCTAGTTTATGCCTGATGGTATTTCCTTTGTCACCATAGGTTTCCATGCAATCCAAAATATCCCTTTTCAGATTGCCCTAGAAAAGGTGTTACCCAACTGATCCATGAAAATAATTGTGTAAAACTGTGAGATGAACTCGCAAATCACAAAGCAGTCTCTCAGAAAACTTCTTTTTGCTTTTGTCTGAGGATATTTCATTTGTCACTTTAAATTTCAATCTGCTCTGAAATAACACATAGCAGATTCCACGAAAACAGTGTTAGCAAACTGCTCAATGAAAACAACAGGGTAACTCTGTGTGTCTGAGTATATTTCCTTTGTCACCATGAGCTTCAATGTGCTCCAAAATATCCCCTTGTAGATTCCAAGAATGCAGTGTGAACAAACTTCTCAATGAAAAGAACAGTGTAACTCTGTCAGATGAATTCACAAATCACAAAGAAGGTTGTTGGAAAGTTTCTATTTGGTTTTTATCTCATTATATTTCCTTTGTCACCATAGGTTTCAATGTGCTCACAAATATCCTATTGCAGATTCCAGAAAAACAGTGTTAACAAACTGCTTAATGAAAAGAATGCTGTAACCTGTGTGATGAATTCACATATCACAAAGCAGTTTCTCAGAAAGTTTCTTTCTAGTTTTTTCTGAGGATATTTGCTTTGTCACCATAGGCTCCATGGCGCTCTCTTATATCCCTTTGCAGATTCCATAAAAACAGTGTTACCAAACTGCTCCAATAAAAGATTCGTGTATCTCTGTGAGGTGAGTTCACACATTGCAAAGCAGTTTCTCAGAAAGCTTCTTTCTAATTTTTATCTGAAGATACTAACTTTGTCACCTTTGGTTTCAATGCAATTCAAAATATTCTTTCTCTGATACACCAAAAACAGAGCTACCGAACTGCTCCACGAAAAGAAAGGTGGAACACTGTGAGATAAATTCGCACATCACAAAGAAGTTCCACAAAAAGCTTCTTTCTAGATATTTTCTGAGGATATTTCCTTTGTCACCTTAGAGTTCGATGCGATTCACAATATCCCTTCTCAGATATCCCAAAATAGTGCTACCAAAATGCTCCATGAAAAGAAAAGTGTAACTTTGTGAGATGAATTCATTAATCACAAAGCAGTTTTTCAGATAGCTTCTTTCTAGGTTTTGTCTAAAAATATTTCCTTTTTCACCAAAAGCTTCAATGTGCTCCGAAATAACTCATTCCAGATTCCAAAATACAGTGTAAGCAAACTTCTCAGTGAAAATAACAGCATAACCCTGTGAGATAAATTCGCACATCAAAAAGCAGCTTATTGGAAAACTTCTTTCTCATTTTTATCTCAGGATATTCCCTTTGTCACCATAGGCTTCAATGCCATCCAAAATATTCCTTCTCAGATTCCCCAAACACATTGTTACCATAAAACTACATGAAACAAATCGTGTTACTCTGTGAGATGAATTAACACATGACAAAGCTGTTTCTCAGAATGCTTCTTTCTATTTTATATATGAGAATATTTCCTTTGTCACCATAAGCTACAATGTTCTCTGAAATATCCCGTTGCAGATTCCAAGAAAGCAGTGTTAGCAAACTGCTGAATGAAAAGAAAACTGTAATTCTGGGAGATGAATTCACACATCACAAAGCTTTCCAGAGAAAGCTTCTTTTTGGTTTTTATCTGAGGATATTTTCTCTGTCACCATGTACTTCAATGTGCTCACAAATATACTGTTGCAGATTCCACGAAAACAGTGATATCAAACTGCTCAATGAAAAGAACAGTGTAACCCTGTAAGATGAATTCACACATCACGATGAACTTTCTCAGAAAGATTCCTTTTTCTTTTTATCTGAGGATATTTACTTTGACACTGTAGGCCTCAATGTGATCAAAAATATTCCTTCTAAGATATCCCAAAAACAGTGCTATCAAACTGCTCCATGAACAGAATCTTGTAACTCTGTGAGATGAATTTACACATCAGAAATCATTTCCTCAGAAAGATTCTTTCTAGTTTTTATATGAGGGTATTTCCTTTGTCACCTTAAGCTTCAATGTGCTCAGAAATATTCCTTTACAGATTCCACAAAAACATTGTCAGCAAACTGCTCAATAAAAAGAAAGGTGTAAATCTGTGAGATGAATTCACAAATCATCAAGCAGTTTCTCAGAAAGCTTCTTTCTAGTTTTTGTCTAAGGATATTTCCATTGTCGCTGTAAGGTTCAATGCACTGTGAACTATCCCATTGCGGATTCCTCGAACACAGTGTTAGCAAACTGCTCCAAGAAAAGAATCATGTAACTCTGTGAGATGAATTCACACATCAAAAAGTGGTTTCCTAGAAAGCTTCTTTCTAGTTTTTATCAGATTGTTTCCTTTGTCACTGAAAGATTCAAAGCATTTCAAAATATCCTTCTCAGATTGCCCAAAAACACTGCTACCAAAAGTGCTCCATGAAAGCAATCGTGCAAATATGAGAGATAAATTCACAAATCACAAAGCAGTTTCTCAGAAATCTTCTTTCTGGTTTTTGTCTGAGGATTTTGCCTTTGTCACCATAAGCTTTAATTCACTCCAAAATATCACATTGCACATTCCAAGAAAACAGTGTTAACAAACTGCTCAGAGAAATGAGCAGTGTAACTCTGTGAGATGACTTCACACATCACAAAGCAGTTTCTCAGAAAGCTTCTTTTTGGTTTTCATCTGAGGGTATATTCCTTTTCACTCTAGGCCTGAATGCGCTCCCAAATATCTCTTTGCAGATTCCACGAAAACAGTGTTAGCAAATTGCTCAATGAAAAGTATGGTGTATCTCTGTGAGATGAATTCACACATCACAAAGCAGTTTCTCAGAAATCTTCTTTCTAGTTTTTATCAGTGGATACTTACTTTTTCAAGATAGGCCACAATTCACTCCCAAATATCCCTTTGCAGATTCTACGAAAACAGTTTTAGAAAACTGCTCAATGAGAAGATCGGTGTATCTCTGTGAAATGATTTCACACATCACAAAGCAGTTTCTTAGAAAGATTCTTTATAGTTTTTATCGGAGGATATTCTTTTTTTCACCATCAGCCTCAAAGCTCTCCAAAATATCCCTTTGCAGGTTCCATGAAATCAGTGTTAGCAAACGGCTCAATGATAACAAAGGTGTATCTCTGAGGGGTGAATTCACACATCAGAAAGAACTTTCTCAAAAATTCTCTTTCTTGTTTTTCTCTTAGGATATTTTCTTTATCAACATAGATGTCAATGAGATCCAATATATCCCTTCTCAGATTCTCCAAAAACAGTGTTACCAAATTGATCCATGAAAAGAATCATATTACTCTGTGAGATGAACTTAAAAATCACAAACTGGTTTCTCAGAATACTTCTGTCTAGTTTTTATATGAGGATGTTTCCATTGTCACCATAAGCTTCAATACGTTCCAAAATATCCCATTGAAGATTCCAAGAAAACTGTGTTAGCAAACTGATCAATGTAAGGAAAAGCGTAAATCTGTGAGATGAACCCACACATCACGAAGGAGTTTCTCAGAAAGCTTCTTTGTAGTTTTTTTCTGAGGTTATTTCCTTGTTCACCATATTCCTCAATGTGCTCCCAAATATCCTTTTGCAGATTAATCCAAAACAGTGTTTCCAAACTGCTCCATGAGAAGAATGATATAACTCTGTGAGATGAATTCACGCATCTCAAAGAAGTGTCTTAGAAAGCTTCTTTTTAGTTTTTATCTGTGGATATTTCCTTTTTCTATCTAGGAATTATTGTGCTTTGAAATGTCCCATTCCAGGTTCCACGAAAACAGTGTTTGCAAATTACTTCATGCAAAGAAAGGTGTAACTCTGTGACATAAATTCACACATCACAAAGAACTTTCTCAGAAAGTTTCTTTCTAGTTTTTATCTAAGGATGTCTCTTTGTCACCATTGGCTTCAATGCGATCCAAAATATCCTTCTTCAGATTCCCCAAAAACAGTGCTACCAAACCAATCCATGAACAGTATCATGTAACTCTGTGAGATGAATTAACACATCAAAAAACAGTTTCTCAGAATGCTTGGTTCTAGTTCTTATCAGAGGATATTTCCTTTGTTGTCATAAGTTTCATCTCCATCCAAAATATCCCTTCTCAGATTCCCCAAAAACAGTGCTACCAAACTCCTCCATGAAAAGCATCCTGTAACTTTGTGAGGTGAAGTCAGAAATCACAAAGCAGTTTCTCAGAAAGCTTCTTTCTGGCTTTTGTCTGAAGACATACCCTTTGTCACTGTAGGCTTCAATGCACTCCCAAATATTCTATTGCACTTTCCACGAAAACAGTGTTTTCAAACAGCTAAATGAAAACATCAGTATATCCCTGTGAGATGAGTTTACCCATCCCAAGTAGTTTCTCAGATAGCTTCTTTCCAGTTTTTATCTGAGGATGTTTCCTTTTACACCACAGGTCTCAATGCACTCCCATATATCTCTTTATAGACCCATGAAAACAGTGTTTGTAAACTGCTCCATGAAAGGAGCAGTTTAAACTTCTCAATGAAAGAACGGTGTAACTCTGTGAGATGAATTCACACATCACAAAGAAGACTCTCAGAAAGTTTCTTTCTACATTTTATCTGAGAATAGTTCCTTTGTCACCCCAGGCTTCAATGCAATGCAAAATATCCCTTCTCAGATTCCCCAAGAACAGTGCTACCAAACTTCTCCATGAAAAGAATCATGTAACTCTGTGAGATGAATTAACAAATCACAAAGCAACATCTCAGAAAGTTTCTTTCTAGTTTTTTTTCCTGAGGATATTTCCTTTTTCCATGTTTGCCTCAATGTGCTCATGAACAGCCCTCTGCAGATTCCATGAAAATAGTGTTAGCAAACTGCTTCAAGAAAAGAAATGTGTAAATCTGTGAGATGAATTCTCACAACACAAAGTACTTTCTCAGCAAACTTCTTTTTCGTTATAGGCCAAGGATATTTAATTTGTCACCATAGGCTTCAATGTGCTCCCAAATATCCTATTGCAGATTTCACGAAAATAGTGTTATCAAACTGCTCAATGAAAACAACAGTGTAGCTCTGTGAGATGAATTCACAGAACCTTCTTTCTCAGAAAGCTTCTTTCTAGTTTATATCTGAGGATATTTCCCTTGTCACCATAGACTTCAATGCGATAAAGTATCCCTTCTCAGATTCCCCAAAGACAGTGCTATGAAACAGATCCATGAAAAGAATCATGTAACACTGTGAGATGAGTTAACACACCAGTAAGCAGTTTCTCAATATGTTTCTTTCTGGTTTTTATATGAGGATATTTCCTTTCTCACCATAAACTTCAATGCACTCGGAAATATGCCATTGCAGAATCCCAGAAAAGAGTGGTAGCAAACTGGTAAATGAAAAGAACAGTGTACTTCTGTGAGATGAGTTCACACATCACAAAGCAGTTTCTCCCAACGCTTCTTTCTAGTTTCTATCTGAGGATATTTCTTTATTCACCATAGGCCTCAGCAGGTCAGAAATACAAATTTGCAGATTCCAAGAAAACAGTGTTTGCAATTTGCTCCATGAAAAGAAAGGTGTAACTCTGTGAGATGAATTCAGACATCACAAAGAACTTTTGCAGAAAGCGTCTTTCTACTTTTTATCTGAGGATACCTCCTTGTCACCACAGGTTTCAGTGTAATCCAAAATATCCCTTCTCGGATGCACTAAAAGCAGTGCTACCAAACTGTTTCATGAAAATAATCATGTAAATTTTGAGATGAATTAACACATCAGAATGTGACTTTTCAGAAAGCTTCTTTCTAGTTTTTATGTGAAGATATTTACTTTGTCACCAAAAGCTTCAGTATGCTCAGAAATATCAGATTGTAGATTAAAACAAAACAGTGTAAGCAAACTACTCAATGAAAGAACAGTGTAACTCTGTGAGATGAATTCACATATCACAAAACATTTTCTTAGAAAGCTTCTTTCTAGTTTTTACATGAGGATACTTCCTTTTTCACCATATTGTTCAATGCACTCCCGAACATCCCATTGCAACCTAAACGAAAAAAGTGTTAGCAAACTTCTCAATGAAAAGAATGAGATAAGCTTCTTTCTAGTTTTTATCTGAGGATATATCATTTGTCATAATAGGCTTCAATGTGCTCCTAAATACCCTATTGCAGATTCTACGAAAACGGTGCTATCAAACTGCTCAATGAAAAGGATGGTGTAACACTGTAAGATGAATTCCCACTTCACAAAGTTGTTTCTCAGAAAATATTCTTCTAGTTTTTACATGAGAATACTTACCTCTTCACTATAGACCTCAAAGTGCTCCAGAATATACTGTTGCAGATTCCATGAAAACAGTGTTAGCAACCTGCTCCATGAGAAAAAGGGTAACTTTCTGAGATGAATTCACACATTAAAAAGAATTTTCTCAGAAAGCTTCTTTCTAATTTTTATCTTAGGGTATTTCCTTTTTCACCATAGGCCTCAATGTGCTCCAAAATATCCCTTTGTGGGTTCCACAAAAACAGTGTTAGCAAACTTCTCAATGAAAAGAAAAGTTTAACTGTGTGACATGAATTCACACATCACAAAGCAGTTTCTCAGAAAGTTTTTTCTAGTTTTTATCTGAGGATACTTCCCTTGTCACCATACACTTAAATTCAGTTCAAAATATCCCTTCTCAGATTCCCCAAAATGAGTACTACCAAACTGTTCCATGAAAATAAAGGTGTAACACTGTGAGATGAATTCACACATCACAAGGAAGTTTCTCCGAAAGCTTCTTTCTAGTTTCTAGCTGAGGATATTTCCTTGGTAAACATAGGCTTCAATGCGATCCAAAATATCCCTTCACGATTGAAAAAAATAACAGTACTACCAAACTGCTTGATGTAAAGAATCTTGAACTCTGTGAGATGAATTAACACACCACAAAGAGGTTTCTCAGAAAGCTTCTTTCTAGTTTTTGTCTGAGGATATTTCCTTTGTCACCATAAGCTTCAATGCACTCTGAAATATCCCATTGCAGATCTCAAGAAGATGGTGTTAGCAAACTGCTCAATGAAAATAACAGTGTTACTTTGTGAGATGAATTGTCACAACACAAAACAGTTGCTCAGAAACTTTCTTTCTAGATTTTATCTGAGGATATTTCCCTTTTCATTATATGCCTCAATGCACTCCCAAATATCCCTTTGCAGATTCCATGTAAACAGTGTTAGCAAACTGCTCAGTGAAAATAGCAATGTTACATTGTGGGATGAATTCACACATCACAAAACAGTTTGTCAGAAAACTTCTTTCCAATTTTTAACTGCAGATATTTAGTTTTTCACCATAGGCCTCAACGCGCTCCCAAATATCCCTTTGCAGATTCCATACAAGCAGTGTTAGCAAACGGCTCCATGAAAAGGATGTGCAACTCTCTGAGATGAATTCACTCATCACAAAGAGCTTTCTCAGAACACTTCTTTCTAGTTTTCATCTGAGGGTATTTTCTTTGTCAGCATAGACCTCACTGTGATCCAAAATATCCCTTCTCAGATTCCCGATAAATAGTTTTACCAAACTGCTCCATGAAAAGAATCGTGCAACTCTGTGAGGTGAATTTACACATCACAAAGCAGTTTATCAGACAGCTTTTTCTAATTTTTATGTGAGGATATTTCCTTTTTCACTATAGACCTCAATGCGCTCCCTAATATCCCGTTGCAGATTCCACGAAAACAGTGTTAGCAAACTGCTCAAAGTAAAGAACAGTGTAACTATCTGAGATGAATTCAAACATCACAAAGCAGTTTCTAAGAAAGCTTCTTTCTAGAGTATATCTGAGGATAATTAGTTTTTCACCATAGGCCTCAACGTAACCCCAAATATCCCCTTGCATATTACACGAAAACAGTGTTAGCAACCTGCTCCATCAAAAGAAATGTGTAACTCTTTGAGATTAATTCACACGTAACAAAGAAGTTTCTCAGAAAGCTTCCTTCTAGTTTTTATCTGACAAGATCTCCTTTTTCACCATAGGCCTCAGTGTGCTTCAAAATTTCCCTTTGCAGATTCCACGAAAACAGTGTTTACAAACTGCTCCATGGAAAGGAAGGTGTAACTATATAAGATGAGTTCACATATCACAAAGAATTTTCTCAGAAAGCTTCTTTCTAGTTTTTCTCTGAGAATATTTCCTTTTCACCGTAGGCTTCAATGCTACCACAAATATCCCTTCTCAGATTCCCCAGAAATGGTTCTAACAAACTGATATATTAAAAGAATCATGTAACTCTGTGAGATGAATTCACAAATCAGAAAGCAGTTTCTCAGAAAGCTACTTTCTAGTTTTTGTCTGAGGATATTTTGTTTGTCACCATTAAATTCAATACATTCCATAATATCCCATTGCAGATTCCAAGAAAACAGCGTTAGGAAACTGTTCAATGAAAAGAGCAGTGTAACTCGGTGTGATAAATTCACACATCACAAAGCAGTTTTTCAGAAAGCTTCTTTCTAGTTTTTATCTGAGGATATGCCCTTTTTCACTGTAGGCCTCATTGTGCTCCCAAATATTCCTTAGCAGATTCCACGAAAACATTGTTAGATAACTGCTCCATGAAAAGAATGGTGTAACTCTCTGAGATGAATTCACACATCAGAAAGAACTTTCTCAGAAAGCTTCTTTCTACTTTTTATCTGAGGATGTTTGGTTTGTTATCATAGGCTTCCAGCAATCCAAAGTATCCCTTCTCAGAATGACAAAAACAGTGTTACCAAACTGTTCCATGAAAAGAAACCTGTAACTCTGTGACAAGAATTGCACATCTGAAAGCATTTCCTCAGAAAGCATCTTTCTAGTTTTTATATGAGGATGTTTCCTTTGTCACCTTAAACTTCAATGTGTGCTGAAATATAACATTAAAGATTCCACCAAAACTGTGTTAGCAAACTTCTCAAAAAAAGAAGTGTGTAAAGCTGTGAGTTGAATTCATACATCACAAGCAGTTTCTCAGAAAGCTTCTTTCTAGTTTTTATGTCAGGATATTCCCTTTTTCACTATATATCTCGATGTGCTCCCAGATATTCCTTTGCAGATTCCATGAAAACAGTGTTAGCAAATTACTCAGTGAAAAGAACAGTGTAACACGGTGAGATGAATTAACACACCACAAAGCAGTTTCTCAGAAATTTTCTTTGTAGTTTTTATCTGAGGATATTTAGTTTTTCAAAATAGGCCTCAATGCACTCCCCAATATCCCTTTGAAGTTTCCATGAAAACAGAGTTAGCAAACGGCTCCATGAAAAGAAAGATCTAATTATTTGAGAGGAATTCCACCACCACAAAGATCTTTCTCAGAATGCTTCTTTCTAGTTTTTATCTGATTTTATTTCCTTTGTCAAGATAGGCTTCAATGTGATTCGAAATATCCCGTCTCAGATTCCCCAAGCTACCAAACTGCTAAATGAAAAGAATCGTGTAATTATGTGAAATGAATTAACACATCACAAAGCGGTTTCTCAGAAGCAGTCTTTCTAGTTCTTATATGAGGATATTTCCTTTGTCACCTAAATTTTCAATGCACTCCAAAATGTCCCTTTGCAGATTCCACGAAGACAGTGTTAGAAAACTGCTGAATGAAAAGAACTGTGTAACTCTGTTAGATGAATTCACTCATCACAAAGCAGTTTTTCAGAAAGCTTCTTTCTAGTTTTTAACTGAGGATATTTCCTTTTTCACTATAGGCCTCAATGTGCTCTGATATATATCCCTTTGCAGATTACACGAACACAGTGTTAGCAAACTGCTCCGTGGAAAGAAAGGTACAACTCTGTGTGATGAATTCACACGTCACAAAGAACTTTCTCAGCAAGCTATCACAAGAACAGAAAACCAGACACCGCATGTTCTCACTCATAGGTGGGAATTGAAAAATGAGATTACATGGACTCGGGAAGGGGAACATCACACACTGGGGTCTATCATGGGGCGGGGGGCGTGGGGAGGGATGTCATTGGGAGTTATACCTGATGTAAGTAACAAGTTGAAGTGTGCTGACGAGTTGATGGGTGCAGCACACCAACATGGCACAAGTATACATATGTAACAAACCTGCACGTTGTGCACATGTACCCTAGAACTTAAGTATAATAAAAAATAATAATAATAAATAAATAAACCCTGAAAAAAAAAAGAAAACAGTTCCATGAATTACTGAAATACTACAGTTCAGATGCACAGCTTTCTAATGTTTTCATTGAGTTAGAAAGAAAAGTTTAAACTAACTATAAAAAGAAAGAATTAGATCTCATCTTTATTCTGGAAAGGGGTCAGCACAAATTACATGTCAATGCTCAACTCTTAATTTTCAAGATGAATGGAAGGGAAAAGAATGAATGAATCCAAGGCAAGAAGGTAGTTTTTAAAAATCATGCTTGATTTTGGAATTCAGTCAGAGGCAGATGAACCATAGATGTTCATCACCCATCCCAGGACCAAGTTCCTTTTCAGCAGCCCAAGTGGCACCACAAATGAAATGGGTAAAACAAGGTTACCCTGGTATTGCCCTATTAACTTTCCATAGTTAACTTCATACATTCTGCTCGATATTTTAAAATCAAAAGAGCTTCTGGTAGAAGTCAGTTTATAGACAAAAACTTTTATAATTGATGTCTCATTCAGTCTGTAACCATAGCTGTTTTCCCCTAGTTTTGCATTCCTGTTTCCCATCCTCTAAACCTAAAAATTTCTTAATCATTTCCTGGACTCTCATGTTCCACCCTCTGTGAAGATCTGCTCCACAGTTTTAGACAAAGTGAATTCCTCTTAATGAAACCTCTTTGACACTCAAGGTCAAAGTTTATAGCTTAGTAATTATTCTGTGAACATCACTTACCTCCTTAATTGGTCTGGAAACTCCCTAAGTATGGATATTCTATATTCATGTTACTTAATTTGTGGAGGCCAAAGCATTCCCAGTCCAGTCCTGGGCTAATTGTAGGTATTAAAGGTGGATGGAACAGATTATTTGAGTCCAATTCATATACCTTTATTCAAAATGGAAAACCTACCTGAGCCCCGTAGGATGAATCTTTCTCCATATAAATAATTAATGACATTATATTTTGTATTTCTCCAGATTAATTAAAAGAGCACAGGGAAAATCGTATTTTATTTGCACATGAAATAAAGTACTGTTTTTCAGAATGAAAAATAAAATAAAATAAAATATCCACATCACAAAGCCGTTTCTCAGAAAACCATTTTCTAGATTCTATCCAAGGATTTTCCCTTTTTTTTTTTTTTTGAGACGGAGTCTCGCTCTGTCGCCCAGGCTGGAGTGCAGTGGCGCGATCTCGGCTCACGGCAAGCTCCGCCTCCCGGGTTTACGCCATTCTCCTGCCTCAGCCTCCCAAGTAGCTGGGACTACAGGCGCCCGCCACCTCGCCCGACTAGTTTTTTGTATTTTTTTTTTTTTTAGTAGAGACGGGGTTTCACCGTGTTCGCCAGGATGGTATCGATCTCCTGACCTCATGATCCGCCTGTCTCGGCCTCCCAAAGTGCTGGGATTACAGGCTTGAGCCACCGCACCCGGCCTCTGGATTTTCCCTTTTTAACCATAGGCCTCAATGCCCTCCCAAATATCCCTTTGCAGATTCCATGAAAACAGTGTTAGGAAACTGCTCCATGAAAACAACGGTGATACTCTGTGAGAAGAATTCACAGATCACAAAGAATTTCCTCAGAAGTCTTCTTTCTAGTTTTTATCTGAGGATATATCCTTTGTCAACATTGGCTTCAATGCACTCCCAACTATCCCATTGCAGATTTCAAAGGAACAGTGTGATCAAACTGATCTATGAAAAGAATGGTGTAACTCTGTGAGATGAATTCACACATCACAATGGACTTCCTCAGAATGTTTTTGTCTGAGGATATTTCCTTTGTCAACACAGGCTTCAATGCATTCCAAAATATGCCTTCTCAGATTCCCCAAAACCAGCTTGAGCCATAAGCATAGCTTTATGCATAGCTCCTCCAATTCCATCGCAGGCTTTAACGTACTCTGAGATTACATCTGATCCTGTGGGAACCCTTCCTTTTAATGGCTTAATGGCTGATTGACAATCCGGATTGGCGTTTTCATATGCCATCAACTCCACTATGATTTTGCGGGCATTCTGATCAGTAATTGACTTTTGAGCAGCATCTTGAAGTCTTGCTACAAAATCAGGGTAGGGCTCTTTAGAGCCTTGTCTTATTGTATTAAAGGAGGGACAGGCGGTTCCTGGGTCTTGGATTTTCTCCCAGGCCCTAAGGCAGATAGCCCTGATTTGCTCAAAGGCCTCATTTGGCATTATTGCCTGTTGGTCAACAGTGCTCAAATTTTGACCTATTCCTAAATGTTGATCTATGTTAATTGGAGGATTGGCAGTCCTATTTCTTCGGACCTGTACTTGTGCCCCATCAATCCACCAAGTCTTAAATTGTAAAAATTGAGAGGGTGAGAGTGATGATTTTGCCAGAATCTCCCAATCATAAGGAATGAGTCTATGTCCATGAGCAATGGAATCTAATAATGTTCTCATGTAAGGAGAGTTGGGTCCATACTGTTTTACTCGTTCTTTCATCTCTTTTAGCATTTTTATAGAAAAGGACTGATGTCTGGCTTCAACTACGGGAGGCTCTCCCTCTTGGGCCCCTTCTCCAGGTGGTCTTGCTTCTAATATTACTGGGAATTGCCACGCCTCAATATCTCCCTGTTTTCTTGCCTCATCAATAATTTTATGTATTGCACTACCCTGTGTACTAGGCGGTGCTGTAGGATTAAGTCTCATGGTGGGTGGCTGAGGATATGGCGCCCTGCCCTGTGGCACTGGAAGTGTTCCTGGCTGTCCATACAGATTTTCTGGGGGCTGCAGATACTGCAGTTCGGCTGGCGGCCAGTATTGATAGGCTACTGGCGGCTGGATCTTACTTTCTACCTGCTGATATTGTGGACACTGTATTTGGTTTGGCATTGCCATGACAGGGACTCTATCTTTCTCTATTTGATCTTTTTTTGGAGTTTGTACTTGTTTAACCTGCATTTGAGGTTCTAAGGTTGCAGGCATCTGAGCTGTTGTAAGAGGAGTTGGCCCTCGTGGTTTAGACTCTGATGGCTCTGCTAATTCTGGATCTTTTTCCTCTAATTTTAACGTTTCAGGATATATTACCTCCTGTAATTGATTATTGTCAACATTTTGCGTTGACCAAGCCATTACCGGCTCTGCTACACATTTACAGTGTGAACTTTCTTTTCCTTTCTGGGATTATCTCCCTGCCTCTTTTTTACAATCTACTGCACAGCTTTTAGAGACATCCGAAATTGGAACACTATCTTCTTCTGTTTGCAACGGTTCTAAAGCTACTTTAATAATGACCCAATCATTCCATACTGTAAGTGGAATGATTTTACCTTCCCTACTTGCTTGTTTTAATTCTTTGCCAATTTTTTCCCAATCTTTTAGATCTAAAGTTCCCTGTTCCAGAAACCAAAACTGGACAAAACTGTTCTATTGTTTGAAAGAGCATAATTAGATTTTTGGTAGACACTTTAATTCCCCCAATCCCCTCTTTTTAAGAGAATTTTTATAAAGCTGTGATAAGAGGCATATTTACTTTTAGTTTGCCCCATTGTTATCCTAGGTTCTTCTGAGCGCACAAGCTTACCGCAAGGCTGACTGTAGACGTACTCGGGAGTCTCTCATCGACTTGTCTTCAATGACCACGCTCCAGCGTACCTTCACCTTAGAGAAAAGCCCCACATTGGGCGCCAGATGAAGGGGTGGCCTGCCCCTCCACAATTGTGGGTGTTTCTCATTAGGTGGAAACGAAAGACTTGAGAAAAGGAATAAAACTCAGAGACAAAGTGTAGAGAAAGAAAAGGGGGGCCCAGGGGACCAGCGCTCAGCTTACAGAGGACCCACGCTGGCACCGGCCTCTGAGTTCCCTTAGTATTTATTGAGAATTATCTTAGTCATTAAAAGGGTAAGGGAGTGGCTGGACAATAGGATTACTGTAGGGAGGAAATCGGCAGTAAGACATATGAAAAAATCCTTTTAATATGAACTAGTTAAAAGGAAAATGCTGTGCCTTGAGATGTATATGCGACATCTCCATAAACCTTTTAGCAGTATTGCTCCAGCAAGTCCCACCTTATTCCTAAAGGCGGTTTCTCCTCACTCAGTAAACAAGGCACACAATGGGTATTACCCGGAGATGTTCCATTGCCCAGGGAGGGGCAGGAGACAAATGTTTTTCTCTTTCTTGAGATTTAAGAGAATGGTGATGACTTTTAACCACAAGCAGCCTTTAGGCACTTGTTTAACAAAGCACATTCTGCACAGCCCAAAATCCTTTTAACCTTAAATCACCTTCGCACATGTCTCTTGCAAGGACAAAGTTGAAGGTAAGGTCACAGATTAACAGCATCTCAAATACAGAACTAAATGGAGTCTCTTATGTCTACTTCCTTCTATATAGACATGGTAACAAGCTGATCTCTCTTTCTTTTCGCCACATGTATTCACAAATCAGAAAGCATTTTCATAGAAACCTTCTTTCTAGTTTTTGTCTGAGGATATTTCCTTTTTCACAACAGGCCTCACTGTGCTTGTGAATATCCCTTTGTACATTTCACGACAATAATGTTAGGAAAATACTCCACAAAAAGAAAGGTGTAAACCTGTGAGATGAGTTCACACATCACATAGCAGTTTCTCAGAAAGCTGCTTTTTGTTTTTTTGTCTGAGGATATTTCTTTGGTCACCATAGGCTTCAATGCGCTCCCAAATTTCCTATTGCAGATTCCATGAAAACAGTTTTACCAAACTGCTCCAAGAAAAGAATCATGCTATTCTGTGAGATGAATACACACATCACAAAGCAGTTTCTCAGAAAGCTTCTTTCTATTTTTTATCTGAGGATATTTCCTTTAGCACCACAGGTTTCAATGCATTCCAAAATATCTCTTCTCAGATACGCCAAAATCAGTGCTAACAAACTACTCCTTGAAAGGAAACTGTAAGTCTCTGAGATGAATTCACAAATTGGAAAGCAGTTTGTCAGAAACTTCTTTCTAGTTTTTGTCTGAGGATATTTCCTTTGGCAACATAAGCTTCATTGTGCTCCAAAATATCCCATTGCAGAATCCAGGAAAACAGTGTTAGCAAGTTACTCAATGAAAAGAAAAGTGTAACTCTGTGGGAAAAATTGACACATCACAAAGCAGTTTCTCAGAAAGCTTCTTTCTAGTTTCTATCTGAGGATATTTCCCTTCTCACTATAGGCCTCATTGCGCTCCTGAATATCCCTTTGCAGATTCTCTGAAAACAGTGATGGTAATGTGCTCCAAGTAAAAAAAGTGTAACTCTGGGAAGTGAACTCACACATCACAAAATGATTTCTCAGAGAGCTTGTTTCCAGTTTATATATGAGGATATTTTCTTTGTCACCATAGGATTCAATGCAATTCAAAATATCCCTTTTCAGATTCCCCAGAAACACTGCTAGTTAACTGTTCCATGAAAAGGGTCATGTAACTCTGTGGGATGAATTAACACATGACAAAGTGGTTACTCTGAAAGTTTCTTTCTAGTTTTTATATGATATTATTTAGTTTTTCAACATAAGCATGAATGTGCTCTGAAATATCCCATTGCAGACTCCAAGAAAATGGTGTTAGCAAACTGCTCAAAAAAAGAAGAGTGTAACTCTGTGAGATGAATTCACACATCACAAAGGAGTTTTTCAGAAAGCTTCTTTCTAGTTTTTATATATGGATATTTCCTTTTAAACCATAGACTTCAAGGTGCTCCCAAATATTCCTTCTCATGCACCACAAAAACAGTGATGTCACTGTACTCCCTCAACGGAAATGTTTAGCTGTATGAGTTGAATACACAAATCACAAAAGATTTTCTCTGAAAGCTTCTCTCCAGTTTTTACCTGGAGAATTTTCTTCTTTCACCTTAGGACTTTATGTGGTCCTAAATATACCATTACAGATTCCAGAAAAACAGTGTTACCAAACCACTCAATGAAAAGAAAGATTTAACCCTGTGAGATGAATTCACCCAACAAAAAACAATCTCTCAGAGGGTTTCTTTCTAGTTTTTATCTGAGGGTATTTCCTTTTTCACCATAGGCTTCTCTGTGCTTTGAATATACCTTTGTAGATTCCACAAAAACATTCTTAACAAACTGTTCAATGAAAAGAATGGTTTACCTCTGGGAGATGAATTCACCCATCACAAAGAAATTTCTCAGAAGGCTCCTTTCTACCTTTCATCTGTGCAGCATACTTTCCCACCATCAGCCTCGATGCGTTCCTAAATATCCCTTCTCAGACACCACAAAACAGTGAGATCAAACTGGTCAACTATAAAAATGGTTTATCTCTATGAGGTGAATGCACACATCACAAAACTGTTCCTCAAAACCCTTCTCCCAGTTTTTATTTGAAGATTTTTCTTTTTCATCATCAGCCTCTATGAGCTCCAGAATATCCTTTTGCAGATTCCCCGAAAAGAGTACTACCAAGCTGCTCAATGAAAAGAAAGGTGTAACTCTGTTACAACGTTCACAAAGCAGTTTCTCATAAAGCTTCACCCATCACAAAGCAGTTTCTCATAAAGCTTCTTTCTAGTTTTTATCTGAGGATGTTTCTTTTTTCAACATAGGCCTCAAGGTGCTCCCAAATATCCCTTTGCAAATTCCAGGAAAGCAGTTTAAGTAAACTGCTTCCTGAAAAGAAAGTTGTAACTCAGTGATATGAACTCACACATCACAAAGAACTTTCTCAGAAAGCTTTCTGGTTTTAATCTGAGTATATTTCCTTAGTCAGCAAAGGCTCCAATGTGATCCAAAATATCCCTTCTCAGATTCCACAAAAACAGTGCTACCAAACTGATCCATAAAAAGGATCGTGTAACTCTATGAGATGACTTAACACATCACAAAGCACTTTCTCAGAGAGCTTCTTTCTAGTTTTTATATGAGGATATTTCCTTTGTCACCGTAAGCTTCAATGCGCTCCTAAATATCCCATTGCAGATTACAAGAAAACAGTGTCAGCAAACTGCTCAATGAAAAGAACATTGTAACTCTGTGAGATGAATTTACATATCAGAAAGCAGTTTCTGAGAAAGGTTCTTTCTAGTTTTTATGTGAGGATATTTCCTTTTTCACCGTAGGTCTCAAAGTGCTCACAAATATCCCTTTGCAGATTCCAAAAAACAGTGTTAGCAAACTGCTACATAAAAAGAAGGGTACAACTCTCTGATATGAATTCACACATCGAAAAGAACTTTCTGAAGAAGCTTCTTTCTAGTTTTTATCTGAGGATATTTCCTTTTTCACCATTTACCTCAATGTGTTCTTGAATATCCATTTGTGGTTTCCACTTAAATAGTGTTAGCAAAATGCTCCAAAAAAAGAAAAGTGTAAATCTGTTAGTTGTCTTCACACATTGTAAAGCAGTTTCTCAGAAAGCTTTTTTTGGTTTTTGTAGAAGAATATTTCCTTTGTCACATTAGTCTTCAATGCTCTCCCAAACATCCTATTGCAGATTCCAGGAAAACAGTGTTATCAAACAGCTCAATAAAAACAACAGTGTAACTCTGTGAGATGAATTCATGCATGATGAAGTAGTTTCTCAGAAATCTTCTTTCTAGTTTTTAATTGAGGATATTTCCTTTTTCACCATAGGTTTAAATGTGACCCAAAATATCCCGTCTCAGATTTCCCCAAAACAGTGCTACCAAACTGTTACATGAAAAGAGTGGTGTAACTCTGTGAAATGAATTCACATATCACAGAGATGTTTCTCAGAAAAACTTCTTTGTAGTTTTTATCTGAGTATATTTCCTTTTTCACCATATTAATTAAAGCACTCCTTAATATTCCACAGCAGATAAATCGAAAAAAGTGTAACTCTGCGAGATGAGTTCACACATCCCAAAGTAGTTTCGCAGAAAGCTTGTTTTTGGACTTTTATCTGTGGATATTTCCTTTGTCACCATAGGTTTCAGTGCATTCCCAAATATCCTACTGCAGATTGCACAAAAACTGTAATTTCAAACTGCTCAACGAAAAAAAATGGTGAAACTCTGTAAGATGAATTCACACATCACAGAGCTGTTTTTCAGGAGGCTTCTTTCTAGTTTTTATCTAAGGAAAGTTCATTTTTCACCATAGGCATCAAAGGGCCCTGAAATATCCCATTGCAGGTTCCATGAAAACAGTGTTAGCAAACTGCTCCAGGGAAAGAAAGGTGTTATTCTGTGAGATGAATTCACACATCACAAAGAGCTTTCCCAGAAAGCTTCTTTCTAGTTTTTATCTGAGGATATTTAATTTGTCAATATAGGCTTCAATGCAGTCCAAAATATCCCTTCTCAGATTCCCGAAAAACACAACTAAGAAACTGTTCCCTGAAGAGAATCATGAAACTCTGTGAGAAGAATTGACACATCAGAAAGTGGTTTCTCGGAAAGCTTCTTTCAAGTTTTCATGTGACGATATTTCCTTTGCCACCACATGTCTCAAAGCACTCTCAAGTATTCCTTTGCAGAGTCCAAGAAAACAGTGTTAGGAAACTGCTCAATTAAAAGAACAGTGTAACTCTGTGAGATGAATTCACACATCACAAGGCAGTTCTTCAGGAAGTTTTTTTCTGGTTTATATCTGATTGTTTTTCCTTTGTCACCAAAGAATTCAATGCTGTCCAAAATATCCCTTCTCAGATTCCCCAATGACAGTACTACCAAACTGCCCCATGAAAAGTAGTGTGTAACCCTGTGATATGAATTTACAAATCACAAAGCAGTTTCTCAGAAAGGTTCTTTTTGATTTTTATCTGAGAATATGTACTTTGTCACCATAGGCTTCAATGCCCTCCCAAATATCCTATAGCAGATTCCACGAAAAAAGTGTGATCAAACTGCTAATTGAAAGAAACGGTGTAACTCTGTAAGATGAATTCACACATCACAAAGCAGTTTCTCAGAAAGCTTCCTTCTAGCTTTTATCTAAGGATATTCCCTTTGTCACTATAGGCCTCAATATGCTCCCAAATGTTTCATTGCATATTCCAAGAAAAGAATTTTGGCAAACTGCCCCATGAAAAGAACGGTACAACTCTGTGAGGTGAACTCAGACATCACAAAGACCTTTCTCAGAAAGCTTCCTTCTAGTTTTTAACTGAGGATATTTCCTATGTCACCAGAGGCTTCAATGTGATCCAAAATATCCTTTCTCAGATTTCCCAAAAACAGTGCTGCCAAACTGCTCCAAGAAAAGTATTGTGTAACTCTGTGAGATGAATTATCACATCACAAAGCGGTTTCTCAGAAAGCTTCTTTCTACTTTTTATATGAAGATTTTCCTGTCAGCATAAGCTTCAATGAGCTCCCAAATATCCAATTACAGATTCCAAGACTACTGTGTTAGCAAACTGCTCATTGAAAAGAACAGTGTAACTCTGAGAAGGATTCACACATCACAAGGACCTTTCTCAGAAGGCTTCTTTCTAGTGACTCTCTGAGGATATTTCCTTTGTCACCATATGCTTCAATGTGATCCAGAATATCCCCTCTCAGATTTTCCAAAAAATTCTGCAATTCTGTGAGATGAATTAACAAATCACAAAGTGGTTTATCAGAAAGTTTCTTTCTTGTAATTATCTGAGGATATTTCCTTTATCACCATTTGCCTCAGAGCACTCCCAAATATCCCTTGGCAGATTCCACAAAAACAGTGTTAACAAACTGCTCCATGAAAAGTAAGGTGTAACTCTGTCAAATGAATTCACACATCACAAAGCAGTTTCACAGAAAGTTTCTTTATGGTTTTTATCTGAGGATATTTCCTTTGTCACCATAGACCTCAATGCACTACCAAATACTCTATTTCAGATTCCATGAAAACAGTGTTATCAAACTTCTCAAGGGAAAGAGCACTGTAACGCTAATAGATGAAATCACACATCACAAAGAAGTTTCTCAGAAAGGTTCCTTCAAGTTTTTCTCTGAGGTTACTTCCTTCTTCACCATAGGCCTCAATGTATTCCCAAATATCCCTTTGCCGATTCCAGGAAAACAGTGTTAGCCAACTGCTCCATGAAAAGAAAGGTGTAACACAGTGAAGTGAATTGACACATAACAAAGAACTTTCTCAGAAAGCTTCTTTCTACTTATAATCAGAATATTTCCTTTGTCACCAGAGGCTTCAATGAGATCCAAATATACCTTCTCAGATTGACAAAAAAAGTGCTAACAAACATACCTTCTCAGATTGACAAAAAAACAGTGCTAACAAACAGTGCCATGAAAACAATCTTGTAATTCTGTGAGATGAATTCACAAATCACAAAGCAGTTTCTCAGAAATATTCTTTCTAGTTTTTGTATGAGAATATTTCCTTTGTCACCATAAGATTTAATATGCTCTGAAATATCCCATAGCAGATTCCAAGAAAACAGTGTTAGCAAACTGCTCAATGAAAAGAACAGTGTAACATAGAGAGGTGAATTCACACATCACAAAGCAGTTTCTCAGAAAACTTCTTTTTGGTTTATATCTGACGATATTTCCTTTGTCACCACAGGCTTCAATGCACTCCCAAATATCCTATTGCAATTTTCATGAACAGTGTCATCAAACTGCTCAATGAAAAGAATGGTGTAACTCTGTGAGATAAAATTACACATCACAAAGCTGCTTCTCAGAAGGGTTCTTTCTAGATTTTATCTGATGATACTTCCTTCTTCACCATATGCCTCAATGCATGCCCAAATATTCTGTTGCAGATTCCAGGAAAGCAGTGTTAGCAAATGCTCCATGGAAAGAAAGGGCTAAATCAGTAACATGAATTCAAACAACACAAAGAACTTTCTCAGAAAGCTTCTTTCTACTTTTTTATCAGAGGGTATTTCCTTTGTCACCATAGGCATCAATGCAATCCAAAATATCCCTTCTCTGACTCCCAAAAACACTGTTACCAACTGCTCCACGAAATGAACACTGTATCTCTGTGAGGTGAATTCACACATCACAAAGCAGTTTCTCAGAAAGTTTCTTTCTAGTTTTTAAGTGAGAACAATTATTTTTTCACTATAGGCCTCAATGCAGTCCCAAATATCCCTTTGCAGATTCCACAAAAACAGTGGTAGCAAGCTGCTCCATAAAAATAAAGGTGTAACTCTGTGAGATGTATTCAGATATCACCAAACCCTTTCTCCGAAAGCTTCTTTCTAGTTTTTTTGTGAAGATAATTTCTTGTCACTCTAGACTTCAATGCTATCCAAAATACCTTACTCAGATTACCCAAAAACCGGGCTAAAAAATTGATCCATGGAAAGAATTGTGTAACTCTGCGAAATGAATTAAAACATCACAAAGCGGTTTCTCAGAAAGCTTCTTTCTAGTTTTTATATGAATATATTTCCTTTGTCACCATAAGCTTCAATGTGCTCCAAAATATCCCATTGAAGATTCCTAGAAAACAGTGATAGCAAATTGCTCAATGAAAACAACAGTGTAACTGTGAAATGAATATACACATCACAAAGAAGTTTCTCAGAAAGCTTCTTTGTAGTCTTAATCAGAGGATGTTTCCTTTGAGGTCATAGGCTTCAGTATGATCCAAAATATCCCTTCTCAGATTCCCCAAAAACAGGACTACCAAACTGCTTCATGAAAAGGAATGTGTAATTCTGTGGGATGATTTCAGAAATCACAAAGCAGTTCCTCAGAAAGGTTCTTTCTAGTTTTTGTCTCAGGATATTTCCTTTGTCACCATAAACTTCAATGCCCTCCTAAATATCCCTTTGTAGTTTTCAAGAAAACAGTGTTAGCAAACTGAACAGTGAACAGAACAGTGTAACACTATGAGGCGAATTCACACATCACAAAGCAGTTACTCAGAAAACTTCTTTTTGGTTTTTCTATGAGAATATTTCCTTTGTCACCATATTCTTTGTTGCACTCCCAAGTATCCTATTGCAGACTTCATGAAAACAGAGTTATCAAAAGGCTCAAAATATCATGGCTTAGCTCTGTGAGATGAAATCACCAGTCACAAAGCAGTTTCTCAAAAAGCTTCTTTCTAGTTTTTATCTGAGGATATTTCCTTTTTCAACATAGCCTCAACATGCTCCCAAATATCCCTTTGCAGATTCCACGAAAAGAGTACTTGCAATCTGCTCCATGAAAAGAAAGGTGTATCTCTTTGAGGTGAGTTCACACCTCCCAAATAACTTTCTCAGATTGCTTCTTTCTAGGTTTTATCTGAGGATATTTCCTTAGTCACCATAGGTTTCAAGACGATCCAAAATATCCCTTCTCAGATTCCCCAAAAACAGTGCTAACAAACTGATCCATTAAAGGAATCATGTAACTCTGTGAGATGATTTAACACATCATAAAGCATTTTCTCAGAGGTCTTCTTTCTAGTTTTTATAGGATGATATCTCCCTTGTCACCATAAGCTTCAATATGTTCCAAAATGTGCCGATGTAGATTCCAAGAAAACAGTGTTAGCAAACTGCTCCATGAAAAGAACAGTGTAACTCGGTGCCTTTAATTCAAACATCACAAAGTAGATTCTCAGAAAGCCTTTTTCTAGTTTTTTTATGAGGATATTTCCTTTTCCACTATAGGCCTCAATGTGCTCCCAAATATCCCTTTGCAGATTCCACGAAAACAGTGTTAGCAAATTGATACATGAAAAGTAAGGTGTTAACTCTGTGTGATGAATTCACACATCAGAAAGAACTTTCGTAGAAAGCATCTTTTTAGTTTTTAATCTGAGCATATTTCCACTGTCACCATAGGCTTCAAATGCCATTGAAAATATCCCTTCTCAAAATCGCCATAAACAGTGCTTCCAAACGGATCCATGAAAAGAATCGTGTAACTCTGTGAGATGAATTAGCACGTCACAAAGTGCTTTCTCAGAAAAGTTCTTTCTAGTTTTTATATTAGGATATTTGCTTTTTCAAATTAACCCTCAAAGCGCTCCAAAATATCCCATTGCAGATTCTAAGAAAACGGAGTTAGGAAACTGCTCAATGAAAAGAATGGTGTAACTCTGTGATATGAATTTACACATCACAAAGAACTTTCTCAGAAAATTTCTCTCTAGTTTTTATCTGACGATATTTCCTTTGTTACTGTAAGGTTCAATGCAATTACAAACATCCCTTCTTGGTTTCCTCAAAAACAGTGCAATCAAACTGATCCAAGAAAAGAATCATGTAACTCTGTGAGATGAATTCGCAAAACACAAAGCAGTTTCTCAGAAAGTATCTTTCTAATTTTTGTCTAAGGACACTTCCTTTCTCACAGTAAGTGTCAATGCACTCTGAAATATCCCATTGTAGATTCCAAGAAAACAGTGTTAACAAACTGTTCAATGAAAAGAGCAGTGTAACTCTGTGAATTGAATTCACACATCACAAAGCGGTTTCTCAGAAAGCTTTTTTTTGTTTTTTCTATGAGAATATTTGCGTTGTCAACATAGGCTTCAATTCACTCCCAAATACCATATTGAAGATTCCATGAAAACAGTGTTATCAAACTCCTCAATGAAAAGAATGGTGTAACTCTGGAACATTAATTCACACATCACAAAGCAGTTTCTCATAAAACTTCTTTCTATTTTTCATCTGAGGATATTTCCTTTTTCACAATAGGCCTCAATACACTCCCAAATATCCGTTTGCAGATTCCACGAAAACAGTGTTAGCAAACTGCTCCATGAAAGGAAAGGTGTAACTCTGTGATATGAACTCACACATCACAATAACTTTCTCAGAAAGCTTCTTTCTAATTTTTATCTAAGGATATTTCCTTTTTCATTATATTCCTCAAAGTGCTCCCAAATATCCCGCTGCAGATTCCATGAAAAAAGTGTTAGCAAACGGATCCATGAATAAAAACGTGTAAATCTGTGGGACAAAATCAGAAATCAGAAAGTAGTTTCTCAAAACTCTTCTTTTTGTTTTTTGTCTAAGGATATTTCCTTTGTGACCATAAGCTTCAGTGCAATCCAATTTATCCCTTATCGGATTCTCAAAAAACCACGCTATGAAATTGCTACATGAAAAGAATGGTGTAACTCTGTGAGATGAATTCACATATAACAAGGCTGTTTCTCAGAAAGCTTCTTTCTGTTTTTTTCCTAAGGATATTTCCTTTTTCACCACATTCCTCAATGTGTTCCAGAATATCCCATTGCACATTCCATGAAAATAGTGTTAGCAATCAGTTCCATGAAAGGAAAGGTGTATATCTGTGACATGAATTCACATATCACTAAGCAGCTTCTCAGAAAGCTTCTTTTTGGTTTGTGTCTGAGGATGTTTCCTTTATCACCATAGGCTTCAATGTGCTCCAAAATATCCTAATGCAGATTCCACGACAATAGTGTTAGCAAACTGTTCCAATAAAACAATCATGTAACTCTGTTAAATGAGTTCACACATCACAAAAGATTTTCTCAGAAAGCTTCTTTCTACTTTTTATTTGAGAATTTTTTTTATAATACTTTAAGTTCTAGGGTACATGTGCATAACGTGCAGGTTTGTTACATATGTATACTTGTGCCATGTTGGTGTGCTGTACCCATCAACTCATCAGCACCCATCAATTCGTCATTTATATCAGGTATAACTCCCAATGAAATCCCTCCCCCCCTCCACCCTCCCCATGATAGGCCCCAATGTGTGATGTTCCCCTTCCCGAGTCCAAGTGATCTCATTGTTCAGTTCCCACCTATGAGTGAGAACATGCGGTGTTTTGTTTTCTCTTCTTGTGATAGTTTGCTAAGAATGATGGTTTCCAGCTGCATCCATGTCCCTACAAAGGACGCAAACTCATCCTTTTTTATGGCTGCATAGTATTCCATGGTGTATATGTGCCATATTTTCTTTTCCAGTCTGTCACAGATGGACATTTGGGTTGATTCCAAGTCTTTGCTATTGTGAATAGTGCTGCAATAAACATAGGTGTGCATGTGTCTTTATAGCAGCATGATTTATAATCCTTTGGGTATATACCAGTAGTGGGATGGCTGGGTCATTTTTTATATCAACATAGGCTTCAATGCAATCCAAAATATCACTTCTCAGCTTTCCCAAAAACAGTGCCACTAAACTGATCCATCAAAAGAATCATTTAACTCTATGAGATGAGTTAACATATCACAAAGTGGTTTCTCAGATATTATCTTTCTAGTTTTTATATGAGAATATTTCCTTTGTTACTGTAAGCTTCTATGCGCTCTGAAATATACCAATGTTAATTCGAATAAAATAGTGTTATCAAACTGCTCAATGAAAAGAGTGGTGTAACTCTATGAGGTGAATTCACACATGAAAAAGCAGTTTGTCAGAAAACTTCTTTCTAGTTTTTATCTGTGGATATTTTGTTTTTAACCATAAGCCTCAATGTGCTCCCAATTATCCCTTTGCAGATTCCAGGAAGGCAGTGTTAGCAAATTGCTGCATGAAAAGAAAAGTTTAACTCTGTGAGATATATTCACTCATCACAAAGAATTTCCTCAGAAAGCTTCTTATAGTTTTCATCTGAGGATATTTCCTTTGTCTCCGTAGGCTTCAATATACTCCCAAATATCCTATTCCAGATTCCACGGAAACACAGTTAGCAAACTGCTCCATGAAAATAATCTTGTAACACTGTTAGATGAATGCACACGTCACAGAAGAGTTTCTTAAAAAGCTTCTTTTTATGTTTACCTGAGTATATATCCTCTGTCATCACAGGATTCTATGTGCTCCCAAATATTACCTTGAAGATTCCATGAAATCAGTGTTATCAAACAGCACAATGAAAAGGACGGTTTAACACTGTGAGATGAATTCACACATAAAAAAGCAGTTTCTCAGAAATCGTCTTTGTTGTTTTTATCTGAGGATACTTCATTTTTCACTGTAGGCCTCAATGCACTCCCAAATATCCCTTCGCAGATTCCATGAAAACAGTGTTATTAAATTGCTCAATGAAAAGAACAGTGTAACCATGTGAGAAGAATTCACACATCACAAAGCATTTATTCAGAAAGCTTCTTTCTAGTTATTTCTGTGGATATTTCCTTTGTCACCATAGGCTTCAATGCAATCCAAACTATCCTTTCTCAAATTCCCCAAAAACAGTGCTAACAAACTGATCCATTAAAGGAATCATGTAACTCTGTGAGATGATTTAACACATCATAAAGCATTTTCTCAGAGGTCTTCTTTCTAGTTTTTATAGGATGATATCTCCCTTGTCACCATAAGCTTCAATATGTTCCAAAATGTGCCGATGTAGATTCCAAGAAAACAGTGTTAGCAAACTGCTCCATGAAAAGAACAGTGTAACTCGGTGCCTTTAATTCAAACATCACAAAGTAGATTCTCAGAAAGCCTTTTTCTAGTTTTTTTATGAGGATATTTCCTTTTCCACTATAGGCCTCAATGTGCTCCCAAATATCCCTTTGCAGATTCCACGAAAACAGTGTTAGCAAATTGATACATGAAAAGTAAGGTGTTAACTCTGTGTGATGAATTCACACATCAGAAAGAACTTTCGTAGAAAGCATCTTTTTAGTTTTTAATCTGAGCATATTTCCACTGTCACCATAGGCTTCAAATGCCATTGAAAATATCCCTTCTCAAAATCGCCATAAACAGTGCTTCCAAACGGATCCATGAAAAGAATCGTGTAACTCTGTGAGATGAATTAGCACGTCACAAAGTGCTTTCTCAGAAAAGTTCTTTCTAGTTTTTATATTAGGATATTTGCTTTTTCAAATTAACCCTCAAAGCGCTCCAAAATATCCCATTGCAGATTCTAAGAAAACGGAGTTAGGAAACTGCTCAATGAAAAGAATGGTGTAACTCTGTGATATGAATTTACACATCACAAAGAACTTTCTCAGAAAATTTCTCTCTAGTTTTTATCTGACGATATTTCCTTTGTTACTGTAAGGTTCAATGCAATTACAAACATCCCTTCTTGGTTTCCTCAAAAACAGTGCAATCAAACTGATCCAAGAAAAGAATCATGTAACTCTGTGAGATGAATTCGCAAAACACAAAGCAGTTTCTCAGAAAGTATCTTTCTAATTTTTGTCTAAGGACACTTCCTTTCTCACAGTAAGTGTCAATGCACTCTGAAATATCCCATTGTAGATTCCAAGAAAACAGTGTTAACAAACTGTTCAATGAAAAGAGCAGTGTAACTCTGTGAATTGAATTCACACATCACAAAGCGGTTTCTCAGAAAGCTTTTTTTTGTTTTTTCTATGAGAATATTTCCGTTGTCAACATAGGCTTCAATTCACTCCCAAATACCATATTGAAGATTCCATGAAAACAGTGTTATCAAACTCCTCAATGAAAAGAATGGTGTAACTCTGGAACATTAATTCACACATCACAAAGCAGTTTCTCATAAAACTTCTTTCTATTTTTCATCTGAGGATATTTCCTTTTTCACAATAGGCCTCAATACACTCCCAAATATCCGTTTGCAGATTCCACGAAAACAGTGTTAGCAAACTGCTCCATGAAAGGAAAGGTGTAACTCTGTGATATGAACTCACACATCACAATAACTTTCTCAGAAAGCTTCTTTCTAATTTTTATCTAAGGATATTTCCTTTTTCATTATATTCCTCAAAGTGCTCCCAAATATCCCGCTGCAGATTCCATGAAAAAAGTGTTAGCAAACGGATCCATGAATAAAAACGTGTAAATCTGTGGGACAAAATCAGAAATCAGAAAGTAGTTTCTCAAAACTCTTCTTTTTGTTTTTTGTCTAAGGATATTTCCTTTGTGACCATAAGCTTCAGTGCAATCCAATTTATCCCTTATCGGATTCTCAAAAAACCACGCTATGAAATTGCTACATGAAAAGAATGGTGTAACTCTGTGAGATGAATTCACATATAACAAGGCTGTTTCTCAGAAAGCTTCTTTCTGTTTTTTTCCTAAGGATATTTCCTTTTTCACCACATTCCTCAATGTGTTCCAGAATATCCCATTGCACATTCCATGAAAATAGTGTTAGCAATCAGTTCCATGAAAGGAAAGGTGTATATCTGTGACATGAATTCACATATCACTAAGCAGCTTCTCAGAAAGCTTCTTTTTGGTTTGTGTCTGAGGATGTTTCCTTTATCACCATAGGCTTCAATGTGCTCCAAAATATCCTAATGCAGATTCCACGACAATAGTGTTAGCAAACTGTTCCAATAAAACAATCATGTAACTCTGTTAAATGAGTTCACACATCACAAAAGATTTTCTCAGAAAGCTTCTTTCTACTTTTTATTTGAGAATTTTTTTTATAATACTTTAAGTTCTAGGGTACATGTGCATAACGTGCAGGTTTGTTACATATGTATACTTGTGCCATGTTGGTGTGCTGTACCCATCAACTCATCAGCACCCATCAATTCGTCATTTATATCAGGTATAACTCCCAATGAAATCCCTCCCCCCCTCCACCCTCCCCATGATAGGCCCCAATGTGTGATGTTCCCCTTCCCGAGTCCAAGTGATCTCATTGTTCAGTTCCCACCTATGAGTGAGAACATGCGGTGTTTTGTTTTCTCTTCTTGTGATAGTTTGCTAAGAATGATGGTTTCCAGCTGCATCCATGTCCCTACAAAGGACGCAAACTCATCCTTTTTTATGGCTGCATAGTATTCCATGGTGTATATGTGCCATATTTTCTTTTCCAGTCTGTCACAGATGGACATTTGGGTTGATTCCAAGTCTTTGCTATTGTGAATAGTGCTGCAATAAACATAGGTGTGCATGTGTCTTTATAGCAGCATGATTTATAATCCTTTGGGTATATACCAGTAGTGGGATGGCTGGGTCATTTTTTATATCAACATAGGCTTCAATGCAATCCAAAATATCACTTCTCAGCTTTCCCAAAAACAGTGCCACTAAACTGATCCATCAAAAGAATCATTTAACTCTATGAGATGAGTTAACATATCACAAAGTGGTTTCTCAGATATTATCTTTCTAGTTTTTATATGAGAATATTTCCTTTGTTACTGTAAGCTTCTATGCGCTCTGAAATATACCAATGTTAATTCGAATAAAATAGTGTTATCAAACTGCTCAATGAAAAGAGTGGTGTAACTCTATGAGGTGAATTCACACATGAAAAAGCAGTTTGTCAGAAAACTTCTTTCTAGTTTTTATCTGTGGATATTTTGTTTTTAACCATAAGCCTCAATGTGCTCCCAATTATCCCTTTGCAGATTCCAGGAAGGCAGTGTTAGCAAATTGCTGCATGAAAAGAAAAGTTTAACTCTGTGAGATATATTCACTCATCACAAAGAATTTCCTCAGAAAGCTTCTTATAGTTTTCATCTGAGGATATTTCCTTTGTCTCCGTAGGCTTCAATATACTCCCAAATATCCTATTCCAGATTCCACGGAAACACAGTTAGCAAACTGCTCCATGAAAATAATCTTGTAACACTGTTAGATGAATGCACACGTCACAGAAGAGTTTCTTAAAAAGCTTCTTTTTATGTTTACCTGAGTATATATCCTCTGTCATCACAGGATTCTATGTGCTCCCAAATATTACCTTGAAGATTCCATGAAATCAGTGTTATCAAACAGCACAATGAAAAGGACGGTTTAACACTGTGAGATGAATTCACACATAAAAAAGCAGTTTCTCAGAAATCGTCTTTGTTGTTTTTATCTGAGGATACTTCATTTTTCACTGTAGGCCTCAATGCACTCCCAAATATCCCTTCGCAGATTCCATGAAAACAGTGTTATTAAATTGCTCAATGAAAAGAACAGTGTAACCATGTGAGAAGAATTCACACATCACAAAGCATTTATTCAGAAAGCTTCTTTCTAGTTATTTCTGTGGATATTTCCTTTGTCACCATAGGCTTCAATGCAATCCAAACTATCCTTTCTCAAATTCCCCAAAAACAGTGCTACCAAACTGTTCCATGAAAAGTACAGTGTAACTCTGAGAGCTGAATAAACCACTCACAAAGCAGTTTCTCAGAAAGCTTCTTTCTAGTTTTGTCTTAGGATATTTCCTTTGTAACCATATTCTTCGATGTCCTCTGAAATATCCCATTGCATATTTCGGGAAAACAGTGTTATTAAACTGCTCAATGAAGAGAATGTTGTAACTCTGTGAGATGAATTAACACATCACAAAGGAGTTTCTCAGAAAGCTTCTTTCTAGTTATTGTTGGTGGATACTTCCTTTTTCACCATAGGGCTCAATGCGCTCCCAAATATGACTTTACAGATTCCACGAAAACAGGGTTAGCACACTGCCCCATGAAAAGAAAGCTTTAACTCTGTGAGATAAATTCACACATCCCAAAGAGCTTTCATAGAAAGCTTCTTTGTACTTTTTATATGAGGATATTTCTTTTGTCGCACTAGCCTTCAATACAGTACAAAATATGTGTTCTCAGATTCACCAAAAAGAGTGCTACCAAACTTTCCCATGAAAAGAATCATGTAACTCGGTGAGATGAATTCGAAAACACAAAGCAGTTTCTCAGAAGGCTTACTTTTAATTTTTGTCTGAGGATATTAGTTCTGTCACCATAAGCTTCAATGGGCTCTGAAATCCCATTACAGAATCCAAGAAAACAGTGTCAGCAAACTGCTCAATGAAAGAACAATGTAATTCTGTGAGATGAATTCACACATCACAAAGCATTTTCTCAGAAACCTTCTTTCTTGTTTTTATCGGAGGATATTTATTTTTTCACCATAGGCCTCCATGTGCTCCCAAATATCCTATTTCAGATTCCACGAAAACAGTGTTAGCAAACTGCTCAATAAAAAGAAAGGTGTAACTGTTTGAGATGAATTCACACATCAAAAAGAACTTTCTAATAAAACTTCTTTCTAGTTTTTATGTGAGGATATTGCCTTTGTCATTATAGGCTTCAATGAACCCAAAATATCCTATTGCAGATTCCACAAAAATAGTGGAACAGTTTGAGTGTTATCAAACAACTCAATGATAAGGGTGGTGTAACTCTGTGAGATGAATTCACACATCACAAAGCAGTTTCTCAGAAAACCTCTTTCTAGTTTTCTCTGAGGATAATTCCTTTTTCACTATAGGCCTCCATGCACTCCCATATATCCCTAATAGATTCCACGGAAACAGTGTTAGCAAACAGCTCAATAAAATAAATTATGTAACTCTGTGAGATGTATTCACACATCTTAAAGCAGTTTCTCAGAAACCTTCTTTCTAGTTTTTATCCGAGGATATTTAATTTTTCACCATAGGCCTCAACGTGCTCACAAGTACCCCTTTGCAGATTCCACAAAAACAGTGTTAGCAAATGGCTCCATGAAAACAAAGGTGAAACTCTGTGAGGTGAATTCACATATCACAAACAACTTTGTAAGAAAGATTCTTTCTGATTTTTATCTGACGATATTTCCTTTGTCACCACAGGTTTCAATGAAATCCAAAATATCCCTTCTCAAATTCCCCAAATACAGTGCTACCAAACTGATACATGAAAAGAATCGTGTAACTGGGTGAGATGAATTAACACATCACAAATCAGTTTCTTACATAGCTTCTTTCTACTTTTTCTATGAGGATATTTCCTATGTCACCATAATCTTCAATGCACTCCAAAATATCCCATTTCAGATTCCATGGCAACAGTGTTAGGAAACTGCTCAATGAAAATAATATTGCAGCTCTGTGAGATGAACTCACATGTCACAAAACAGTTTCTCAGGAAGATTATTTCTTGTTTTTAGCTGAGAATATTTTGTTTTTCACCCTAGGCCTCAATGCACTCTCAATTATTCCTTTGCAGATTACACGAAAACAGTGTTAGCCAACTGCTCCATGATAAGAATGGTGTAACTCTGTGAGATGAATTTACACATCACAAAGCAGTTTATCAGAAGCTTCTTTCTAGTTTTTATCTGAGTTTTTATATGAGAATATTTCCTTTTTCACTGTAGTCTTCAATGGGCTCCTAAATATCCCATTGCAGACTCCATGAAAACAGTGTTAGCAAACTTCTCCAGGAAAAGAAAGATGTAGCTCTGTGAGATGAATTCACACATCACAAAGAACGTCCTCAGAAAGCTTCTCTCTAGTTTTTATCTGAGGATATTTCCTTTGTCACCATAGGCTTCATTGCGGTCCACAACATCACTTCTCCGATTTCCCAAATACAGTGGTACCAATCTGCTCCATGAAAAGAATCATGATACTCTGTTAGATGAATTCACAAATCAAAGAGCAGTTTCTCAGAAACTTCTTTCAAATTTTTGTCTGAGGATATATCCTTTTTCACCATAAACTTCAATGCACTGCAAAATATCCCATTGCAGATTTCAATAAAACAGTGTTAGCAAACTGCTCAATGAAAATAGCAGTGTAACTCTGGGAGATGAATTCACAAATCACAAAGGGGTTTCTCAGAAAGCTTCTCTCTAGTTTTTGTGTGACAATATTTCCTTTGTCACCATGAACCTCAAAGTGCTCCAAAACATCCCATTGCAGATTCCAAGAAAACAGTGTTAGCAAACCGCTCAAGGAAAAGAACAGTGTAACTCTGGGAGATGAATTCACACATCACAAAGCAGTTTCTCAGAAAGCTTCCTTCCAGGTTTTATCTGAGGATAATTAATTGTCACCATAGGCTTCAATGCAGTACAAAATATCCTTTCTCAGATTACCCCATATCAGTTCTACCAAACTGATCCATGAAAAGAATCGTGTAGCATCATGAGACGAATTAACACATCACAAAGCAGTTTCCCAGAAAACTTCATTCTAGTTTTTATATGAGGATATTTCCTTCGACACTATAGGCTTCAATGCAATCCAAAATATCCCTTCTCATATTCCCCAAAAACAGTGCTACCATACTGCTCCATGAAAGGGATCATGTAATTGTGTGAGGTTAATTCATGTATCACAAAGTGATTTCTCAGAAAACTTCCTTCTAGTTTTTATCAGAGGATATTTCCTTTATCAAAATAGGTTTTAATGCAATCCAAAATATCCTTTCTGAGATTCTCAAAAAACAGTGCTATGAAACTGATCCATGAAAAGAACCTTGCAGCTCTGTGAGATGAATTAACACATCAGAGAGCAGTTTTTCATAAAGATTCTTTCTAGTTTTTATAAGAGGATGTTTCATTTGTCACCGTAAGCTTCAATGTGCTACAAAATATCCCCTTGCAGATTCGAAGAAAACACTGTTAGCAAACTGCTCAATGAAAAGGACAGTGTAATTCTCTCACATGAATTCACACATCACAAAGCAGTTTCTCTGAAAGTTTTCTAGTTTTTGTCTAAGTATATTTCCTTTTTCACAACAAGCTTCAATGTGCTCTGAAATATTCCATTGTAGATTCCAAAAAAAACAGAGTTAGAAAACTGCTCCATGAAAGCAACAGTGAAATTCTGTGCATTGAATTCAAACACCACAGAGCTGATTCTCAGAAAGTTTCTTTCTAGTTTTTCTTTGAGGATATTTCCTTATTTACTAGAGGCCTCAATGCACTCCCAAATATCCATTTGCAGATTCTACAAAATCAGTGTTAGCAAACTTCTCCATGAAAAGAAAGGTGTAAATCTGTGAGATGAATTCACGCATCACAAAGAACTTTCTCAGAAAGCTTCTTTATAGTTTTTATCTGTGGATATTTCCCTTGTCACCATAGGCTTCAATGAGATCCAAAATATCCCTTCTCAGATTCCCCGAAAACAGTGCTATCAAACTGATCCATGAGAAGAATCGTGTAACACTGTGCGATGAATTCTCAAATCGCAAAGCAGTTTCTCAGAATGTTTCTTTCTAGTTTTGTCTAAGTATATTTACTTTTTCCCAATAAGCTTCAATGTGATCTGAAATATCCCCATTGTAGATTGCAAGAAAACAGTGTCAGCAAACTGCTCAATGCAAAGAACACTGTAACTCTCTGAGTTGAATTCATGCATGACAGAGCAGTTGCTCAAAAAGCTTCTTTTTGGTTTTTCAATGGGGATATTTCCTTTGTCACCATAGGCTTCAATGCACTCCCAAATATCCTGTTGCATACTCCAGGAAAACAGTGATATCATATGTCTGAAAGAGACAAATGGTGTACCTCTGTGAGAAGAATTCACCCATAACAAACCAATGTCTCAGAAAGCTTCTTTGTAGTTATTATTTGAAGATATTTCCTTTTTCACCATAGGCCTCAATGCCCTCCCAGATATCCCATTGCAGATTTCACAAAAACAGTGTTAACACACTGCTCCATGAAAATAAAGGTGGAACACTGTGAGATGAATTCATACATCCCAAAAGCCTTTCTCAGAAAGCCTCTTACTAGTCTTTATCTGAGGATAATTTCTTTGTCACCCTGGGCTTCAATGTTATCAAAAATATCCCGACTCAGATACCCGAAAAACAGTGCTAAAAAATTGATCCATTTAAAGAATCATGTAGCTCTGTGAGATGAATGAACACATCACAAAGCGGTTTCTCAGAACATTTCCTTCTAGTTTTTATATGAATGTATTTCCTTTGTCAATGTAAGCGTCAATGCACTCCGAAGTATCCCATTGCAGATTCCTAGAAAACAGCGTTAACAAACTGCTAAATGAAAACAACAGTATAACTCTGTGAGTTGAATACACTCATTACAAAGTAGTTTCTGAGAAAGCTTCTTTCTAGTTTTAATCTGAGGATATTTCCATTTTCACCATACACATCAGTGCGCTCGCAATATCCCTGTGCAGATTCCATGGAAGCCGTGTTAGCAAACTTATCCATGAATAAAAGGTGTAACTCTGTGAGATAAATGCATACATCACAGAGAGGTTTCTCTGAAAACTTTTTTCTAGTTCTAATCTGAGGATATTTCCTTTGACACCATAGGCTTCAAAATGATCCAAAATATCCCCTCTCAGATTCCCCAAAAACAGTGCTATCACACTGATCCATTGAAAGGATCGTGCAATTCTGTGAGATGAATTCACAAATCACAAAGGAGTTTCACAGAATGTTTCTTTCTTGTTTTTATCTGAGGATATTTCCTTTTTCACCATAAGCTTCATGTGCTCTGATATATCCCATTGCAGATTCCAAGAAAGGAGTGTTAGTGAACTGCACAATGAAATGAACAGTGTAACTCTATGAAATGAATTCACACATCACAAAGCAGTTTCTCAGAAAGCTTCCCTCTAAATTTTATCTGAGGATATTTCTTCTATCACCATAGACCTCAATGCACTCCAAAATATCCCTTTGCAGATTCCACAAAAACAATGTAGCAAACTGCTCCATGAAAATAAACCTGTAATTCTGTGAGATGAATTCACACATCTCTAACAACTTTCTTAGAAAGCTTTTTAGTTTGTATCTAAAAATATTTCCTTATTCACCATAGGCGTCAATGCGATCCAAAAAACTGTTCTCAGATTTCCCAAAAACAGTGCTATCAAACTGATCCATTAAAAGAATTATGTAACTCTGTAAGATGAATTAACACATCATATAGCAGTTTCTCAGAAAGTATGTTTCTAATTTTTCTGAGGATATTTCCTTATTCACAATAAGTTTAAATGTGCTCCAAAATATCCCATTGCAGATTCCAAGAAAACAGTGTTAACAAATTACTCAATGAAAAGAACAGTGTGACTCTGTGCAATTTATTTCCACATCACAACGCAGTCTCTCATGAAGTTTCTCTTTGTTTTTTATATGAGGATATTTCCTTTGTCACCACAGGGTTCAGTGTGCTCCCAAATATCCTATTGCAGATTCAATTAGAAAAGTGTTATCAAACTGCTCATTGAAAAGAACCGTGTGGCTCTGTGTGGTGAATTCACACATCACAAAGCAGTTTCTCAGAAAGTTTCTTTCTAGATTTTAAATGAGGATAATTTCTTTGTCACGATAAGCTTCCATGCACTCCAATATATCCCACTGCATATTCTAAGAAAACAGTGTTAACAAACTGGTCAATGAAAAGCACAGTTTTACTCTGTGAGATGATTTCACACATCACAAAGCAGTTTCTCAGAAAGTTTCTTCCTAGTTTTTATCTGAGGATAAATCCTTTTTAACCATAGGACTCAATGCACTCACAAATAACCCCTTGTAAATTCCACGAAAACAGTGTTAGCAAGCTGCTCCATGAAAGGTGCAACACTGTGTGATGAATTCCCACACTACAAAATAGTTTCTCAGAAAACTACTTTATAATTTTTATCAGAGTTTATTTTCTTTGTCACCATAGGCTTCAATGTGATCCAAAATATCACTTCTCAGATTCCCCAAAAACAATGCTACCAAACTGCTCTTTGAAAAGAATTGTGTAACTCTCTCTGTTAATTGAATTCACCAATCACAGAGCAGTTTCTCAGAAAACTTCTTTCTAGTATTTTTCTGAGGATATTTCTGTTGTCACACTAAGCTTCAATGTGCTCCAAAATATCTCATTGCAGATTCCAAGAAAACATTACTAGCAAACTGCTCAATGAAAAGAACAGTGTATCTCTGTGAGATGAATTCACACATCACACAACAGTTTCTCAGAAGGCTTCTTTCTAGTTTTTGTCTGTGGATAAATCTTTTTTCATTATTGGCTTCAAGGCACGCCCAAATATCTCTTTGCTTATTCCACAAAAACATGTGTTAGCAAACTGCTCCATGAAAAGAAAGGTGTAACTCTCTGAAATGAATTCTCACATCACAAAGAACTTTCTCAGAAAGCTTCTTTCTACTTTTTATCTGAGGATATTTCCTTTGTCACCATATGCTTCAAGGCGACCCGTAATATCACATTGTAGATTCCAAGAAAAAAGTTTTAGCATACTGCTCAATGAAGAGAACAGTGCAATTCTATGAAATGAATTCATACATTACAAGGTAGTTTCTCAGAAAGCCATTTTGTTTTTTATCTGAGGATATTTCCTTTGTCACCATAGGCTTCAATGCACTCCCAAATATCCTATTGCAGATTCAACGATAACTGTGTTATCAACCTGCTCAATGAAACGAACAGTGTAAATCTGTGAGATGAATTAACACATTATAAAGTGGTTTCTCAAAAAGCTTCTTTCTAGTTTTTATATGAGGATATTTCCTTTTGCAATATAAACTTCAATGCGCTCCAAAATATCCAATTGTAGATTCCAAGAAAACAGTGTTAGCAAACTGCTCAATGAAAGGAAAAGGGTAACTCTGTGAGATGATTTCACACATCATGAAAGAGTTTCTCTGAAAGCTTCTTTTTGGTTTTTATCTGAGGGTATTTCCTTTGTCATTGTAAGCTTCAATACGCAGCCAAATATCCCATTGTAGATTCCAAGAAAATAGTGCTATCAAACTGCACAATGTAAAGAATGGTGTAACTGTGCGAGACTAATTGACACATCACAAAGCAATTTCTCAGAAAGCTTCTTTCCAGTTTTTTTCTGAGGATATTTTGCTTTTCACCATAGGCCTCAACACGCTCCCAAGTATCCCTTTGAAGATTCCATGAAAACTGTGCTAGCAAACTCTTCCTTGAAAAGAAAGGCATAACTCTTTGAGAAGAAATGACAAATCACAAAGAACTTTCTCAGAAAGCTTTCTCATCTTTATCTGAGGATATCTCCTTTGTCACTATAGGCTTCAAAGTGATCCAAAAAATCCCATCTCAGATTCCCCAAAAACAGTGCTTCCAAACTGCTCCATAAAAGTATCGTGTAACTCTGAGAAATGAATTCACACACCACAAAGCAGTTTCTCAGAAAGGTTCTTCTTAGTTTTTATCCAAGGATATTGATTTTGTCACCATAGGCTTCAATGCAATCCAAAATATCCCTTCTCAGATTACCCCAAGAAAGTGCTACCAAACTGCTCCATGAAAAGAATCCTGTAGCTCTGTGAGATGAATTCACAAATCACAAAGCAGTTTGTTGGAAAGCTTCTTTCTAATTTTTGTCTGAGGATATTTCCTTTGTCATCATAAGCTTCAAGGCACTCGAAAACATCCCATTGCAGATTTCATGAAAGCAGTGTTAGCAAGCAGTTCAATGAAAATTCCAGTGTAACTATGTGAGATGAATTCACACATCACAAACAATTTCTCAGAAAGATTATAGTTTTTATCAGAGGGTATTTCTTTGTCACTATCAGCTTCAATGTGATCCAAAATATCACTTTGCAGATTCCACAAAAACAGAGTTAGCAAACTACTCCATGAAAAGAAAGGGTAACTCTGTGGGATGATTTTACATGTCACTAAGTGGGTTTTCAGGCAGCTTCATTCTACTTTTTAACTGAGGATATTTCCTTTGTCAACATAGGCTTCAAAGCGATCCAAAATATCCCTTCTCAGATTCCCCCAAAGCAGTGCTACCAAACAGCTCCATGAAAAGAATCATATAACTCTGTGAGATGAATTAACACATCACAAGGCAGTTTCTCAGAAAGTTTCTTTTTGGTTTTCATCTTAGGATATTTCCCTTGTCACCATAGGTTTAAATGCCCTCCCAAACATCCTATTGCACATTCCAAGAAAACAGGGTTATCAAACTGCTCAATGAAAAGAATGGTGTAACACTGTAACATGAATTCGCACATCACAAAACAGTTTCTCAGAAAGTTTCTTTCTAGTTTTAACTGAGTATTTTTGTTTACTCACTATAGGCCTCAAGGCACTCCCAAATATCCCTTTACAGATTCCAAGAAAACAGTGTTAGCAAGCTGCTCAATGGAAAGAAAGGTGTAACTCTGTGAGATGAATTCACACATCACAAAGACGTTTTCAGAAAGCTTCTTCGTGGTTTTCGTCTGAGGATATTTACTTTGTCTCCATAGGCTTCAATGTACTCACATATATCCCTTTGCAGATTCCTGGAAAAATGTGTTAGCATGCTGATCCAGGTAAAGAATCATGTAACTCTGTGAGATGAATGCACAAATCAGAAAAGAGTTTCTCATAAAGCTTCTTTAAAGTTTTATCTGAGGATATTTAATTTGTCACCATAGACTTCAATGCTACCAAACATATCCCTTCTGAGATACCCCCAACACAGTGCTAAAAAAATGATCCAAGGAATGAATCCTGTAACTCTGTGAGATGAATTCACAAATCACAAGTAGTTTCCCAGAAAGCTTCTTTCTAGTTTTTGTGTGAGGTTATATCCTTTGTCACCATAAGCTTCAATGTGCTCTGAAATATCCCATTGCAGATTCCAAGAAAACAGCGTTAGTAAACTGCTCACTGAAAAGTACAGTGAAACGCTGTGAGATGAATTCACACATCTCAAAGCAGTTTCTCACAAAGCCTCTTTCTAGTTTTTACCTGAGGATATTTCTTTTTCACCATAGGCCTCAATGTGCTCCCAAATATCCCTTTGCAGATGTCACTTCAAGAGTGTTAGCAAACTGAATCTGTGAAAAGAAAGATTTTAATTGGTCACATGAATTCACACAACATAAGGAACATTCTCTTAAATTGTGTTTCTACTTTTATATCGGAGGATATTTCCTTTGTCACCATAGGCGTCAATGTGATCCAAAATATCTCTTCTCAGATTCCCCAAAAACACTGCTACCAAACTGCTCCATTAAATGAACACTGTATCTCTGTGAGATGAATTCACACAGCACAAAGCATTTTCTCACAAAGTTTCTTTCTTGTTTTTATCTGAGAATAGTTCTTTTCTCACTATAGGCCTCAACGTGGTCCCAAATATCCGTTTGCAGATTCCACGAATACAGTGTTAGCAAACTGCTCCATGAAAACAAAGGTATAACTCTGTGAGATGAATTCACACATCACCAAAGCCTTTTTCAGGAAGCTTCTTTCTAGTATTTATCTGAGGATAATTTCTTGTTACCCTAGGCTTCAATGCTATCCAAAATATCTGTACTCAGATTCCTCAAAAACAGTGCTAAAAAGATGATCCATTAAAAGAACTGTGCAACTCTGTGAGATGAATTAACACATCTCAAAGCGGTTTGCCAGAAACCTTTTTTCTAGTTTTTATCTGAGGATAATTTCTTTGTCACTATATGCTTCAGTGTTATCCATAATATCACATTGCAGATTCCAAGAAAACACTGTTAGCATACTACTCAATGAAAAGAACAGTGCAATTGGTGAGATGAATTATACATCACAAAGCAGTTTCTCAGAAATCTTCTTTTTATTTTTTATCTGAAGATATTTCCTTTGTCACCATAGGTTTAAATGCACTCCCAAATATACTATCGCAGATTCCATGAAAACTGTGTTATCAACCTGCTCAATGAAAAGAATGGTGTAGCTGTGTGAGATAAACTCACAAATCACAAAACAATTTCTCAGAAAGCTTCTTTCTAGTTTTTATATGATGATATTTTCTTTGTCACCATAAGCTTCAATGCGCCCAGAAATATCCCATTGCAGATTTTAAGACAACAGTATTAGCAGATTGCTAAATGGACAGAACTGTGTAACACTGTGAGATGAGTTCACACATGGAAAGCCGTTTCTCAGAAAGCTTCTTTCTATTTTTTATCTGAGAATATTTTTTCACCACAGGCCTCAATTTGCTCCCAAATATCCCTTTGTAGGTTCCACGCAAACAGTGTTAGCATACTGCTTCATGAAAAGAAATTGGTAACACTGTAAGATGAGTTCCCGTATCATGAGGAAGTTTCTCAGAATGCTTCTTTATAGTTTTAATCTGAGGATATTTCCACTGTCACCATAGACTTTAAGGCAATCTAAAATATCACTTCTCAGATTCCCCAAAAACAGTGCTCTCAAACTGATCCATGAAAATAATTGTGTAATGCTGTGAGATGAATTAACACATCTCAAAGTGGTTTCTCAGAAAGTATCTTTCTAATTTTTATATGAGGATATTTCTTTTGTCACCATCAGCTTCAATCCAATCCAAAATATCCCTTCTCAGATTTCCCAAAAACTGTGCTAACAAAGTGCTCCATGAAAGGAATCATGTAAGTCAGGGAGGAGAATTCACAAATCACAAAGTAGTTTTTCAAAAAGCTTCTTTCTAGTTTTTGTCTGAGGATATTTCCTCTGTCACCATATTCTTCAATGCGCTCTGAAATATCCCATTGCAGATTACAAGAAAACAGTTTTAGCAAACTGCTCAATGAAAAGAAGAGTGCAACTCTGTGAGATGAATTGACACAACACAACGCATTTTCTCAGAAAACTTCTTTTTGGTTTTTATCTGAGGATATTTGCTTTGTCACCAAGGGTTCATTGCACTCTGAAATATCCTACTGCAGATTCCAAGAGAAAAGTGTATCAAACTTCTCCTTGAAAATAATAGTGCAGCTCTGTGAGATGAACGTACACATCATGAAGCAGTTTTTAAGAAAAATTCTTTCTCGTTTTTGTCTGAGGATATTTCCTTTTTCACTATAGGCCTCAAGACACTCCAAAATATCCCGTTGCAGATTTCACGAAAATAGTGTTAGCAAGCTGCTATATAAAATGAAAGGTGTAGCTCTGTGAGATGCATGTACACATAACCAAGAGCAACTTCTTTGTGGTAAGAATGCTTTATATACTGGTAAGAATGCTTCTTACCAGTATTTATCTGAGGACAGTTCCTTAGTCACAGTAGGCTACAATGGGATCCAAATTATCCCTTCTCAGATTCTCCAAAAACAGTGCTAACAAACTGATCCATGAAAAGTATCATGTAACACTGAGATCAATGAACACATCACAAAGGGGTTTCTTAGAAAGCTTATTTTTAGTTTTTATTGGAATATATTTTCTTTGTCACCAAAAGCTTCAATGTCCTCTGAAATATCCCAATGCAGATCCCAGGAAAACAGTGTTAGCAAACTGCTCAATGAAAAGAACAGTGTAACATGGTGAGATGAATTCACAAATCATGAAGCAGTTTCTCAGAAAGCTTCTTTATACTTTTTCTTTGAGGATATTCCCTTTTCATCATAGTCCTGAACGTGCTTAGGATTATCCCTTTGCTGATTCCACAAAAACATTTCTAGCAAACTGCTCCATTAAAAGAAAGGTGTAACTCTATGAGATTAATTCATGCATCACAAAGAAGATTCTCAGAAAAGTTCTTTCTAGTTTGTATCTGAGGATATTTCCTTTGTCATCATAGGCTTCAATGTGATCCCAATTATCCCTTCTCAGATTCCCCAAAAACAGTGCTACCAAACAGCTCCATGAATAGAATCGTGTATCTCTGTGTGATGAATTTGCAAATCACAAAGCAGATTCTGAGGAAGCTTATTTTTAGTTATTGTTTGAGGATATTTCCTTTATCAGCATAAGCTTCAATGCGCTCCAAAATATCCCATTGCAGATTCATCGAAAACAGTGTTATCGAACTGCTCAATGAAAAAAAAGTGTAGCTCTGCAAGATGAATTCACACATAACAATGCAGTTTCTCAGAAAACCTCTCTCTAATTTTTATATGAGGGTATTTCCTTTGTCACCATAGGCTTCAATGCTCTCCCAAATATCCTATTGCCTATTCCACAAAAACAGTGTTATCAAACTGCTCAATGAAAAGAACAGTGTAGCTCTGTGAGATGAATTCACACATCACAAAGCAGTTTCTCATAAAACTTCTTTCTATTTTTTATCTGAGGTTACTATCTTTTCTACCATAGGCCTCAATGCGCTCCCAAATATCTCTTTGCAGATTCCACGAAAACAGTGTTACCAAACTGCTCCATTAGAAGAAAGCTGTGACTCTGTGAGATAAATTCACAAATCACAAAAAGTGTGTCAGAAATCTTCTTTCTAGTTTTCTTCTGAAGATATTTCCTTTATCACAGTAAGCTTCAATGTGCTCCAAAATATCATATTGCAGATTCCACGAAAACAGTGTTAACAAACTGCAAATGAAAAAACGAGTGTAACTCTGTGAGATGAATTCACACTTCACAAAGCAGTTTCTCAGAAAGCTTATTTCTATTTTTTATCTGAGGTTACTATCTTTTCTACCATAGGGCTCAATGCACTCCCAAATATCCCCTTGCAGATTCCAAGAAAACAGTATTACCAAACTACTCCATTAAAAGAAAGCTGTGACTCTGTGAGATAAATTCACAAATCACAAAAAGTGTGTCAGAAATCTTCATTCTAGTTTTTGTCTGAGGATATTTCCTTTATCACCATAAGCTTCAATGTGCTCCAAAATATCATATTGCAGATTCCACAAAAACAGTGTTAACAAACTGCACAATGAAAAAAAGAGTGTAACTCTGTGAGATGAATTCACACATCACAAAGCAGTTTCTCAGAAAGCTTATTTCTAATTTTATATGAGGGTATTTCCTTTGTCACCTTAAACTTCAATGCACTCTGAAATATCCCATTGCAGATTACAAGAAAACAGTGTTAGCAAACTGCTCAATGAAAAGAACAGAGCAGTCCTGTGAGATGAATTAACACATTTCAAAGCAGTTTCTCAGAAAGCTTCTGTTTGGTTTTTATCTGAGGATATTTCCTTTGTCACCACAGGCTTCATTGCCCTCCCAAATATCCTATTGCAAATTCCATGAGAAAGGTGTTATTAAACTGCTTATTGAAAAGAATGGTGCAGCTCTGTGAGATGAATACACACATCATGAAGCAGTTTTTAAGAAAAATTCTTTCTCGTTTTGGTCCAAGGATATTTCGTTTTTCACTATAGGTCTCAATGCATTCCCAAATGTCCCTTTGCAAATTCCACAAAAACAGTGTTAGTAAACGGCTCCATGAAAAGAAACGTGTAACTCTGTGAGATGAATTTCATATCTCAAAAAACTTTCTCAGAAAGCTTCTTTCTAGTTTTTATCTGAGGATATTTCCTTTCTCAATACATGCTTCAATGTGATTGATGTTATCCCTTCTCCGAGTCCCTCAAAACAGCGCCACCAAACTGATCCATGAAAAGAGTCATGTAACTCTGTGAGATAAAATCACAATTCACAAAGTGGTCTCTCAGAAAGCTTCTTTCTAGTTTTCATCTGAGGATATTTAGTTTTGCACCCTAGGCCTCAATGTGCTCACATATATCCCTTTGCAGATTCCACAAAAACAGTGTTAGCGAACTGCTCCTTGAAAACAAAACTGAAACTCTGTGAGATGAATTCACTCTTCACAAAGAAATTTCTCAGAATGCTACTTTCTAGTTTTTATCTGAGAGTATTTCCTTTGTTACCATAAGCTTCAACGTGATCCAAAATATCCCTTCTCAGATTCCCCAAAAACAGTGCTACAAAACTAACATATGAAAAGAATCATGTAACTCTGTGAGATGAATTAGCACATAACAAAGCAGTTTCTCAGAAAGCTTCTTTCTCCTTTTTATCAGAGAATATTTAATTTTTCAGTATAGGCCTCAATGCACTGTCAAATATACCTTTGCCGATTCCACGATAACTGTGTTAGGAAACTGTTCCTTGAAAAGAAAGGTGTAACTCTGTGAGACGAATTCACACATCACAAAGAACTTTCTCAGGAAGCTTCTTTCTAGTTTTTATCTGAAAATAATTTCTTTGTCACTATAGGGTTCAAAGTGATCCAAAATATCCCTTCTCAGATTCCCCAAAACGAGCTACCAAATTGACCTACGAAAGTAATCTTTTAACTCTGTGAGATGAATTAACATATCATAAAGCAATTTTTGAGAAAGCTTCTTTCTGTTTTTTATATGATTGTATTTCCTTTGTCACCTTAAGTTTCAATGCCCTCCGAAGTATCCCTTTGCAGATTCCACAAATACATTGTTAGCAAACTGCTCAATGAAAAGAACGGTGTAACTCTGTGAGATGAATTCAAACATCACAAAGCAGTTTCTCAGAAAGCTTCCTTCTAATTTTTATCTGAGGATATTTCCTTTATCACCATTGGCCTCAATGCATTCCAAATATCCCTTTTCAGATTGCACAAAAACACTGTTTGCAAACTGCTCCTTGAAAAAAAATGGTGCACTCTGTGTGATTAATTCACACAGCACAACGCAGTTACTCATAAAGTTTTTTTCTAGTTTTTATCTGAGGATATTTCCTTTGTCAAAATAGACTTCAATGCACTCCCCCAATATCCTGTTGCAGATTAAACAAAAGCAGTGTAATCAAACTGCTCAATGAACAGATCCTTGTAAATGTCTGAGATGAATTCACACATCACAAGCAGTTTCTTAGAAAGCTTCTTTCTAGTTTTTATCTGAGGATATTTCATTTTTCACCATAGGCCTCAATGCAATCCCAAATATCCCATGGAAGATTCCAAGAAAACAATTTATGCAAACTGTTCCATAAAAAGATAGGTTAAATGCTGTGAGATGAAATAACATATCACAAAGTCCTTTCTCAGAAAGCTTTATTCTGGTTTTCATCTGACGATATTTTCTTTTTCACCATACACTTCAGTGTGATCCAAAATATCTCTTCTCAGATTCCCCAAAACCAGTGTTAGCGAACTGCTCCAAAAAGGATCGTGTAACTCTGTGATATGAATTCACAAATCAAAAGGCAGTTTCTCAGAAACTGACTTTCTATTTATTGTCTGAGAATATTTCCTTTATCAACATAAGCTTCAGTGTACTCAGAAATATCCCATTGCAGATTCCACGAAAACAGTGTTAGCTAACTGCTCCATGAAAACAGCAGTGTAACTCTGTGAGATGAATTAACACATCACAAAGGAGTTTCTCAGAAAGCTTCCTTCAAGTTTTTGTCTGAGAATATTTCCTTTCTCACCGTATGCCTCAATGCACTCCCAAATATCCCTTTGCAGATTCCCCTAGAACGGTGTTAGCAAACTGCTACATGAATATTGAGGTGTAACACTTTGAGATGAATTCACACAAAATAAAGTCCTCTCTCAGAAAGCTTCTTTCTACCTTTTGTCTGAGGATATTCCTTTGTCACCATAGGCTTCAATGAGATTCAAAATATCCTGACTCAGATTCCCCAAAAACAGTACTGACAAACTTCTCCATGAAAAGATTCGAGTAACTCTGTGAAATGAATTCTCAAATGACAGAGTAGTTTCTCAGAAAGCTTCTCTCTAGTTTTTCTCTGTGGATATTTCCTTTGTCACCATTGGCCATAGTGTGCTCCCAAATATCCTATTGCAGATTCCAGGGAAACAGTGTTTATCAAACTGCTCAATGAAAAGAACAGTGTACCTCTGTGAGATGAATTCAAATATCACAAGGCGGTTTCTTAGAAAACTTTCTAGTTTTTATATGAGGATATTTACTTTTTTACTGTAGGCCTCAAAGCACTCCCAGATATTCCTTTGCAGATTCCACAGAAACAATTTTAGCAAACTGTTCCATGAAAGTAAGGTGTAACTCTGTGAGATAAATTCACACATCACAAGCAGTCTCTCAGAAAGTTTCTTTTTGGTATTTATCTGGTAATATTTCCTGTGTCACCATAAGCTTCAATATGCTCCCAAGTATGGTAATACAGATTCCATGAACCAGTGTTATCACATTGTTCAGTGAAAAGTATGCTGTAACACTGTGAAATGAATTCACACATCACCACTCAGCTTCTCAGAAAACTTCTTTATAGTTTTTATTTGAGGATATTTTGTTTTCCTCTCTAGGTTCCAATGCAGTCCCAAATGTCCCTTTTCAGATTCCACAAAAACAGTGTTAGCACACAGCTCCAAGAAAAGAAAGGAGTAACTCTGTGAGAAAAATTCACACATCACAAAGAAATTTCTCTGAAAGCTTCTTTCTAATGTTTACGTGAGGATGTTTCCTTTCTTACCATAGGCTTCAAGGCAACCCAAAATATCCCTTCTCAGATTCACCCACCACGGTGCTGTCAAACTGATCCTTGAAAAGAATCAGGTAACTCTGTGAGATGAACTAGCACATGACAAAGAAGTTTCTCTGAAAGCTTCTTTCTAGTTTTTGTCTGAGGATATTTCCATTGTCACCATAAAGTTCAAGGTGCTCCGAAATATCCCACAGCAGATTCCAAGAAAACAGTGTTGGCAAACTGTTCAATGAAAAGCACTGCAACTCTGTGAGATGAATTGACACATCCAAAGCATTTCTCAGAAAGCTTCTATTGGTTTGTATCTGAGAATATTTCCTTTGTCACCATTGCCTTCAATGAGCTCCCAAATATCCCATTGCAGATTCCATAAAAACTGTGTTATGAAACTGCTGAATGATAAGAATGGTGTAACTCTGTGAGGTAAACTCACACATCACAAAGCAGTTTCTCAGAAAGTTTTTTCTGGTTTTATCTGAGGATATTTCCTTTTTCACCATAGGCTTCAATGTGCACCAAAATATCCCTTTGCATATTCCATGAAAACAGTGTTACCAAATTGTTCCATGAAAACAAATTTGTAAGACAGTGAGATAAATTCACACATCACAAGGCAATTTCTCTGAAACTTCCTTCTAGTTTTTATCTGAGGATAATTTCTTTGTCATCATAGGCTTCAATGTGATCCAAAATATTTCTTCCCAAATTCTCCAAAAACAATGTGACCAAACTGCTCCATGAAAAGAATCATGTAACTCTGTGAGATGAACTCAAAAATCACAAAGCAGTTTCTCAGAAAGCTCTTTCTAGTTTTATTTGAGAGTATTTCTTTTGTCACCATAGGCTTTAATGTGATCCAAAATATCTCTTCTCAGACTCCCCGAAAACAGTGCTACCAAACTCCTCCATGAAATGAATCATGTAACTCAGTGAAATCAAGTACCACATCACAAAGCAGTTTATCAGAAAGCTTCTCTCTAGTTTTTATATGAGAATATTTCCTTTTTCATCATAGGCCTCAATGCGCTCCCAGATATCCCTTTGTAGATTCCATGAAAACAGTGTTAGCACACTGCTCCATGCAAACAAAGGTGTACCTCTGTGAGACGAATTCACACATCACAAAAGCCTTTCTCAGAAAGTTTCTTTCTAGTTGTTATCTGAGGATAATTTCTTTGTCACCCTAGGCTTCAATGCTCTCCAAAATATCCCTAGTCAGATACCCCAAAAACCATGCTACCGAATTTATCCATGAAAAGAATCTTGTAACTCCATGAGAGAAATTATGTTTCATAAAGTCATTTCTCAGAAATGTTCTTTCTAGCTTTTATATGAGGATATTTCCTTTGTCACCAAGAGCTTCAATGCATACTGAAATATCCCTTTGCAGCTTCCTAGAAAACAGTGTTAGCAAACTGCACAATGAAATAAACAGTGTAACTCTGTGACATGAATTCACACATCACAAAGCAGTTTCTCAGAAAGGTTCATGTTGTTTTTTATCTGAGTATATTTCCTTTGTCACCAAAAGCTTCAATGTGCTCTGAAATATACCACTGTAGATTGCAAGAAAACAGGTTTAGCAAACTGCTCAATGAAAAGAGCAGTGTAATCTTGTGAGATGAATTCACACGTCACAAAGCAGTTTCTCAGAAAGCTTCTTTTGGTTTTTGTCTGAGTATATTTCCTTTGTCATCATAGGCTTTACTGCTCTCCCAACTACCCTATTGCAGAATCCATGAAAACTGATTATCAACTGCTTAATGAAAAGAATGCTGTGTCTCTTTGAGATGAATTCACACACCACAAAGCAGTTTCTCAGAAAGCTTCTTTCTAATTTTTATCTGAGAATATTTCCTTTTTCACTGTAGGCCTCAATGTGCTCCCAAATATCCCATCGCAGATTCCACACAAACAGTTTTACCAGACTACTCCATGAAAAGAAAGGTGTAACTCTCTGGGATGAATTCAAACATCAAAAAGAACTTTCTCAGAAAGCTTCATTATAGTTTTTATCTGAGGATATTTCCTTTCTCACTATAGGCTTCAATGTGATACAAAATATCCCTTCTCAGATTCCCTTAAAACAGTGCTACCAATCTGCTCCATGGAAAGAATCATATTACTCTGTTATATGAATTCACAAACAACAAAGCAGTTTCTCAGAAAGTATCTTTCTAGTTTTTGTCTGGTGATATTTCCCTTTTCACGATAAGTTTCAATGCACTCTGAAATATCTCATTGCAGATTCCAAGAAAACAGTGTTAACAAACTGCTCCATGAAAAGAATAGCATAACTATGTGGATTGAATTCAGATGTCCCAAAGCAGTTTCTCAGAAAGCTTCTTTTTGGTATTTCTCTAAGGATATTTTCTTTGTCATCATAGGCTTCAAAGCACTCCCAAATATCCTATTGCAGATACCAACAAAAGAGTGTTATCAAACTTCCCAGTGAAAAGTATGGTGTAACTCTGTGAGATGAATTCACGCATCACAAAGCAGTTTCTCAGAAATCTTCTTTTTGGTTTTCCTATGAGGATGTTTCCTTTTTCACTATAGGCCTCAATGCACTCCCAAATATCCCTTTGCTGATTCCACGAAAACTGTGTTAGCAAAACTGCTCCATAAAAAATAAGTTGTAACTCCGTGAGATGAATTCACACAATACAAATAACTTTCTCAGAAGCTTCTTGTTACTTTTTATCTAAATATTTCCAAGTAATGATAGGCCTCAATATCATCCAATATACCCCTTCTCACATTCCCCAGAAACAGTGCTAGCAAACTGTTCCATGAAAAGAATCGTGTAACTCTGTGAGATGATTTAAGACATCCAAAAGTGGTTCCTCAGAAAGCTTCTTTCTAGTATTTATATGATATTTTCTTTGTCACCACAAGTTACAATGCGCTCCGAAATAGCCCATTGCAGAATTCAAAAAGAGTGTTAACAAACTGCTCAATGAAAATATCACTGCAATTCTGTGAGATGATTTCACACATCACAAAGCAGTTTCTCAGAAAGCTCCTTTTACGTTTTTATCTGAGGATATTTCTTTTTCACTATTGTCCTCAATGTGCTCCCAAATATCCCTTTACAGATTCCACGAAAACAGTGTTAGCAATCTGCTCCATGAAAACAAGGGTGTAACTCTGTGAGATGAATTCACACATCAGAAAGAACTTTCCAGAAACCTTCTTTCTAGTTCTTGTCTGAGAATATTTATTTTGTCACCTTAGGCTTCAATGCAATCCAAAATATTGCTTCTCAGATTCCCCCAAAATTGTGCTACCAAACTAATCCATGTAAAGAATCATGTAACACTATGAGGTGAATTAATACATCACAAAGAAGTTCCTCAAAAAGCTTCTTTCTAGTTTTTGTGTGAGGATAGTTCCTTTTTCACCATAGGCCTCAATGTGCTCGTGAATATCCCTTTGCAGATTCCACGAAAACAGTGTTAGCAAACTGCCCTGTGAAAAGAAAGGTGTAACTCTGTGAGGTGAATTCACATTTGAGAAAACAGTTTCTCATAAAGCTTCTTTCTGGTGTTTGTCTGGGGATATTTCCTTTGTCACCATATTCTTGAAAGTGCTCCCAAATATCCTATTGCAGATTCCACAAAAACAGTGTTATGAATCGCATCAATGAAAGCAACAGTGTTTCTCTGTGAGTTGAATTCACACATCAAAAAGTAGTTTCTCAGAAATCTTCTTTCGAGTTTTTATCTGAGGAAATTTCCTTTCACCATAGGCCTCAACATGCTCCCATATATCACTTTGCAGATTCGACAAAAACAGGATTTGCAAGCTGCTCCATGAAAAGAAAGGTGTAACTCTGTGAGATGAATTCACACATCATAAAGCAGTCTCTCAGAAAGCTACTTTCTAATTTTCATAGGAATATATATTTTTTCCAATATAGGCCTCAATGTGCTCCCAAATATCCCTTTTCAGATTCCAAGAAAAGAGAGTTAGCAACCTGCTCCACTAAAAGAAAGCTGTAGCTCTGTGAGATTAATTCATATATCACAAATAACTTTGTCAGAAAGTTTCCTTCTAGTTCTTATCTGAGAATATTGAGTTTGTCACCATGTTGATCAAAGCAATCCAAAACATCCCTACTCAGAATCCCCAAAACGGTGCTACCAAACTGATCCATGAAAAGAATCCTGTAACTCGGTGAGATGAATTAATATATCATGAAATGGTTTCTCAGAAAGCTTCTTTCTAGTTTTTATATGAGGATATTTCCTTTGTCACCTTAAGCTTCAATGAACTCCAAAATATCAGATTGCAAATCCCAAGAAAACTGTGGTAGCAAACTTCTTAATAAAAATTACAGTGTAATCTGTGAGATGAATTCACACATCACAAAGAGCTTTCTCAGTAAGCTTCTTTTTGGTTTTTGTCTGAGGATATTTCCTATTTTACAATCAGCCTAAACTTGCTCCCAAATATCCCTTTGCAGATTCCACGATAACAGTGTTAGCAAACTGTTCCATGAAAAGAAAGGTGTAACTACGAGATAAATTCACACATCACAAAAAAATTTCTCATAAGGCTTCTTTCTAGCTTTCATCTGAGGATATTTCCTTTGTCACCATAGGCTTCAATGAGATCCAAATTATCCCTTCTCAGATTACCCAAAAACAGTGCTACCAAATTTATCCATGAAAAGAATTGTGTAATTCGGTGAGATGATTTAACACTTCAGAAAGCAGTTTCTCAGAAAGTTTTTTCTAGTTTTTGTCTAAGGATATTTCTTTTGTTACCATAGGCTTCATTACGACCCAAAATATTCCTTCTCGGATTCCCCAAAAACAGTGCTACCAAACTGCTCCAAGAAAAGAATCATGTAAAACTGTGAGATGAATTCACGAATCACAAAGCAGTTTCTCAGAAAGCTTATTTCTAGTTTTTTTTTTTTTTGAGTATAGTCCCTTTTTCACCATTGGCCTCAATGGGTTCCCAAATATCCCTCTTCAGATTCCACAAAGACAGTGTTAGTAAAATGCTCCATGAAAAGAAAGGTGTATCTCTGTGAGATGAATTCACACATCACAAAACAGTTTCTTAGAAAGCTTCTTCTGGTTTTTGTCTGGGGGTATTTCCTTTGTCACCATATTCTTCAATGCGCTCCCAAATATGCTATTGTAGATTCCATGAAAACAGTGTTATCAAACTCCTCAATGAAAATAACTGTGTATCTACATGAGTTGAAATCACACATACAAAAGTCATTTCTCAGAAATCTTTTTTGTAGTTTTTATCTGAGGATATTGCCTTTTTCACCATAGGCCCATATATAACTTTGCGGATTCCAAAAAAACAGGCTGTGCATTTTGCTTCATGAAAAGAAACGTGAAACTCTATGAGATGAATTCACACATCACAAGGAAATTTCTCAGAAAGCTTCATTCTTGTTTTTATCTGAGGATATATCCTTTGTCACCATAGGCATCGATGGAATCCAAAATATCCCTTCACAGATCCCCCAAAAACAGTGCTACCAATGTTCTCCATGAAAAGTATGGTGTACCTCTGTGAGGTGAATTCAAACATCACACAGCTGTTTCTCAGAAATCTTTTTTCCAGTTTTTGTCTGAGGATATTTCCTTTTTCAACGTTTGCCTCAATGCACTTGCAAATATCCCTTTGCAGATTTCAAAAAACAGTGTTTGCAAACTGCTTCATGAAAAGAAAGGTGTAAGTCTATGAGTTGAATTCACACATCACAAAGAAGTTTCTCAGAAAGCTTCTTTTTGTTTTTTTTTTTTTTCCCCTTAGGATATTTCCTTTGTCACCATAGGCTTCAGTGCGCTCCCAAATATACTCTTGCAGATTCCACAAAAACAGTGTTATCATACTTCTCAATGAAAACAACAGTGTATCTCTGTGAGATGAATTCACACATCCAAAAGTTTTTCAGAAAGCTCCTCTGTAGATTTATCTGAGGATATTTACTTTTTGACCATACACTTCAATGTGATCCTTAATGTACCATTGCAGATTCCACAGAAATTCAGTTAGCATACTTGTCAATGAACAGAATGGTGTAACTCTGTAAGGTTAATTCAAAAATCACAAAGAAATTTCTCAGAATGTTTCCTTCTAGATTTCATCTGATGATATATCCTTTGTCACTGCAGGCTTCAATGTGACCCAAAATATTCCCTCTCAGATTCCCGAAAAACAGTGCCACCAAACTGCTCCATGAAAAGAATCGTGTAACCCTGTAAGATGAATTCACACATCACAAAGGAGGTTTTCAGAAAACTTCTTTCTACTTTTTTTCTTAGGATATGTTCTTTTTCACCTTTTGCCTCAATGTACTTGCGAATATCCCTTTGCAGATTCCACGAAAATAGTATTAGCAAACCGCTCCATGGAAATAAAGGTGTAAATCCGTGAGATGATTTCACACATTGCAAAGCAGTTTCTCAGAAAGCTTGTTTTTTGTTTTTTGTTTGATTATAATTCCTTTGTCACCATAGTCTTCAATGTGATCCTAAATAGCTCTTTTCAGGTACCACAAAAACAGAGATGATGGACTGCTCAATCAACAAAAAGGTAAAGCTCTGTGAGATGAATACACACATCACAAAACCATTTCTCGAAAGGCTTCTCTCCAGTTTTCATCTGAAGTTATTTCCTTTTTCACAATAGGCACCTAGGAGGTGCTGAATATCCCTTTGCAGATTCCGTAAGAACAGTGCTACCAAACTGCTCAAATAAAACAAAGTTGTAACACTGTGTGATGAATTCATCCATCACAAAGAAATTTCACAGAACGCTTCTTTCTAGTTTTTCTCTCGGGATATTCCCTTTTCCACCATCAGCTTCCATGCACTTCAAAATATCCGTTCTCAGACATCACAAAAGCAGTGCTACCAAACTGATCCATTAAATGAGTCGTGTATCTCTGTGAGATGAATTAACACGACACAAATCGGTTTCTCAGAGAGATTCTTTCTAGTTTTAATATGAGGATATTTTCTTTCTCACCATAATCTTCAGTGTGCTCCAAAATATCACATTGAAGATTCCAAGGAAACAGTCTTAGCAAACTGCTCAATGAAAAGAACAGTGTAACTTTGTGAGATGAATTCACACCTTACAAAGCTGTCTCTCAGGAAGCTTCTTTTTGTTTTTTATCTGATTATATTCCCCTTGTCAGCATGAGCTTCAACGCACTCCAAAGTGTCCTACTGCAGATTCCACGAAAACAGTGTTATCAAACTGCTCAATGAAATGAATGGTGTAACTCTGTGAGATGAATTCACACATCACAAAGCAGTTTCTCAGAAAGCCTTCTTGTAGTTTCTGTCTCAGCATATTTACTTTTTCACTACAGGCCTCAATGGACTCCGAAATATCTCTTTGCAGATTCCACGAAAACAATGTCAGAAAACTGCTCCATGAAAAGAAAGGTGTAGTTCTTTGAGATGAATTCATGTATCACAAAAACTTTCTAAAAAGATTCTTCCTAGTTTTCATCTGATGATATTACCTTTGTCACCATAGGCTTCTATGCAATCCAAAATATCCCTTCTCAGATTCCCCAAAAACAGTGCTACCTAACTGAACCATGAAAAGAATCCTGTAACTATGTGCATTGAATTAGCACATCACAATGCAGTTTTCAGAAAGCTTCTTTCTAGTTTTTACATGAGGATATTTTCTTTGTCATCATAAGCGTAAATGCATTCCGCAATATCAGATTTCAGATTGGAAGAAAACAGTGTTAGCAAACTGCTCAATGAAAAGAACAGTGTAACTTTGTGAGATGAATTCACGCATCACAAAGAAGTATCTCAAAAATTTTCTTTCTAATTTTTATTTGAGGATATTTACTTTTTCACCATTTGTCTCAATGCACTCTCAAATATCCCTTTGCAGATTCCACGAAAACAATGTTAGCAAACTGCTTCATGAAAAGAAAGGTGTAACCCTGTGAGATGAATTCAAATATCAAAAAGAACTTTCTCAGAAGTTTCTATCTAATTTTTATCTGAGAATATTTACTTTGTCACCATAGGCATTAATGCGATTGAAAATATCCCCTTCAGATTAATCAAAAATAGCACTGCTAAACTGATCCATGAAAAGAGTCATGTAACTCTGTGAGATGAATTAACCAATCACAAAGTGGTTTCTCAGAAAGCGTCTTTCTAAGTTTTCTATGAGGATATTTCCTTTGTCAAGAGAAGATTCAACCCACCCTGAAATATTCCATTTCAGAATCCAAGAAAGCAGTGTTAGAAAAACTGGCCATTGAGAAGAACTGTGTAACTCTGTGAGATGAATTCACACATTAGAAACCAGTTTCTCAGAAAGCTTCTTTGTAGTTTTTATCTGAGGGTATTTGTTATTTCACTAAAGGCCTCAATGTGCTCACAAATATACCTTTGCAGATTCCATAAAAACTGTTAGCAAACTGCTCTATGAAAAGAAATGTGCAAGTCTGTGAGATAAATTCACACATCACAAATAACTTTCTCAGAAAGCTTCCTTCTAGTTTTTACCTGAGGATATTTCGTTTGTCATCATAGGCTTCAATGTGATCCAAAAAGAGTGTGATCCCCAAAAACAGTGCTAGCAAACTGCTCCATGAAAACAATTGGTGTAACTCTGGGAGCTGAATTCACACATCACAAAGCAGTTTCTGCAAAAAAACTTCTTTGTAGTGTTTATCTGCATATATTTTTTTTCACTATAGGTCTCAAGGCCCTCCCAAATATCCGTTTGCACATTACATGAAAACAGTGTCAGCAAACTCTCTATGAAAAGAAAGGTGTAACTTTGTGAAATGAATTCACACATCACAAAGGACTTTCTCAGAAAACTTATTTCTAGTTTTTATCTGAGGATTTTCCTTAGTCACCATAGGCTTCAATGAGATCCAAAATATCCCTTTTGAGATTACTCAAAAGCAGTGCTACCAAACTGCTCCATGAAAACAATGGTGTAACTCAGTGAGATGAATTAACACATCACAAAGCTGTGTCTCCGATAGCATCTTTGTAGTTTTTATATGAGGATATTTCCTTTGTCTCAATAAGCCTCAAAGCGGTCCAAAATATCATATTGTAGATTAAAAGAAAACAGTGTTAGCAAACTAGGCAATGAATAGAACAGTGTAACTCTGTGGGATGAATTCACACATCACAAAACAGTTTCTCATAAAGCCTCCTTCTAGTTTTTCTCTGAGGATATTTACTTTTTCAATATAGGCCTCAAAGGGCTCGGAAATATCCCTTTGGAGATTCCACATAAACAGTGTCAGAAAACTGCTCCATGAAAAGAAAGGTGTATCTCTGTGAGATGAATTCACACATCACAAAAACTTCCTAAGGAAGCTTTTTTCTAGTTTTTATCTGTGATATTCCCTTTGTCACCATAGGCTTCGATGCAATCCAAAATGTCCCTTCTCAAATTCAGCCAAAACAGTGCTACCAAACTGCTCCATGAAAAGTTTTGTGTAAATCAATGAGATGAATTCACGAATCACAAAGTAGTTTCTCAGAAAGCTTCTTCTACTTTTTGTCTGAGGATATTTTCTTTGTCACCATAAACTTCAATGCACTCTGAAATATCCCATTGCAGATTCCAAGAAAACAGTGTTAGCAAACTGCTCAATGAACAGAACAGCGTAATTCTGTAAGATGAATTCACACATCACAAAGAAGTCTCTAAAATTTATTTCTAGTTTTTATCTGAGGATATTTCCTTTTTTACCATAGACCTCAATGCACTCCCAAATATCCCTCTGCAGATTCCACCATAACAGTGTTAGCAAAGTGCTCCATGAAATGGAAAGGTATAATTCTGTGTGATGAATTCAAACATCACAAAGAAGTTTCTCAGAAATATTCTTTCTAGTTTTTATCTGAGGATATTTACTTTGTCATCATAGGCTTTAATGTTGTCCAAAATATCCCCTATCAGATTAACCGAAAACAGTGCTACTAAACTGCTCTATGAAAATTATGGTGTAACTCTGTGAAATGAATTAACACATCACAAAACTGTTTCTCAGATAACATCTTTCTGGTTTTTGTATGAGGATATTTCCTTTGTCACCATAAGCTTCAAAGTGCTCCGAAATATCATATTGCATATTGAAAGAAAGCAGTGTTAGCAAACTGCTCAGTGAAAAGAACAGTGCAACTCTGTGAGATGAATTTACACATCACAAAGTAGTTTCACAGAAAGCTTCTTTCTAGTTTTTATCTGATGATCTTCCCTTTGTCACTGTAGGCTTCAATGCAATCCAAAATATCCCTCCTCAAATTCCCCAAAAACAGTGCTATCAAACTGCTCCATGAAAAGTTTTGTGTAAATCAATGAGATGAAATCACAAATCACAAAGTAGCTTCTCAGAAAGTTTCTTTCTAGTTTTTGTTTGAGGATATATCCTTTGTCACCATAATCTTCAATGTACTCTGAAATATCCCATTGCAGATTCCAAGAAAACAGTGTTAGCGAACTGCTCAATGAAGAGAACTGTACAACTCTGTAAGATGAATTCACACATCACAAAGAAGTCTCTAAAAGTTTCTTTCTAGTTTTCATCTGAGGATATTTACTTTTTCACCATAGGCTTTAATATGATCCTAAATATCCCCTATCAGATTAACCAAAAACAATGCTATCAAACTGCTCCATGAAAAGTATGGTGTAACTCTGTGAGATGAATTAACACATCACAAACTGTTTCTCAGATAGCATCTTTCTGGTTTTTGTATGAGGATATTTCCTTTGTCACCATAAGCTTCAAAGTGCTCCATAATATCATATTGCATATTGAAAGAAAACAGTGCTAGCAAACTGCTCAATGAAAAGAACAATGCAACTCTGTAAGATGAATTTACACATCACAAAGTGGTTTCACAGAAAGGTTCTTTCTAGTTTTTATCTGAGGATATTTGCTTTCTCACCATAGGCCTCAATGAGATCCACAACATCCCTTCTCAATTTCCATGAAAACAGTACTACCAATCTGCTCCATAAATAGAATAGTGTAAATCTGTGAATTGAATTCACACACCACAAAGCTGTTTATCAGAAATCTTCTTTCTAGTTTTGAACTGAGGATATTTCCTTTTCACCATATTCCTCAATGCACTACCAAATATCCCATTGCAGATTCCATGAAAAAAAGCGTTAGTAATTTTCTCAATGAAAAGAGAGGTGTACCTCTGTCAGATGAATTCACACGTCAAAAAGAAGTTTCTTAGAAAGTTGCTTTGTAGTTTTTATCTGGGGATATTTCCTTTTTCACCATAGACCTCAAGGTGCCCCAAAATATCCCTTTGCCGATTCCACAAAAACAGTGTTTGCAAGCTGCTCCATGAAAAGAAAGGTGTGTTTCCTTTGTCATTACAGGCTTCAATGCCATCCAATATATCCCTTCTCAGATTTCCCAAAAAGAGTTCAACCAAACTGCTCCATGAAAAGAATCATGTAACTCTGGGAGATGAATCAGCAAATCAAAAAGCAGTTTCTCAGATAGCTTCTTTCTAGTTTGTGTATGAGGATATTTCCATTTTTACTATAGGCCTCAATGCACTTGCAAATATCCCCTGCAGATTTCATGAAAATAGTGTTAGCAAACTGCTCCATGAAAAGAAACATGTAAATCTGTGACATGAATTCACAAATCCCAAAGCAGTTTCTCAGAAAACTTTTTTTGGTTTTTATCTGAGGATATTTCCTTTGTCAACATATGTTTCAATGCACTCAAAAATATACTATTGCAGATTCCTTGGCAACAGTGTTATCAAATTGCTCCAAGAAAAGAATCGTTTAACTCTGTGAGATGAATTCACAAATTACAAAGCAGTTTCTCAGAAAGATTCTTTCCAGTTTTTACCTGAGGATATTTCCTTCTTCACCACAGGCTTCAATGCGATCCAAAATATCCGTTCTCAGATTTCCCAAAAGCAGTGCTACCAAGCAGATCCATGAAAAGAATTGTGTAACTCTGTGAGATGAATTAACCCATCATGAAGCGGTTTTTCAGAAAGCTTATATCTAGTTTTTATTTGAGGATATTTCCTTTTCCACCCTAAGCTTCAATGCACTCTGAAATATCAGACTGCAGATTCCAAGAAAACAGTGTTAGTAAACTGCTCTATGAAAAGAACAGTGTAACTAAGTGAGGTGATTCACACATAACAACATAGTTTCTCAGAAATCTTCTTTCTACTTTGTGTCTTAAAATATTTCTTTTTACACCATAGCCCTCAATGCACTCCCAAATATCCCTTTGCAGATTCCATGAAAATACTTATAGCAAACTACTCCATGAAAAGAAAGGTGTCAATCTCTGAGATGAATTCACACATCATAAATCAGTATCTCAGAATATTCTTTTTGGTTTCTGTCTGAGGATATTGCCTTTATTATGATCGATCTCACCTCACTCCCAAATATCCCTTTGCAGATTCCCCAAACACAGTGTTAGCAAACTACTCCTTGAAAAGAAAGATGTAACTCTGTGAGATGAATTCACACATGACAAAACAGTTTCTCAGAAAGTTTCTTATTGGTTTATGTCTGTGGATATTTCCTTTGTCACCATATTCTTCAATGCACTCCCAAATATCCTATTGCAGATTCCATGAAAACAGTGTTATAAATCTTCTCAATGAAAACAACAGTGTATCTCTGTGAGATGAATTCACACATCTAAAAGCAGCTTGTCAGAAATATTTCTAGTTTTTATCTGAGGATATTTCCTTTTTCACCATAGGCCTCAATGCACTCTAGAGTATCCCTTCGCAGGTTCCATGAAAAAAGTGTTAGCACACTTCGCAAAGAAAAGAATGTTGTAACTCTGTGAGATGAATTCACACATCACAAAGAAGTTTCTCAGAAAGTTTCCTTCTAGATTTTAGCTGAGGATAATTCCTTTGTCACCACAGGCTTCAATATGATCTAAAATAGTCCTACTCAGATTTCCCTAAAACTGTGCTACCATACAGCTACATGAATAAAATCGTGTAACTGTGTGAGAAGAATTCACAAATCACAAAGGCATTTCTCAAAAAGCTTCTTTCTCATTTTCGTTGGAGGATATTTCCTTTGACACCATAAGCTTCAATGTGCTCTGAAATATCCCATTGCAGATTCCAAGAAAGCAGCGTTAGCAAACTGCTCAATGAAAAGAACCAGTGTAACTCTCTGACATGATATTACACACCACAAAGAAGACTCATAAAGCTTCTTTCTTGGTTTCTCTGAGAATGTTTTATTTTTTACAAAAAGTGTCAATGATCTCTGAAATATGTCAATTCAGATTCCAAGAAAACAGTGTTAGTAAACTGCTCAATGAAAAGAACAGTGTAACTCTGTGACCTGAATTCACACAGCACAAAGTCGTTTCTCAGAAAGCTTCTTTTTGGTTTTTCTGTGAGGATTTTTCCTTTGTCACCAGAGGATTCAATACGCTCCCAAATAACCTGTTGCAGATTCCATGTAAGCAGTGTTATCAACTTGCACAATAGAAAGAATGGTGCAACACTGTGAGATGAATTCACACATCACAAAACAGTTTCTCAGAAAGCTTCTTTCTAGTTTTTTTCTGAAGATATTTCCTTTTTCACAATAGGTTTCAAAGCCTTCCCAAATATCCTTTTGCAGATTCCACGAAAACTCTGTTAGTCAATGGCCGCATGAAAAGAAAGGTTTATCTCTGTGGGATAATTTCACATATCACAAAGAAGTGCCTCAGAAAGATTCTTTCTAGTTTTTATCTGAGAATAATGCGTTAGTCACTATGAGCTTCAATGACATCAAAAGTATCCCCTCTCAGATTGTCCAAAAACAGTGCTATGAAACTGATCCATGAAAAGAATCATGTAACTCTTTGAGAGGAATTAACACATCACAAAGTGGTTTCTCAGAAAGATTCTTTTTAGTTTTTTTTTTCCTGAGGATATTTCCTTTGTCACCATAAGCTTCAAAGCACTCTGATTTATCCCATTACAAATTCCAAGAAAACAGTGTTAACAAACTGCTTAGTGAAAAGAACAGTGTAATTCTCTGATATGAATTCACACATCACAAAGCAGTTTCTCAGAAATCTTCTTTCTAGTTTTCGTCTGAGAATATTTCCTTTTTCACAATAAGCTTCAATGTGCTCTGAAATATGCCATTGTAGATTCCAAGAAAACAGTGTTAGCAAACTGCTCAATGAAAACGACAGTGTAACTCAGTGAGCTGAATTCACACATCTCAAAGCAGTGTCTCAAAAAGCTTCTTTTTAGTTTTTATCTGAGGATATTTCCTTTGCATCATAGGCTTCAATGTGCTCCCAAATATCCTTTTGCCGATTCTACGATAACAGTGTTATCAAACTGGTCAGTGAAAAGAATGGTGCAACTATGTGAGATGAATTCACAAATCAAAAAACAGTTTCTCAAAAAGCTTTCTTCTTGTTTTTATCTGATTATATTTCTTTTTTCACTGTAGCCCTCAATGTGCTCCCAAATATCCCTTTGCAGATTCCATGAAAAATCTGTTAGCAAACTGTTCCATGAAAAGAAAGGTGTCATTCTGTGAGATGAATTCACACAACACAGAGAACTTTCCCAGAAAGTTTCTTTATAGTTGTTATCTGAGAATATTTTCTTTTTCTCCATGGACTTCAATGCTATCCAAAATATCCTTTCTCAGATTCCATGAAAACAGTGGTAACACACGGATCAATGAAAAGTTTCATGTTTTGCTTTGAGATGAATTAACATATGTCAAAGCAGTTTCTCAGAAAGCTTCTTTTTCATTTTTATAAGAGGATATTTAATTTGTCATCATAGGCTTCAATATGATCCAAAATATCCCTTCTCAGATTCCCAAAAGCAGTGCAATCAAACTGCCACATAAAAAGAACCGTGTAATTCTGAGATGAATTCACAAATCACAAAGCAGTTTCCCAGAAACCTTGTTTCTGGTTTTTGTCTGATGATGTTTCCTTTGTCACCATAAGGTTCAATGTGCTCTGAAATATCCCATTACAGATTCCAAGAAAACAGTGTTAGCAACCTGCTCAGTGAAAAGAACAGTGTAACCCTATGAGATGAATTGACACAACACAAAGCAGTTTCTCAGAAAGCTTCTTTTGGTTTTCATCTGTGGATATTTCCTTTATCACCATAATTTTCAAGGCACTCACAAATATTCTATGGCAGATTCCATGAAAAAAGTGATATCAAATGGCTCAATAAAAACAATGCCATAACTCAGTGAGATGAATTCACACATCATAAAGCAGTTTCTCAGAAAGCTTCTTTCTAATTTTTATGTGAGGATATTGCCTTTTTCACTATAGTCTACAATGCACTAACAAATATCCCACTGCAGATTTCACAGAAAGAGTGTTAACAAACTGCTACATTAAAACAAACGTGTAACTCAGTGAGGTGAATAAACACATCACAAAGCAGTTTCTCAGAAACCATTTTTCCATTTTCACATGTGGATAATTCTCTTGTCACCACAGGCTGCATCCAATTAAAATATCCCTTCTCAGATTCCCCTTAAACAGTGCTACCAAACTGCTCCATAAAAATAGTCATGTACTGCTCTGAAATGAATGAACACATCTCAAAGCGGCTTCTCAGAAAGCTTCTTTCTAGTTTTTATATGAGGATACTTCCTTTGTCACCATATGTTTCAATGTGATCCAAAATGTTCCTTCTCGGATTCCACAAAAACAGTGATAACAAACTGCTCCATGAAAAGAATCGTGTAACTCTGTGAGATGAATTCAGAAACCACAAAGCAATTTTTCCAGAAGCTTCTTTCTTGTTTTTGTCTCAGGATATTTCCTTTGCCACCATAAGCTTCAATGCACTCCAAAATATCCCATTGCAGCTTCCAATAAAAGAGTGTTAGGAAATTTCTTAATGAAAAGAGCAGTGTAACTCTGTTTGATGAATTCACACATCACAAAGCAGTTTCTCAGAAAGCTCCTTTCTAGTGTTTATCTGAGGATATTTCCTTTGTCACCATAGTCTTCAATGAGAGCTGAATTATCCCTTCTCAGATTCCACGAAAATTGTGTTAGCAAACTGCTCCATGAAAAGAAATGTGTAACTCTGTGAGATGAATGAACACATCACAGAGAAGCTTCTCAGAAAGCTTCTTTCTAGTTTTTACCTGAGGATATTTCATTTGTCACCACAGGCTTCAATGTGATCCAAAATATCCCTTCTAAGATTACCCAAAACAAAGCTAACAAATTGTTCCATGAAAAGAATTATATAACTCCGAAATGAATTCGCAAATCAAAAAGCAGTTTCTCAGAGTGTTTCTTCCTAGTTTTTGTCTGAAGATATTTGCTTTTTCACAATAAGCTTCAATGCGCTCCAAATTATCCCATCGTAGATTCCAAGATAACTATGTTACCAAACTGCTCAATGAAAAGAACAGGATAACTCTGTGAGTTGAATTCACATATCACAAAGCAGTTTATCAGAAACCTTCTTTTTGATTTTCCTATGGGGATATTTCCTTTATCACCATAGGCTTCAATGTACTCCAAAATACCCTATTGCAGACTTCACGAAAATAGTGTTATCAAGTAGCTCAAAGAAAAGAACGGTTTGGCTCTGTGAGATGAATTCACCCATCAGATAGTAGATTCTCAGAAAGCTTCCTTCTAGTTTTTATCTGAGGATATTTCCTCTGTTACCATAGGCTTCAATGCGATCCAAAATATCCTTTCTCAGATTCCCCAAAAACTATGCTGTCAAACTAATCCATTGAAAGCATCATGTAACTCTCTGATGTGAATTCATAAACTGCAAAGGAGTTTCTCAGAAAGTTTCTTTCTAGTTTTTGTTTGGGGTTATTTAATTTTTAAGAGTAGGATTCAATGCACTTCAAAATATGCCAATGCAGATTCTAAGAGAGCAGTGTTAGTAAACTGCTCAATGAAAAGAGCAGTGTAATTCTATGACATGAATTCACACATCACTAAGCAGTTTCTCAGAAAACTTCTTTCTCATTTTTCTATGAGGATATTTCTTTTTTCACTATAGGCCTCAATGCACTAGCAAATATCCCTTTGCAGATTCCACAAAAACGATGTAAGCAAACTGATCCATGAAAAAAAGGTGTTTCTCCATGAGATGAATTCAGATATCACAAATAACTTTCTCAGAAAGCTTCTTTCTAGTTTTTATTGGAGGATATTTTCTTAGTCACCACAGGCTTCAGTCTGATCCAAAATATCCCATCTCTGATTTCCCAAAAAAGTGCTACCGAACTACTCCATGAAAAGAATCACGTGGCTCTGTGAGATGAATTCAAAAATCACAAAGCAGTTTCTCAGAAAGTTTCTTTCTAGTTTTGTCAGAGGTTATTTCCTGTTTCACCACAAACTTCAATGCCCTCCGAAATGTTCCATTGTTGATTCCAAGAAAACCGTGTTAGCAAACTGCCCAATGATAAATCAGTGTAACTCTGTGAGTTAAATTCACACATCACAAAGCAGTTTCTCAGAAAGTTTCTTATTGACTTTTCTCTGACAATAATTTCCTTGTCACATAGCCTTCAATGAGCTACTAAATATCCCATTGCAGATTCCATGAAAACAGTGTTATCAAACTGCACAATGAGAGGAACGGTGTAACCTTGTGAGATGAATTCACACATCATAAAGCAGTTTCTCCGAAAGATTATTTCTAGTTTTTCTCTGAGGATATTTCCTTTTTCAATATAGGCCTCAATGAACTCCCAAATATCTCTTTCAAGATTAAACGAAAACTGTGTTAGCAAACTGCTCCATGAAAAGAAAGGTGTAACTCTGTGAGAAGAATTCATACATCAGAAAGAACTTTCTCAGATAGCTTCTTTCTAGTTTTTATCTGAGGATATTTCTTTAGTCACTGTAGGCTTCAATGCGATCCAAAATATCTCTTCTCAGATTCCCCAAAAACAGTGTTACCAAACTGATCCATGAAAAGAATCATGTAACCCTGTGAGATGAATTCACGAATCACAAATCAGTTTCTCAGAAAACTTCCCTCTAGTTTTTGTCTCTAGATATTTAATTCTTCACAATAAGCTCAATGCACTGCAAGATATGCCATTGTAGATTCCAAGTAAGCAATGTTACCACCTGTTGAATGAAAAGGAGAGTGTAACTCTGTGCGTTGAATTCACACATCACAAGCAGTTTCTCAGAAAACCTCTTTCTAGTTTTTATCTGAGGATATTTCCTTAATCACCCTAGGCCTCAATGTGCTCTCATATATCCCTGTGCAGATTCCACAAAAACCGTGTTAGCAAATTGCTCCATGAAAAGAAATGTGCAATTCTGTGAGATGAATTCGCACGTCATATATAAATTTCTCAGAAAGCTTCTTTCTAGTTTTTATCTGAAGATATTACCTTTGTAAACAAGGACTTCAACACAATTGAAAATATCCTTTCTCAGATTCCACGAAAACAGTGTTAACACACTGATCTATGAAAAGAATTGTGTAAAGCCATGAGATAAATTAACACATCACAAAGTGGTTTCTCAGAAAGCTTCTTTCTCGTTTTTATATGAGGATATTTCATTGGTCACCATAGGCTTCACTGCGATTCAATATATCCCTTTTCAGATTCCCCCTAAAGAGTACTATCAAACTGCTTCATGAAAAGAATCGTGTAGCTCTGGGATGAATTCACAAATCACAAAGCAGTTTTTCAGAAATCTTCTTTCTAGTTTTTGTCTGAGGATATTTACTTTGTCAACATAAGCTTCAATGTGCTCTGAAATATTCCATTGCAGATTCCAAGAAACAGTGTTACCAAACCATTCAATGAAAAGAATAGTGTAACTCTGTGAGATGAATTGACAGAATACAATTCAGTTTCTCAGAAAGCTTCTTTTTGGTTGGCATCTGAGGATATTTCCTATTTCACCATAAGCTTCAATGCGCTCCCAAATATCCTATTGCAGATATCATGAAAAAAGTGTTATCAAACTACTCAATGAAAAGAATGGTGTACTTCTGTGAGATGAATTCACACATCACAAAGCAGTTTCTCAGTAAGGCTCTTTCTAATTTTTATCTAAGGATATTGCCTAATTCACTTTACGCCACAGTGTGCTCCCGAATATCCCTTTGCTGATTCCACGAAAACAGTGTTAGCAAATGGATCCCTCAAAAGACAGGTGTAACACAGTGAGATGAATTCGCACATCAAAAAGAACTTTCTCAGAAAGCTTCGTTCTCGTTTTTACCTGAGTGTTTTTCATTAGTCACCAAAGGCTTCAATGCAACCAAAAATATTCCTTCTCAGTTTCCCCAAAAACACTGCTACCAAACTGATACATGAAATCAATCGTGTAACTCTGTGAGATGAATTAACACATCACAAAGTAGTTTCTCTGAAAGCTTCTTTCTAGTTTTTATATGAAGATATTTTCTTTGTCACCATAAGCTTCAATGTGCTCCAAAATATCCCATTGTAGATTACAAGAAAACAGTGTTAGCATACTCCCTAATGAAAAGAACAGTGTATCTCTGTGAGATGCATTCACACATCAAAATGCAGTTTCTCAGAAAACTTCTTTCTAGTTTTTATCTGACTATATTTCCTTTGAAAACGAGGGCTTCAATATGATCCAAAATATCCTTTCTCAGATTCCATGAAAACAGTGTTAACACACTGATCCATGAAAAGAATCCTCTAACTCTGTGAGATGAATTAACACGTCAGAAAGCAGTTTCTCAGAAAGCTTCTTTCTTGTTTTTATATGAGGATTTTTCATTTGTCACCAAAGGCTTCCTTGCGATTCAATATATCCCTTCTCAGATTTCCCAAAAACAGTGCTACCAAACTGTTTCATGAAAAGAATCATGTAACTCTGAGATGAATTCACAAATCACAAAGCAGTTTTTCAGAAAGCTTCTTTCTAGTTTTTGTCTGATGATATTTCCTTTATCAACACAAGCTTCACTGCTCTCCAAAATATCCCATTGCACATTCCAAGAAAATGGTGTTAGCAAACCTTCAACTTAAAGAACAGTGTAACTTTGTGAGATGAATTGACACAATACAATTCAGTTTCTCAGAAAGCTTATTTTTGGTTTTCATCTGAGGATATTTTCTATTTCACTGTAGGCTTCAATGCACTCTCAAATATTTTATTGCAGATTCCACGAAAAAAAAGTGTGATCAAACTGCTCAATGAAAAGAATGGTGTACCTCTGTGAGATGAATTCACACATCACAAGGCAGTTTCTCAGAAAGGTTCTTTCTACCTTTCATCTGAGGATATTACCTTATTCACTTTAGGCCACAATGCACTCCCAAATATCCCTTTGCTGGTTCCACGAAAACCGTGTTAGCAAACAGATCCCTCATAAGAAAGATGTAACACGGTGAGATGAATTCTCACATCAAAAAGAACTTTCTCAGAAAGCTTCGTTCTAGTTTTTACCTGAGTGTTTTTCCGTAGTCACCAAAGACTTCAATGTGACCAAAAATATTCTTTCTCAGGTTCCTCATAAACACTGCTACCAAACTGATACATGAAATCAATCATGTAACCCTGTGACATGAATTGGAACATCACAAAGCAGTTTCTCTGAATGTTTCTCTGTAGTTTTTATATGAAGATATTTCCTTTGTCACCATAAGCTTCAATGCACTCCAAAATATCCCATTGCTGATTACTAGAAAACAGGGTTAGCATACTGCTTAATGAAAAGAACAGTGTAACTCTGTGAATTGAATTTACACGTCACTAAGGAGATTCTCAGAAAGCTTCTTTCTCCTTTCCCTATGAGGATATATCCTTTTTCACTATAGGCCTCAATGTGCTCCCAGATACCCCTTTGTAGATTCCACGAAAACAGTGTTAGCAAGCTGCTCCATGAAAAGCAAGGTATTTCTCTGTGAGGTGAATTGACACAGCACAAAGAACTTTCTCAGAAAGCTTCTTTCAAGTTTTTATCTGAGGATATTTTCTTAGTCACCACAGCCTTCAATGCAATCCAAAATATCCCTTTTAAGATTCCACAAAAACAGTGCTACCAAACTACCACATGAAAAGAATCGTATAACTCTGTGAGGTGAATTCGCAAATCACAAAGCAGTTTCGCAGAATGCATCTTCCTAATTTTTATCTGAGGATATTTCTTTAGTCCACATAGGGTTCAATACGATCCAAAACATCCCCTCTCAGATTACACAAAAATAGTGCTAACAAACTGATCCATGAAAAGCATTGTGTAACTCTGTGAGGTGAATTAACACATCACAAAGCGGTTTCTCAGAAAGCTTCTTTCTAGTTTTTATATGAGGATATTTCTTTTGTCACGATAAGCTTCAATGTGCTCTGAAATACCCCAGCGCAGATTCCAAGATAATAGTGTTAGCAAACTCCTCAATGAAAACAACAGTGTAATTCTGTCAGATGAATTCACACATCACAAAGCAGTTTCTCAGAGAGCTTCCTTCTACTTTTTATCTGAGGATATTTCCTTTTTCACCATAGGCCTCAATGAGCTCCCAAATACCCCATTTCAGATTCCTCAAAAACAGTATTAGCAATCTGCTCCATGAAAATAAAAGTGTAATTCTCTTGGTTGAATTCACACAACACAAAGAACTTTCTCAGGAAGCTTCTTTCTAGTTTTTATCTGTGGATATTTCCTATGTCAAAAAAGGCTTCAAATGGATCCAAAATATCCCATCACAGTTTCCCCAGAAAGAGTGCTATCAAACTGATCCATGAAAAGAATCGTGTAACTCTGTGAGATAAATTCACAAATCTCAAAGCACAAATCACAGAGCAGTTTCTCAGAATGTTTCCTTTAAGGTTTTGTCTGAGTATATTTACTTTTTCACAATAAGCTTCCATGTGCTCCAAAATATCCCACCTTTGGTTCCAAGAAAACAGTGTTAGCAAACTATTCAATAAAAAGATTAGGGTGACTTGGTGAGTTGAATTCCCACATCACAAAGCCGTTTATCAGAAAGCTTCTCTTTGGTTTTCTATGGGGATATTTCCTTTGTCACCATAGCCTTGAGTGCACTCCCAAATATCCCTTTGCAGAGTCCTCGAAAACAGTGTTCGCAAAGAGCTCCATGAAAAGAAAGGTGTAATTCTGTGAGATGAATTCACACATCAAAAATAACTTTCTCAGAAAGCTTCTTTCTATTATTTTTCTGAGGGTATTTCCTTTGTCACCATAGGCTCTAATGCCATCCAAAATATCTCTTCTCAGATTCCCCAAAAACAGTGCTATGAAACCAGCCCATTGAAAACATCATGTAACTCTGTGAGATGAATTCACAAATCACAAAGGAGTTTCTCAGAAAGTTTCTTTCTAGAATTGTCTGACATATTTAATTTTTAACAATAGGCGTCAATGTGCTCCAAAATATGCCATTGCAGATTGTAAGGAAACAGTGTTAGCAAACTGCTCAATGAAAAGAGCAGTGTAACTCTATGAGTTGAATTCACCCATCACAAAGTAGTTTCTCAGATAGTTTCTTTCTAGTTTTTGTCTGAGGATATTTCCTTTTTCACCATAGGCCCAATGGGCTCCCAAATATCCTTTTGTAGTTTCCACGAAAAGAGCGTTAGCATTTTGCTCCATGAAAAGAAAGGTGTGACTCTGTGAGATGAATTAACACACCCCAAAGAACTTTCTCAGAAAGCTTCTTTATGCCTTCTATCTGCAGATATTTCCTTTGTCACCATAGGCTTCAATGTGATCCACAATATTCCTCCTCTCTTTCCCCAAAAACAGTGCTATCAAACTGATCCATTGAATACATCATATAAGTCTGTGAGATGAATTCATAGATCACAAAGGAGTTTCTCAGAAAGTTTCTGTCTAGTTTTTGTCTGAGGACATTTACTTTTTAACAGTAGGCTTCAGTGTGCTCCGAAATATGACATTGCAGTTTCCAAAAAAACAGTGCCAGCAAACTGCTCAATGAAAAGAACAGTGTAACTCTGTGAGATGAATTCACACATCACTAAGCAGTTTCTCAGAAAGCTTATTTCTCGTTTTCCTATGATATATCCTTTTTCAATATAGTCTACAAGGTGCTCGCAAATATCCCTTTGTAGATCCCATGAAAACTATGTTTAGAATCTGCTCCATGAAAAGAAAGGTGTAATTCTGTGAGATTAATTCACGCATCACAAAGAACTTTCTCAGAGCTTCTTTCTAGTTTTTAACTGAGGCTATTTCTTTAGTCACCATAAGCTTAAATGTGATCCAAAATATCCCTTCTCAGATTCCCCAAAAACAGTGCTATCAAACTGACCCATAAAAAGAATCGTGTAACTCTGAGAGATGAATTCACAAATCATAAAGCAGTTTCTCAGAATGTTTCTTTCCTTTTATCTGAGGATACTTGCTTTGTCACCATAAGCTTCAAAGTTCTCTGAAATATCCCATTGCAGATTACAAGAAAACAACGTTAGCAAACTACTCAATGAAAAGAAAGGTGTAATTCATTGAGATAAATTCACACATCACAACGTAGTTTCTCAGAAGGGTTCCTTATGGTTTTTATCTGAAGGTATTTCCTTTGTCACCAAAGGCTTCAAAGTGATCCAAAATATCCATTCTCAGATTCCCCAAAAACAGTGCTACCAAACTGATCCATGAAAAGAGTCATGTAACTCCATTAGGTGAATCAACACATCACAAAGTGAATTCTCAGAAAGCATATTTCTATTTTTATATGAGGATATATCTATTTGAGTATAGATCCTTTTTCACTAGAGGCTTCAATGCACTCAAAATATCCTAGTGCAGATTCCATGAAAATAGTGTTAGCAAACTGCTCATTGAAAAGATCAGTGTAACTCTGTGAGATTAATTCACACATCACAAAGCAGTTTCTCAGAAAGCTTCTTTTCGGTTTTTATCTGAGGATATTTCCTTTGTTACCATAGGCTTCAATGCACACCCAATTAACCTATTACAGATTCCATGAAACAGTGATACCAAACTGCTCCATGAAAAGAAACGTGTAACTCTGTGAAATGAATTCACACATGACAAAGAAGTCTCTCAGAGAGGTTGTTTCCATTTTTTATCTGAGAATATTTCCTTTGTCACCATAGGCTTCAAAGCCATCCAAAATCTCCCTTTTCAGATTCCCCCAAAACAGTGCTACCAAAATGGTACATGAAAAGAATCATGTAACCCTGTTATGTGAATTAACACATCACAAAGTGATTTCTCAGAAATCTTCTTTCTAGTTTTTATATGAGCATATTTCCTATGTCACCATAACCTTCAATGCACTCCGAGATATCCCATTGCAGATTCCAAGAACACAGTGTTATCAAGCTGTTCAATGAAAAGAAAACTCTAACTCTGTGAGATGAATTCACACATCACTAAGCAGTTTCTCAGAAAGCTTCTTTCTAGCTATTGTTTGAGTATAGATCCTTTATCACTAGAGGCTTCAATGCACTCCCAAATATCCTAGTGCAGATTCCACGAAAAGAGTGTTAGCAAACTGCTCCATGAAAATAGTGGTGTAACTGTGTGGTTCTCATCTGGGGATATTTCCTTTTTCACCTTATCCCTCTATGTGCTCTCAAGTATCACATTGCAGATTCCATTATAAAAGTGTTACTAAACATTTCAATTGAAAGAATGGTGTAACTTTGAGAGATGAATCCACACAGCACATAGGAATTGAATAGAAGTTTTTCTTTTGGTTTTTATCTGAGGATATTTTCTTTTTCACCAGAGGCTTCAATGTGCTCCAAAATATCCTATTGCAGATTCCACGATGTCAGTGCTATCAATCTGCTCAATGAAAAGAACGATGTAACTCTGTAAGATGAATTCACACATCACAATGAAGATTCTCAGAAAGATTCTTTCTAGTTTTTATCTGAGGATATATCCCATTTCACCATAGGCCTCAATGTGCTCCCAAATATCCCTTTGCAGATTTCACAAAAACAGTGTTATCAAACTGCTCCATGAAAAGAAAGGTGTACTTCTGTGAGATGAATTCACACATCACAAAGAACTTTCTCATAAAAGTTTCTTTCTAGTTTTTATCTGAGGATATTTCCTTTGTCACCATAAACTTCAATGCACTCTGAAATATTTCATTTCAGATTCCAAGAAAACGTTGTTACCAAAGTGCTCACTGAAAAGAACACTGATACTCTGTGAGATGAATTCACTAACCACAAAGCAGTTTCTCAGAAAGCTTCTTTTTGGTTTTTATCAGTATATTTCCTGTGTCACCGTAAACTTCAATGCCCTACCAAAAAACCTGTTGAAGATTCCTCAAAACAGTATTAGCAAACTGCTCCATGAAAAGAAAGGTGTTACTCGGTGAGATGAATGCACACATCACAAAGAAGATTCACAGAAAGCTTCTTTCTAGTTTTTATCTGAGGATATTTCTTTGCCACCATGGGCTTTGATGCAATTCAAAGTATCCCTTCTCAGATTCCCCAAAAACAGTGCTACCCAACTGTGCCATGATAAGTATAACTCTGTGAGATGAATTCACACTTCACAAAAGAGTTTCACAGAATGTTTCTTGTTGTTTTTTTCTGAGGATATTTCATTTGTCACCATAGGCTTCATTGCACTCCAAAATATTCTATTGCAGATTCCACGAAAACAGTGTTAGAAACTGCTCCACAAAAAGAGTGGTGTAACTGTGTGAGATAAATTCACACATCACAAAGCAGTTTCTCAGAAAGCTTCTTTCTAGTTTTCATCTGAGAATATTACCCTTTTCACCATAGGTCTCAAGTCAATCCCAAATATCACATTGCAGATTCCACAAAAACAGAATAACACACTTCTCCATGAAAAGAAAGGGGCTACTCTGTGAGACGAATACACACTTCACATATAATTTTCTCAGGAATCTTCTTTCTAGTTTTTATCTGATTATATTTCGTTTGTCACCATAGACTTCAATGCAATCCAAAATATCACTTTTCAGTTTCCCCAATAACATGCTACCAATCTGCTCCATGAAAAGAATCGTGTAACACTGTGACGTGAATTGACAAATCACAAAACAGTTTCTCAGAAAGCTTCTTTCTAGTTTTTGCATTAGGATATTTCCATTTTCACTATAGGCCTCGATGCACTAGCCAATAACTCTTTTGAGATTACACGAAAAGATTGTTATCAAAATGCTCCATGAAAAGAAATGTGTGAATCTGTGAGACGAGTTCACACATCACAAAGCAGTTTCTCAGAAAGCTGTCTTTTGTTTTTTGTCTGAGGATATTTCTTTTGTCATCTTATGCTTCAATACACTCCCAAATATCCCATTGCAGATTCCACGAAAACAGTGTTAGCAAACTGCTCCAAGAGAAGCATCATGTAACTCTGTGAGTTGCATTCACACATCACAAAGCAGTTTCTCAGAAAGCTTCTTTCTAGTTTTTATGTGAGGATATTTCCTTTGTCATATAGGCTTCGATGGGATCCAAAGCATCCCTTCTCAGATTCCCCCAAAACAGTGCTACCATTGTGCTCCATGAAAGGAGTGGTGTAACTGTGGAATGAATGAATTCAATCCTCAGTGAGCTGTTTCTCTGAAAGCTTCTTTCTAGTTTTTCTCTGAGGATATTACATTTGTCACCATATTCCTCAATGCGCTCCAGAATATCCCATTGCAGATTCTACGAAAAAGTGTTAGCAAACTTTTCTTTTTTCTTCCTGTCTATTTTTTTGTATTTTTAGTAGAGATGGGATTTCACCGTGTTAGCCAGGATGGTCTTGATCTCCTGACCTCATGATCCACCCACCTTGGCCTCCCAAAGTACTGGGATTACAGGCATGAGCCAGCGGGCCCTGCCACGAGCCCCCGTTTATAAGGACCCCAGTCCTTGAATTGAGGCCCACCCTACTCCAAGATGACATCCTCTGAACTAATCCCATTTGTAATGATCCTATTTCCAAATCGGATCATCTTCTGGTCCTGGGGGTTAGGATGTGAATTTATAGATGGGGCGGGGGGGTGCCGCGATTTGCCCGCCAACACTCCCCTTCCCCCAGTTCACCATGTGAACCTCTAGTCCTTGTGTGTGGGGATGAAAATCCCAGGTGACATTACCAAGTGGGAAGCAGTAGCTTTTGACTTTTACATCAATCGACCCAGAGGTCGGTGTGGCCCAGGAAGTACAAACGGGTGGAAGGTGGTCCCCAGATTAGGGCCTCAAATTCCTCTCCCCATTGGGCGGGGGCCAGGAGAAGAGGTGACATAGGTGTCTGAAACAGCTGCTACAGATGGCTCAGCGTCCTCTCAAAGGGGTCAGGTCACCCACATATTTGTGGGAGTTTGGCCGGAGTCCGATTGGGAGAAAAGAGTTGGAAAAAAACCACAAACCTCACCGCGCCCAGCAGAAGAGCCCCAGAAGGCGCGAGGGGGGCGGCCGGGTGGCCCCGGGGCTCAGTGGCTGCCCTCGTCCAGCATTGTGCCCAGGTCCTCGCAGATCCTGCGCAGGTGGGAGCGGTAGGGCTCTGGGGGCCGTAAAGTACGGCCAGGAAGTCGCAGTCAGCCAGGTGGCCGAACACGTGGTTGATGCGGCTGTGGGACTTGGTGGTCAGCTGGGGGCCCACGGCCTGGCGCAGCAGGTCGCGGCACTCGAGCAGCCCGACAGCCAGCACTTGCTGGTCGAAGGTGAAGTCCACCTGCTGGAAGCTGATGGCCATCATGGCCAGGAAGTGTGCCCGGTGGCGGAAGCGCCACAGCAGCGTCAGCTCCTCCCTGCCCAGCTGGTCCCCACGCAGCAGCAGCCCCAGCTTCAGGGCCACCTTCACCAGGTTCTTGAGCATCTTCTGGGCCTCCTTGCAGCTGCGTGTGAACTCCCTGGTGGCGCGGTACAGCTCGTCCAGCACCTCGCTGCTGGTGTCATACACCAGCATGGCCACCACTGCCTTAGATGTCATCTTACTCAGGAGCTTCTTCTGTGCCTGCAGAGCCAGGCTCTTGGTGCTGAAGGTGTCCATGGCCTGCTCTCGGAGAAGAGTCTGTGTGTTCAACCGTCGGGGGTCAGTCCAACCACCTCCGTGGGCTGAGGCCGTTGCTGCGGTGGTGGGATCAGCGCCGGAGCAGGGCCGGAGCTGGGGCGGGTGCAAACTTTTCAATGCAAAGAATGGTGTAACACTGTGAGATGAATTCACACATCAGAAAGCAGTTTCTCAGAATATTTCCATTTGGTTTTTGTCTGAGGATATTGCCTTTGTCACCGTAAGCTTCAATGTGATCCAAAATATTCCTTCTCAGATTCCCGAAAACAGTGCTACCAAACTGATCCATAAAAAGTATCATGTAACTCTGTGAGATGAATTTAAAAATCCCAAAGCAGTTTCACAGAAAGCATCTTTCTAGCTTTTGAATGAGGATATTTCTTTTTTCACTATAAGCCTCAATGTGCTCGCAAATATGTATTTGCATATTCTACGAAAATCGTGTTATGAAACTGCTCCATGAAAAGAAACGTGTAATTCGGTCACTTGAATTTACAGACCCCAAAACAGTTTCTCAGAAAGTTTCTATTAGGCTTTTGTCTGAGGATATTTCCTTTGTCACCACAAGCTTGAATGCTCTCCCAAATATCCTATTGCAGATTCCACGAAAATAGCGTTATCACACTGCTCATTGAAAAGAATGGTGTAACGCTGTAAGACGAATTCATGCATCACCAAACAGTTTCTAAGAAAGCTTATTTCTATTTTTTATCTGAGTATATTTCTTTATTCTCTATAGTCCTCAATGCAAACCCAAATATCCCTTTGCAGATTCCACGAAAACAGTATTACAAGACTGCTCTGTGAAAAGATAGCTGTAGTTCTGTGAAATGAATTCACACATCACAAAGAACTTCCTCAGAATGCTTCTTTCTAGTTTTTGTCTGAGGATGTTTCCTTTGTCACCATAGGCTTCATGCAATCCAAAATATCGTATTGCTCATTTCATGAACACAGTGTTAGCAAACAGCTCCCAGAAAATAGTCCTGGAACTCTGTGAGATTAATATGCACATCACAAATCTATTTCTCAGAAAGTTTCTTGCTAGTTTTTATCTGATTATATTTCCATTGTCACACTAGGCTCTAATGCGATCCAAAATATCTCTTCTCAGATTCCCCAAAAACAGTGCTAACAAACTGCTCCATGAAAGGAAATTTTAAGTCTGCAAGATGAAGTCACAAATTATAAAGCACTTTGTCAGAAACTTCTTTCGAGTTTTTTTCTCACGATATTTCCTTTGTCAACATAAGCTTCAATGCACTCCAAAATATCCCATTGCAGTTTCCAGGAAAACAGTGTTAGCAAGCTACTCAAAGAAAAGAACAGTGTAATTCTGTGGGAAAAAAATTGACACATCACAAAGAAGTTTCTCAGAACGCTTATTTTACGTTTTTATCTGAGGACATGTCTTTTGTCACCGTAGGCTTTAATGAACTCCCAAATATGCTATTGCAGATTCCACAAAAACAGTGTTAGTAGACTGCTCAATGAAAAGTACAGTAATTCTGTGAGATTAATTCTGTGAGATGAATTTAAACATCACAGAGAAATTTCTCAGAAAGCTTCTTTCTACTTTTTATATTAGGATATTTCTTTCTTTTTTTTTTTTTTTGCTTTGTTCAGTACTGTATCCTCCGCACCTAGTCCAGTGCTACAAGTAGTATTTTATTTATTAATTTATTTTAATTTTTTATTATACTTTAAGCTCAAGGGTACATGTGCACAACGTGCAGGTTTTTTACATATGTATACTTGTGCCATGTTGGTGTGCTGCACCCATCAACTCGTCAGCAGCCTTCAACTCCTCATTTACCTCAATTACACCTCCCAATGTCATCCCTCACCTCTCCCCCTTCCCCAAAATAGGCCCCAGTGTGTGATGCTCCCCTTCCCATGTCCAAGTGATCTCAATGTCCAATTCCCACCTATGAGTGAGAACATGCGGTGTTTGGTTTTCTGTTCTTGTGATCGTTTACTGAGAATGATGGTTTCCAGCTGCATCCATGTCCCTACAAATGACACAAACTCATCCTTTTTTATGGCTGCATAGTATTCCATGGTGTATGTGTGCCACATTTTCTTAATACAGTCTGTCACTGATGAACATTTGGGTTGATTCCAAGTCTTTGCTATTGTGAATTGTGCTGTAATAAACATACGTGTGCATGTGTCTTTATAGCAGCATTATTTATAAAACTTTGGGTATATCCCCAGTAATGGGAAGGCTGGGTCATATAGTATTTCTAGTTCTAGATACAATTTGTCAATTTTGGCTTTTGTTGCCATTGATTTTGGTGTTTTAGACATGAAGTCCTTGCCCATGCCTATGTCCTGAATGGTATTACCTTGGTTTTCTTCTAGGGTTTTTAAGATATTATGTCTAACATTTAAGTCTCTAATCCATCTTGAATAATTTTTGTATAAGGAGTAAGGAAAAGATCCAGTTTCAGCTTTCTGCTTATGGCTAGCCAATTTTCCCAGCACCATTTATTAAATAGGGAATCTTTTCCCCATTTCTTGCTTTTGTCAGGTTTGTCAAAGATCAGATGACTATAGATGTGTGGTATTAATTCTGGTGGCTCTGTTCTGTTCCATTGGTCTATATCTCTGTTTTGGTACCAGTACCATGCTGTTTTGGTTACTGTAGCATTGTAGTATAGTTTGAAGTCAAGTAGTGTGATGCCTCCCACTTTGTTCTTTCGACTTAGGACTGTCTTGGCAATGCAGGCTCCTTTTTTGGTTCCATATGAACTTTAAAGCAGTTTTTTCCAATTCTGGGAAGAAACTCATTGGTAGCTTATGGGGATGGCATTGAATCTATAAATGACCTTGGGCACTATGGCCATTTTCACAATATTGACTCTTCCTATCCATGAACATGATATGTTCTTCCATTTGTTTGTGTCCTCTTTTATTTCACTGAGCAGTCACCATAAGTTTGAATGCCCTCCAAAATATCCCATTGCAGATCCCAATAAAACAGTGCTACCAAACAGATTCATGAAAAGAATCACGTAACATTGTGAGATGAATTCACAAATCACAAAGCAGTTTCTCAGAAAGCTTCTTTCTAGTTTTCGTCTGAGGATATTTCCTTTTTCCTAATAGGCCTCAATGCGCTCATGAATATCCCCTTGCAGATTCCACGAAAATAGTGTTAGCAAACTGTTTCATGAAAAGAAAGGTGTAAATCTCTGAGATGAATTCACACATCAGTCAGCAATTCTCAGAAAGTTTCTTTTCGGTTTTTGTCTGAGGATATTTTCTTCATCATCATAGGCTTCAATGAGCTCTAAAATATCCTATTGCAAATTCCCCAAAAACAGTGCCACCAAAGTGATACATGATAAGAATCATGTAACTATGGGAGATTAATTAAGACATCACAAAGCGGTTTCTAAGAAAACTTCTTTCTTGTTTTTATATGAGGATATTTCCTTTATCACCATAAGCTTCAATGCGCTCCAAAATATCTGATCCAATTGCAAATTAAAAGAAAACAGTGTTTGCAAACTGCTCAATGAAAACAGCATTGTAACTCTCTGAGATGAATTCACACATCACAAAGCAGTTTCTCAGAAAGCTTCTTTCCAGTCTTTTCTGAGGACACTTTCTTTTTCATCATATTCCTCAATGTGCTCCAAAATATCCCTTTGCAGATCCACAAGAAGTGTTTTAGCAAACTGCTCCAAGAAAAGGATTGTGCTACTCTTTGAGAGGAATACACACATCAAAAATCAGTTTCTCAGAAAGTGTCTATCGACTTTTCATCTGAGAATATTCCCTTTGTCACCATAGGCTTCAATGTTATCCGAAATATCGCTTCTCAGATTTTCCAAAAACACTGCAACCAGGCTTGAAAAGAGTTGTGTAAATCTGTGAGATGAATTCACAAGTCAGAAAGCAGTTTCATAGTAAGCTTCTTTGTAGTTTTTGTCTGAGGATATTTGCTTTTTCACTACAGGCCTCAGTGAGTTCGTGAATATCCCTTTTCAGGTTCCACGAAAATAGTGTTAGCAAAGTATTCCATGAAAAGAATGGTGTAAATATGAGATGAATTCACGCATTACAAAGCAGTTTCTAAGAGTGCTTCTTTTTTTTTCATTCTGAGGATATTTCCTTTGCCACCATAGGGTTCAATACCTTCCCAAATATCCAAATTGAGATTCTGTGAAAACAGTTTTACCAAACTGCTCTAAGAAAAGAATCATGCTACTCTGTGAGATGAATACACACACCACAAAGAATTTTCTGAGAAAGATTCTTTGTAGTTTTTGTCTGAGGATATTTCCTTTTTCACCATAGGCTTCAATGTGATCCAAAATATCCCTTCTCAAATTCCCCAAAAATAGTGCTATTGAACTGCTCCATGAGAACAGTGGTGTAACACTGTGAGACGAATTCCCAAATCACAAAGGATTTTCTCAGAAAAATTCTGTCTAGTTTGCATATGAGGATATTTCTTTTGTCACCCTAAGTTTCAATGAACTCTGAAATATCCAATTGCATATTCCAAGAAAACAGTGTTAGCCAACTGCTCAATGAAAACAGCATTGTAACTCTCTTAGATGACTCACACGTCACAAAGCAGTTTATCAGAAAGCTTCTTTCTCGTTATTATCTGAGGATATTTCCTTTTTCATCATATTCTTAACTGCACTCCTAAACATCCCATTACAGATTCCACAAAAAAAGTGTTAGCACAGTTCTCAATGAAAAGAAAGTGTAAATCTGTGAGATGAATTCATGCATCAGAAAGCAGTTTCACAGAAAGCTTCTTTTTGTTTTTTATCCGGGGATATTTCCTTTGTCACCATAAGCTTCAAGGCGCTACCAAATATCCTGTTGCAGATTCCATGAAAACAGTGTTATCTATCTGATCAATGCAAACAATGGTGTAACTCTGCGAGGTGAACTCAAACATCAGAAAGCAGTTTTTCAGAAAGCTACTTTCTTGTTTTTATCTCCGGATATTTCCTTTTTCTCCATAGGCCTCAATGTGCTCCCATATATCCCATTGCAGATTCCGTGAAAACAGTGTTAACAAACTGTTCAATTAAAAGAACAGAGTGACTCTGTGAGATGAATTCACACATCACAAACTGGTTTGTGAGGAGTCAGGAGGGTACTTTCCAGTTTTTACGTGGGAATATTTTGTTTATCACCATAGAACTCAAGGCACTGCCAAATATCCAATTGCAGATTACACGAAAACAGTGTTAGCAAACTGCTCCATGGAAAGAAAGTTGTAACTCTGTGTGATGAATTCAAACATCTACAAGAAGTTTCTCAGAAAGTTTCTTTCTTGTTTTATCTGAGGATATTTCCTTTGTCACCATAGGATTCAATGCAATCCAAACTATCCCTTCTCTGATTCCACAAAAAGAGTGCTATCAAACCGCTGCATGAAAAGAAAGGTGTAACTCTGTGAGATGAATTAACAAATAACAAAGCAGTTTTGCAGAAAGCTTCTTTCTAGTTTTTGTCTGAGGAAATAACCTTTGTCACCATAAGCTTCATGCACTCTGAAACGTCCCATTGAAGATTCCAAAAAAACAGTGTTACCAAACTGCTCAGTGAAAGGAATAGTGTAACTCCGGGAGATGAATTCACACATCACAAAGCAGTTTCTCAGAAAGCTGCTTTTTGGCTTTTATCTGAAGATACTTACTTTATCACCGTATTCCTTAAGGCACACAGGGATATCGCTTTGCAGATTCCACAAAAATAGTGTTAGTAAACTCCTCCATGACAAGAAAGTTGTAAATCTGTGAGATGAATTCACACATCATAAAGTAGTTTCTCAGAAAGCATCTTTTTTGTTTTTGTCTCAGGATATTTCCATTGTCACCACAGTCTTCTATGTCCTCTCAAACACCCTATTGCAGATACCATGAAAACAGTGTTAGCGTCTGCTCCATGAAAAAAAAGTGTAACTCTGTGAGATGAATTCACACATCACAAAGAACTTTCTCAGAAAGCTTCTTTCTAGTTTTTATCTGAGGATATTTCTTTTGTCACCATTGGCTTCAATGTGATCGAAAATATCCCTTCCAGATTCCCCAATAACAGTGCTACAAAGCTGCTCCATGAAAAGAATCGTGTAACTCTGTGAGATGAATTAACAAATAACAAAGTAGTTTTTTACAAAGCTTCTTTCTAGTTTTTATCTGAGGATATTTCCTTTTTCACCATAGGCCTGTACTTGCTCCCAAATATCCCTTTGTAGATTCCACGAAAACAGTGATAGCAAACTACTCCATGAAAAAAAAATGGTGTTACTTTGTGAGATAAATACACACCTCATAAAAAAGTTTCTCAGAAAGCTTCTTTCTAGTTTTTATCTGAGAATCTTTCCTTTATCACCATAGGCTTCAATGTGATCCAAAATATCCCTTTTCAGATTCCACAAAAAGAGTGCTCCCGAATTGCATCATGCAAAGAAAGGTGCAACTCTGTGAGATAAATTCTCACATCACAAAAAAAGTGTCACATAGAGCTTCTTTTTTGCTTTTGTTGGAGGATATTGCATTTATCACCATATAATTCAGTGTGCTCCAAAATATCCCTTCTATGACTACTCAAAAATATCTCATTGCAAATTTCAAGAAAACAGTGTTAGCAAACTGTTCAGTGAAAAGAGCAGTGTAAATCTGGGAGACAAATTCACACATCACAAACCAGTTTCTCAGAAAGCTTCCTTCTACTTTTTATCTGAGGATATTTTCTTTTTCACTATATGCCTGAATGCACTCCCAAATATCTCTTTGCAGATTCCACGAAAACACTGTTAGCAACTGCTCCATGAAAAGAAAGGTGTAACTCTATTAGGGGAATACTCATATCAGAAACTAGTTTCTCAGAAAATTTCTTTCTGTTTTTTATCAGAGGATGTTTCCTTTATCTCCATATTCCTCAATGCTCTCTGGAATATCCCATTGCAGCTTCCACGAAAAAATTATTAGCAAACTTCTCAATGAAAACAATGGTGTATCTCTGTGAGATGAATGCACACATCACAAAGTAATTTCACAGAAATCTTCTTTCTTTTTTTTACGAGGATATTTTCTTTTTCATCATATTCCTCCTTGCATTCATGAATATTCCTTCGCAGATTCCCCAAGAGTAGTTCTACAAAACTGATTTACAAAAAGAATCGTATAACTCTGTGAGATGAAGTAACACGTCAAAAAGCTGTGTCTCAGAAAGTTTCTTTCTAGTTTTTATATGGGGATATTTCTTTTGTAAATATAAGCTTCAATGCACTCGAAAATAAACCCTTGTAGATTCCAAGGAAGGAGTGTTAGCAAACTGCTCAATGAAAAGAACCGTGTAACTTTGTGAGATGAATTGACATATCATAAAGCAGATTCTCACAAAGATTCTATTTACCTTTTATAAGAGGATACTTCCTTTCCATGACAGGCCTCAACTAGCTTCCAAATATCCCTTTCTAGATTTCATGAAAAATGTGTTTGAAAATGACTCCATGAAATGAAAGGTGTTACTCTGTGAGATGCATAGACACATCATAAAGAAGTTTGCCAGAAAGTTTCCTTCTAGTTTTTTCCTGAAGATATTTTCATTGTCACCATACGCTTCAATGAAATCCAAAATATCCTTTTTCAGATTCCTCAAAATCAGTGATACCAAACTGCTCCATGAAAGGAAATGTGTAACCCTCTGAGATGAATTCACACATCAAAAAGCAGTTTCACAGATAGTTTCTTTTTGGTTTTATTGAAGAATATTTTCTTTCTCACTGTAGACCTCAAGGCACTCCCAAATATCCCTTTTAAAAGTCCCCAAAAACAGTGTTAGCAAATTTTCCATGAAAAGAAAGGTGTAACTCTGGGAGATGAATTCACACATCACAAAGGAATTTCTCAGAAAGTTTATTTCTAGTTTTTATCTGAGGATATTCCCTTTGTCACCATGGTCTTCAATGCGATTCAAAGTATCCCTTCTCAGATTTGCCAAAAACAGTGCTACAAAACTGATCCATGAAAAGCATGGTGTTACTCAGTAAGATGAATTCCCACATCACAAAGTAGTTTCTCAGACAGCTTCTTTCAAGTTTTCTTCAAATAATATTTCCTTAGTAGATTCCAAGAAAATAGTGTTAGCAAACTGATCCATGAAAAGAAAGGTGTCATTCTGTGAGATGAACACATACACCACAAAGCAGTTTCTCAGAAAGCTACTTTCTAGTTTTTGTCATAGGATATTTCCTTTGTCATGATAAGCTTCAATGCGCTCCAAAATATCCCATTGAAGATTCCAAGAAAACTGTATTAGAAATCTGCTCAATGAAAACAGCAGTGTAACTCTGTGACATGAATTCAAACATCACGAAACAGTTTCAAAAAGCTTTTTTCTAGTTTTTATCTGAGGATATTTACTTTTTCACCATAGGCCTCAACGCTCACCGAAATATCCCTTGCAGATTCCATGAAAACAGTGCTATCAAACAGCTCAATGAAAATTATGATGTAACATTGTGAGATGAATTCAAACATCACAAAGCAGTTTCTCAGAAAACTTCTCTCTAGTTTTTGTCTAAGGATATTTACCTTTTCACTATAGGCCTCAAAGTGCTCCAAAATATCCCTTTGGAGATTCCACGACAACAGTGTTAACAAATTGCTCGATGAAAAGAACAGTGTAACTATGAGAGATGAATTCACACATTGCACAGCAGTTTTGCAGGGAGCTTCTTTCTAATTTTTATGTGAGGATGTTTTGTTTTTCGCCATAGGTCTCAGTGCACTCCCAAATATCCCTTTGCAGATTCCACAAAAGGAGTGTTAGCAAATGGTTCCATGAAAAGAAAGTTGTAACTTTATGAGACGAATTCACACATCACAAAGTGCTTCCTCAGAAATCATCTTTCTAGTTTTCATCTTAGGATATTTCCTTTGTCACTGTAGGCTTCAATGCGATCCCAAATATACCTTCTCAGATTCCCCAAAAACAGTGTTACCAAACTGCTCCATGAAAAGAATTGTGTAACTGTGTAAGATGAATTCAAAAATCACAAAGTAGTTTCTCAGGAAGCTTCTTGGTAGTTTTTGTCTGAAGATATTTCATTTCTCACCATAATCTTAAATGCGCTACAAATATCCCACTGCAGATTCCAAGAAAACAGTGTTAGCAAACTGCTCAATGAAAAGAACAGTGAGTCTCTGTGAGATGAATTCACACATCAAAAAGTAGTTTCTCGGAAAGCTTCTTTCTACTTTTTATCTGAGGACATTTCCTTTTTCACCATAGACCTCAAAGTGCTCCCATATACTCCTTTGCAGATTCCACAAAACAAATGTTTTCAAGCAGCTCAGTGAGAAGAATGGTGTAACACTGTGAGATAAATTCACACATCACAAGGCAGTTTCTCAGAAAGCTACTTTCTAGTTTGTATCTGAGGTTATTTACTTTGTCACTATATTCCTCAATGCACTCCAAAGTATACCATTGCAGATTTCATGAGAACAGTGTTAGCAAATTGCTCAATGAAAAGAACAGAGTAGCTCTGTGAGACTAATTTACGCATCACAAAGCAGTTTCTCAGAAAGCTTCTTTCTACTTTTTATGTGAGGATATTTCCTTTGTCAACATAGGCTTCAATGCAATCCAAATATCCCTTCTCAGATTCCCCAAAAACACTGCTACCAAACTGCTCCATGAAAAGTATCTTGTAACCCTGTGAAACAAATTCACAAATAACAGTGCAGTTTCTCAGAAAGTTTTTTCTGAGAGTACTTCATTTGTCAACATAAGCTTCAATGTGCTCTGAAATATCCCATTACAGATTCCAAGAAAGTAGCGTTAGCAAACTGTTCAATGAAAAGGACAGTGTAACTCTGTGAGCTGAATTCACACATCAAAAATCAGTTGCTCAGAAACTTCTTTCTCGTTTTTACCTGAGGATGTTTCCTTTTTCACCACAGGCTTCCATGTGCTCCAAAATATCCCTTTGCAGATTCCACAAAAACAGTGTTTTCAAACAGCTCAATGAGAGAATGGTGTAACTCTGTGACATAAATTCAAAAATCATGAAGCAGTTTCTCAGAAAGCTTCTTTTTAGTTTTTATGTGATGATATTTCCTTTTTCAGTATAGTCCTCAATGTGGTCCCAAATGTCCCTTTGCTGATTCCACGAAAACAGTGTTAGCAAACTAATCAAGGAAAAGAACAGTGTAACGCTGTGAAATGAATTCACACATCACAAAGTAGTTTTTCAGAAAGCTTCTTTCTAATTTTTATCTGAGGATATTTAGTTTTTCACCTAGGCCTCAATGCACTCCCAAATATACCTTTGAAGATTCCACGAAAACAGTGTTAGCAAACGGCTCCATGAAAACAAAGGTGTAACTGAGTGAGATGAATTCACAAATCACAAAGCATTCTCTCAGAAAGATTATTTCTAGTTTTTGTCTGAGGACAAATCCTTTGGCTCCATAAGCTTCAATGCACTTTGAAATATCCCATTGCAGATTCCAAGAAAACAGTGTTAGCAAACTTCTCCATGCAAAGAACAGTGTAACTGTGAGATGAATTCACTCATCACAAAGCAGATTCTCAGAAGACTTCTTTATAGTTTTTATCTGTGGATATTTCCTTCATCACCATAGGCTTCAATGCTCTCCCAAATATCCCTTCTCAGATTCCCCCAAAACATTGTTAATGGACTGCTCCATGAAAAGAGATGTGTGACTCTGAGAGATGAATTCAGAAATCAGAAAGCATGTTCTCAGTAAGCTTCTTTCTACTTTTTGTCTGAGGATATTTCCTTTGTCATCATAAGCTTCAATGCACTCCAAAATATCCCATTGCAGATTCCAAGAAAACAGGGTTAGCTAACTGCTCAAAGAAAAGAACAGTGTATCTCTGTGAGATGAATTCACACATCAAAAAGCAGTTTCTCAGAAAACTTCTCTTTGATTTTTATTGGAGGATATATTCTTTCTCACCATATGCTTCAAAGTGCTCCCAAATATCCTCTTGCTGATTCCACGAAAAGTGTTATCAAACTGCTCAATGAAGTGAATGCTGGGACTCTGTGAGATGAATTCGCACATCATAAAGCAGTTTTTCAGAAAACTTCTTTCTAGTTTTTATCTGAGGATATTTCCTTTTTCACTACAGTCCTCAATGTGCTCCCAAACATCTCTTTGCAGATTCCACACTAACAGTGTTAGCAGACTGCTCAATAAAAAGAACAGTGTAAGTCTGTGAGATGAATTCAAAAAACACAAAGAACTTTCACAGAAATCTTTCTTGTTTTTATCTGAGGATATTTTCTTTGTCACCATAAGATTCAATGCGCTCCGAAATATTCCATTGCAGATTTCAAGAAAACAGTGTTAGCAAATTACTCAATGAAAAGGATAGTCTAGGCCTGGCGCGGTGGCTCAAGCTTGTAATCCCAGCACTTTGGGAGGATAAGAGGGGCGGATGATGAGGTCAAGAGATCGAGACCATGCTGACCAACACAGTGAAACTCCGTCTCTACAAAAAAATACAAAAAACTAGCTGGGCGAGGTGGCAGGTGCCTGTAGTCTCAGCTACTCGGGAGGCTGAGGCATGATGTATTCACACATCATGGAATAGTTTCACAGAAACCTTCTTTCTGATATTTATCTGAATATATTTCCTTTGTCACCATAGGCTTCAAAGCAATCAAAAATATCCTTTCTCAGATTCCACGAAAACAGTGCCAGCAAAAGGCTCCATGAAAGAGTATTGTAACTCTGTAAGATGAATTCACACATCACAATGCAGTTTCTCAGAAGGCTTCTTTGTACCTTTTATCAGAGGATATTTCCTTTGTCAACATAGGCTTCAAAACATTCCAACATATCACTTCTTAGATTCCACAGAAACAATGCTAGCCAACGGCTCCAGGAAAGAGTGGTGTAACTCTCTTTGATGAAAACAGTGCTAGCAAACCCTTGCATGAAAGAGTGTTGTTAATTTGTGAGATGAATTCACATGTCACAAAGCAGTTTCTCAAAAAGCTTCTTTCTGGTTTTTGTCTGAGGATATTTGCTTTGTCACCATAGGCTTCAAAGCGATCTAAAACATCCCTTCTCAGAGACCACAAATCCGTGCTAGCAAACGGATCCATGAAAGAGTATTGTAACACTGTGAGATGAATTCACACATCACAAAGCAGTTTCTCAGAAAGCTTATTTCTAGTTTTTATCGTAGGATTTTTTTTAGTCACCGTAGGCTTCATAGCGATCCAAAATTCCCCTTCTCAGATTCCACAAAGTCAGTGTTAGCCAACGGCTACAGAAAAGAGCGATGTAACTCTGTGAGATGAATTCACACATCACAAAGCATTTTCCAAAAGAGCTTCTCTCTTGTTTTTATCTGAGGATATTTCAGGCTTCAATGTGCTCCCGTATATCTCATTGCAGCTTCCCTGAAAGTATTGTTAGGAAACTTCTCAAGGAAAAGAGTGTGTAGCTCTGTGAGATGAATTCACACATCACAAAGCAGTTCTCAGAAGGTTTCTCTCCAGTTTTTATCTAAGGATATTTAATTTTTCACTTGGAATCAATGCCCTCAGAATATCCCATGGCAGATTCCACGAAAACAGTGTTAGCTAACTGCTCAATGTGACGAAAAGTGTACCTCTGTGAGGTGAATACACTCATTACAAAGCAGTTCCTCATAAAGCCTTTTCCAGTTTACACTGAGGATATTTCCTTTGTTACCATAGAGTTCAATGCAATCCAAAGTATCCCTTCTCAGATTTCACAAATACAGTTCAAGCAGTTTGCTCCTTGAAAGAGTAGTGTAACTCTGTGTGATGAACTCACAGATTACAAAGCAGTTTCTCAGAAAGCTTCATTCTTCCTTTTATCCAGGATATTTCCTCTTTACACATGGGCCTCAATGCGCTCCCATATATCTCATTGCAGATTCTGCGAAAACGGTGTTAGCAAACCTCTCAATGAAAGCGATGATGTAACTCTCTGTGATGAATTCACACATCACAAAGCAGTTTCTGAGAAGGCTTCTCTCCAGTTATTATCTGAGGATATTTCATTTCTCACCATAGTAATCTATGCTATCCAACATATCACTTCTGAGGTTCCACAAAACAGTGCTAGCAAACACCTCCATGATAGAGTGCTGTAACTCTGTGATTCGAATTCACATATCACTAAGCAATTTCTCAGAAAATTTCTAATTTTTATCTGATAATATTTCCTTTGTCACCATAGGCTTCAAAGCGATCCAAAACATCACTTCTCAGATTTCACAAAAACAGTGCTAGCAAACTCCTCTATGAAAGAGTGGTGTAACTCTGTGAGGTGAATTCACAAATCCAAAAGCAGTTTCTCAGAAGGATTCTTTCTAGTTTTTATCTGAGGATATTTCCTTGTCACCATAGGCTTAAAAGCAATCAAAAATAACTCTTATCAGATAACACTTTTACAGTGCTAGCAAATTCCTCCATGAAAGTGTAGTGTAACTCTGTGAGATGAATTCACACATCACAAAGCGGGTTCTCAGAAAGCTTCTTTCTTGCTTTTATCTGAGGATATTTCAGGCCTCAATGCGCCCCCGTGTGTCTCATTGCACATACTGCAATAACAGTGTTAGCAAACTTCTCAATGAAAGCAATGATGTAACTCTGTGCAATGAATTCACATACCACAAAGCAGTTTCTGAGAAGGCTTCTGTCCAGTTTACATCTGAGGATATTTCATTTTTCATCATGAGTTTTAATGCTATCCAAAATATCACATCTGAGATTCCACAAAAACACTGCCAGCAAACTCCTCCATGAAAGAGTGGTGTAACTCTGAGATGAATTCACAACTCACAAAGCAGTTTCCCAGAAAGCGGCTTTCCAGTTTTTATCTGAGGATATTTCCTATGTTACCATGGGCATAAAAACAATAAAAAATATCTCTTCTCACATTCCACAAAAACAGTGCTGGGAAACGGCTTCCTGAAAGGGTAGTGTAACTCTGTGAGATGAATTCACACATCATGAAGCAATTTCTCAGAAAGCTTCTCTCCATTTTTAATCTAAGGATATTTAATTTTTCACCATGAGACTCAATGGCCTTGGAATATCCCATGGCAGATTCCATGAAAACAGTGTTAGCAAAACTGCTCAACGTAATGAAAAGTGTATTTCTGTGAGATGAGTACACTCTTCACAAAGCAGTTTCTCATAAATCTTTTTCTAGTTTTAACTGAGGATATTTGCTTTGTTACCATAGGCTTCAAAGCGATCAAATGTATACCTTCTCAGATCCCACAAAAGCAGTGCTAGTCAATGGCTCCACAAAATTTTGTTGTAATTCTGTGAGATGAATTCACAAATCACAAAACTGTTTCTCGGAAAGTTTCTTTCTGGTTTTTATCTGAGTTTATTTCCTTTGTCACCACAGGCTTCAAAGCGATCCAAATTATCCCTTCTCAGATTCCACAAAAACAGTGCTAACAAAGGGCTCCATGAAAGAATTGTGTAACACTGTGAGATTAATTCACATATCACAAAGCAGTTTCTCAGAAAGATTCTTTCTGGAATTTATCTGAGTATATTTCCCTTGTCACCATAGTCTTCAAAGCAAAAAAAATCCCTTCTCAGATTTCACATAAACATTCCTAGCAAACGGATCCAGGAAAGAGTGTAACTCTGTGAGATGAATTCACACATCACAAAGCAGTTTCTCAAAAAGCTTCTTTCTTGTTTTTCTCTGAGGATATTTCAGGCCTCCGTACACTCCCGTGTTTTTCATTGCTGATTCCGTGAAAATATTGTTAGGAAACTTCTCAATAAAAAGTGTGATGTAGCTCTATGAGATGAATTCACAATTCACAAAGCAGTTTCTCAGAAGGCTTCTCTCCAGTTTTTATCTAAAGATATTAATTTTTCCCCATAGGACTCAATGCCTTCAGAATATACAATGGCAGATTCCACAAAAACAGTGTTAGCAAACTGCTCAATGTAACGAAAAGTGTATCTCTGTGAGATGAATATACTCATCACAAAACAGTTTCTCATGACACTTTTTTTAGTTTTTACTGAGGATATTTCCTTTGTTATCACAGGCTTCAAAGTGATTCAGTCTATCTCTTCTCAGATTGAACAGATACACTTCTAGCAAACTGCTCCTTGAAAGGATAGTGTAACTCTGTGTTATGAATTAACAGATCACAACGCCATTTCTCAGAAAGCTTCTTTCTTCTTTTTACCAGAGGATATTTCCTTTTTATACACGAGCCTCAATGTGCTCCCATATATCTCATTGCAGATTCTGTGAAAACAGTAATAGCAAAGTTCTCAATAAAAGCAATGGTATAACCCTCTGAGACGAATTCACACACTGCAAAGCAGTTTCTGAGAAGGCTTCTCTCCAGTTTTAATCTGAGAATATTTGATTTCTCACCATAGAATTCTATGCAATCCAAGATATCACTCCTGAGATATAACAAAAACAGTGTAACCAAACTCCTCCAAGAAAGAGTGGTGTAAATCTGTGAGATGAATTGACACATCAGAAAGCAGATTCTCAGATGCCTTCTTTCTAGTTTTTCTCTGAGAATATTTTCTTTGTCACCATAAGCTTCAATGTTCTGTGAAATATCTCTTTATGCATTCCAAGAAAACAGTGTTCACAGACTTCTCAATGAAAAGAACACTATAACACTGTGAGATACATTCACACATCACAAAGTAATTTCTCAGAAGGCTTCTTTTTGTTTTTTATCTGAGGATATTTTCTTTGCCACCATAGGGTTCAATGCATTCCTAAACATCCTATTGCATTTTCCACAAAAACAGTGTTAGCAAACTGCTGTATGAAAACAATGGTGTAACTCTGTGAGATGAACTCACACATCACAAAGAAATTTCTCACAAAGCATCTTTCTAGTTTTTATCTGAGGATATTTCCTTTTTCACTATAAGCCTCAAAGTGCCCCCAAATATCTCTTTGCAGATTCGACGAAAATAGTGTTAGCAAACTGCTCCATGAAAAGAACGGTATAACTCTGTGATACAAATTAACCCATCAGAAAGCACTTTCTCAGAAAGCTACTTCCTATTTGTTATCTGAGGATATATCCTTTGTCATCATAAGCTTCACTGCGCTAAGAAATATTGCATTGCAGATTCCAAGAAAACAGTGTTAGCAAACAGATCCATTAACAGAACACTGTAACCCTGTAGATGTATTGACACATCACAAAGCAGGTTCTCAGAAAGCTTCCTTTCGCTATTTTCTGAGTTTATTTCCTTTGTTACCATTAGCTTCAATGCGCTCTGAAATATCCCTTTGTGGATTCCAAGAAAACAGTGTTAGCAGACAGTTCAGTGAAAATAACACTGTAACTCTGTGAGATGTATTCACACATCACATAGCAGTTTCTCAGAAAGCTTCTTTTTGGTTTTTATCTGAGGATATTTCCTTTGTCCCCATAGCTTCAATGCACTACCAAATATCCGAATGCAGATTTCAGGAAAACAGAGTTAGCAGACTGCTCAGTGAAAAGAATGGTGTAACACTGTGAGATGAAATAGCCTATCACAGAGCAGTTTTCACAGAGCTTCTTTGTAGTTTTTATCTAAGGCAATTCCTTTTTCACTATTCACCTCAAAATGCTGCCACGTAACCCTTGACAGATTCTACGAACCCAGTGGTAGCAAACTCATGAAGAGAAATGTGTAACTCTGTGACATGAATTCACACATCACAAAGCAGTTTCTCCAAAAGCTTCTTTCTACATTTTATTTGAGGATATTTCCTTTGTCACCATAGGCTTCAATGTGATCCAAAATATCCATTCTCACATTCCCCAAAAACAACGGTAACAGACAGCTCCATGAAATGAAAGTGCAACTCTGTGAGATGAATTCACACATTGGAAAACATTTTCTCAGAACTTTTCTTTCTAGTTTGTCTCTGAGGATATTTTCTTTGTCACCATAAGCTTCAATGCACTGCAAAATATTCATTTACGCATTCCAGGAAAACAGTGTTAGCAGACTGCTCCATGAAAATAACATTGTAACTCTGTGAGATGTATTCACTCATCACAAAGCAGTTTCTCAAAAGGCTTACTTTTGGTTTTTATCTGAGGATATTTTCTTTGTCACCCTAGGCTTCAATGTACTCCCAAAACTCCTATTGCATTTTCCATGATAACAGTGTTAGCAGACAGCTGTGTATGAAAAAAATGGTGTAAATCTGTGAGGTGACTCACACATCAAAAAGCAGAGTCTCAGAAAGCTTCTGTCTAGTTTTTGTCTGAGGATATTTCCTTTTTCACTACAAGCCTCAAAGTGCTGCCACATGTCCCTTGGCAGATTCCACAAAAACAGTGTTAGCAAACCGCTCCATGAAAAGAAAGGTGTAACTCTGTGAGATGAATTCACACAACACAAAGAACTTTCTCAGGAAGATTCTATCCAGTTTTTATCTGAGGATATTATCTTTGTCACTGTAGGTTTCAATGCGATCCAAAATATACCTTCTCAGATTTCCCAAAAACAGTGCAGAAAAAGAGATCCATAAAATGAATTGTGTAGCCCTGTGAGATGAATTCACACATCCAAAGTAGTTTCTCAGAATGCTTCTTTTTGCTATTTATCTAAGAATATTACATTTGTCACCATAGTCTTCAAAGTGATCCAAAATATCCCTTCTCAGTTTCCCCAAAAACAGTGCTTACAAAATGACCCATGAAAATAATCGTGTAACTCTGTGAGGTGAATTCACACATCCAAAGCAATTTCTCAGAAATCTTCTTTTTGGTTTTTATCTGAGGATATTTCCTTTGTCCTCATAGGCCTCAAAGTGCTCCCAAATATCCCTTTGTAGATTCCACGAAAAGAGTGTTAGCAAACTGCTTCATGAAAAGAACGATGTACTTCTGTGTGATAAATTCACACATCACAAAGCAGTTTCTCAGAAAGCTTCTTTTTGGTTTTTATCTGAGGATATTTCCTTGTCATCCTAGGCTTCAATGCTATCCAAAATATCCCTTCTCAGATTCCCCAAAAAGAGTGCTAACAAAGTGATCCATGAAAAGAATCGTGTATCTCTATGAGATGAATTAACACATCCAAAGGAATCTCTCAGCAAGCTTCTTTTTGTTTTTTATCTGAGGATATTTCCTTTGCCTCATAGGCTTCAATGCACTCCCAAATATCCTAATGGAGATTCCATGAAAACAGTGTTAGCAAACTGCTGTATGAAAAGAATGGTGTAACCCTGTGAGTGTATTAAATGATCACAAAGCAGTTTCTCCCAAAGCTTCTTTCCAGTTTTTACCTGAGGATATTTCCTTTTTCATCATAGGCCTGAAAACACTCCCAAATATCATTTTGCAGATTCCCCAAAAACAGTGCTAATAAAGTGATCCATGAAAAGAATTGTGTTACTCTGTGAGATGAATTCACACATCCAAAAAAGTTTATCAGAAAGCATCTTTTTGGTTTTTAACTGAGGATATTTCCTTTGTCACCATAGGCTGCAATGTGCTCCCAAATATCCTAATGCAGATTCCATGAAAACAGTGTTAGCAGACTGCTGTATGAAAAGAATGGTGTATCTCTGTGAGGTGAATTAACCCATCAGAAAGCAGTGTCTCAGAAAGCTTCTTTCTAGTTTTATCTGAGGATATTTATTTTATCCCCATAGACTTCAATGCAGTCCCAAATTTTCCTTCTCAGATTCCCCAAAAACAGTGCAACCAAACTGATAAATGAAAAGAATCGTGAAGCTCTTTGCGATAAATTAACGCATCACAAAGCGGTTTCTGACAAGGCTTCTTCCTACTTTTTATATGAGGATGTTTCCTTTGTCACCATAAGCTTCTGTGTGCTTCAAAATATCCCATTGCCGATTCCAAAAAAACAGTGTTACCAAACTGCTAAATGAAAAGAACAGTTTAACTCTGTGAGATGAATTCAAACATTACAAAGAAATTTCACAGAAAGCTTATCTTTGGTTTTTATCTGAGGATGTTTCCTTTTTCACCATAGGCTTCAATGCCCTACTAAATATCCTATTGCCGATTACATGAAAACAGTGTTATCAAACAGCTAAATGAAAAGAAAACTGTAAGTCTGTGAGATGAATTTGCACACCACAAAGCAGTTTCTCAGAAAGCATCTTTCTAGTTTTTACTTGAGGATATTTCCTTTTTCACCGTAGGTCTCAATGCACTCACATATATCCCTTTGCTGATTCCACAAAAACATTGTTAGCCAACTGCTACATGAAAAGAAATGTGTAAGTCTGTAAGATGAATTCACATCACAAATAAATTTCTCAGAAAATTTCTCTCCAGTTTTTATCTGAGAGTGTTTCCTTTGTCACCATAGGCTTCAATGTGATACAAAATATCCCTTTTCAGATTAAGCAAAAACAGTGTTACCAAACTGCTCATTGAAAAGAAACGTGTACTTCTGTGAGATGAATTCACAAATAACAAAGCAATTTCTCAGGAAGTTTGTTTCTAGTTTTTCTCTGCGGATATTGCCTTTGTCACTGTAGCCTTCAATGCGATGTAAAATATCACTTCTGAGATTCCCCAAAAAGAGTGCTACCAAACTGCTCCATGAAAAGTCTTGTGCAACTCTGTGAGACGAATTCACCGATGATGAAGCAGTTTCCCACAAAGCTTCTTTCTAGTTTTTATCAGGATATTTCATTTGTCACCATAGGCTTCAATGTGATCCAAAATATCTCATTACAGATTCCATAAAAACAGTGCTACCAAACTGTGCCATGAAAAGAAAACTCTAACTCTGTAAGATGAATTCACAAATCACAAAGCAGTTTCTCCAAAAGCTACTTTCTAGTTATTGTCTGAGGATATTTCCTTTGTTACCATAAGCTTCAACACACTCCAAAAGATCCCATTGCAAATTCCAACTAAACAGTATTAGCAAACTGCTCAATGAAAAGAACAGTGTAACTCTGTGAGTTGAATTCACACACTAGAAAGCTGTTTCTTAGAAAATTTCTTTCTAGTTTTTCTCTGAGGATATTTCCTTTTTCAAAATAGACCTCAATGCACTCCCAAATATACCATTGCACATTCCAGGAAAAAAGTGTTAGCACACTTCTCAATGGAAGGAATGGCGTAACACTGTGAGATGAATTCACACATGACAAAGAAGTATCACAGAAAGATTCTTTTTTTTTTCTGACGATATTTCCTTTCTCACCATAGGCTGCAATGTGCTCCCAAATATCTTAATACAGATCCCACGAAAACAGTGTTATCAGACCGCTCAATGAAAAGAATTGTATAATTCTGTAGGATGAATTCACACATCACAAAGCAGTTTATCAGAATGATTCTTTCTATTTTTTTTCTGGGAATATTTCCTTTTTCAGTTTACACCTCAGTGAGCTCCCAAATATCCCTTTGCAGATTCCACGAAACCCTGTTAACAAACCACTCCATGAAAAGAAAGGGGTACCTCTGTGAGATGAATTCACACATCACAAAGATATATCACAGACAGCTTCTTTCTAGTTTTTATCTGAAGATATTTCCTTTGTCACCATAGGCTTCATTGCAATCGAAAACAGTGCTACAAAACTGATCCTTGAAAAGAATCATGTAACTCTCTGAAATGAATTAATACATCACAAAACCGTTTCTCAGAATGCTTATTTCTAGTTTTTGTCTGAGGATAATTCCTTTGTCACCTTAGGCTTCAATGCAATCCAAAATATCCCTTCTCAGATTTCCCAAAAAGAGTGTGACCAAACTGTGCCATGAAAATAAAAGTGTAAGTCTGTGATATGAATTCACACATCACTAAGCAGTTTCATAGAAAGCTTATTTTTTTGTCTGAGAATAATTCCTTTGTTCCAAAGGCTTTAATGCACTCTGAAATATCCTATTGCAGATTCAATGAAAACAGCGTTAGCAAACTGCTCCATGAAAAGAGTGGTGTAACTCTGTGAGATGAATTCTCACATCACAAAGCAGTTTCTCAGAAAGCTTCCTTCTGGTTTTTATCTGAGGATATTTCATTTTTCACCATCGTCTCAACTCACTCCCAAATATCACTTTGTAGATTCCACAAAAACAGTGGTAGCAAACAGCTCCATGAAAAGAAAAGTGTTACTCTGTGAGATGGATTCACACACAGCAAAGAACTTTCTCAGAAAATTTCTTCCTAGTTTTTATCTGAGGATATTTCCTTTGTAACCATAGGCTTTGATGCAGTCCAAAATATCCCTTCTCAGATTCCCCAAAAACAGTGCTACCAAACTGCTCCATGAAAAGAATGGTGTGATTCTGTGAGATGAATTGACACATAACAAAGCCATTTCGCAGTAAGATTATTTTCAGCTTCTATCTGAAGATATTTCCTTTTTCACCATTTTCCTCAATGAGCTCCAGAATATCCCATTTCAGATTCCAGGAAAAAACTGCTAGCAAACTTCTCAATGAAAGGGACAGTGTGATGCTGTGAGGTGAATTGACATATCACAAAGCAGTTTCACAGAAAACTTCTGTATGGTTTGATCTGAGGATATTTCCTTTTCACAATAGACTTCAATGCGCTCCCAAATATCCTATTGCATATTCCAAGAAAACAGTGTTATCAAACTGCTCAATGAAAATAGCAGTGTAATTTTTTGAGATGAATTCACACATTGCAAAGCAATTTCTCAGAAAGTATATTTCTAATTTTTATCTGAGGATATTTCCTTTTTAACTATATGGCTCAAAGCTCTCACAAATATCCCTATGCAGATTCCACGAAATCAGTTAGCAAAGTGATCCATGAAAAGAAAGGTGTTATTCTGTGAGATGAATACATATGTCACAAAGAGGCTTCTCAGAAAGATTCTTTCCAGTTTTTATCTGAGGATATTTCCTTTGACACGATAGCCTTCAATGTTATCAATAATATCCCTTCTCAGATTCTCCAAAAGCAGTGCTCCCAATCTGCTCCATAGAAAGAGTTGTTTATCTCTGGGAGATGAATTAACACATCACAAAGTGGTTTCTCAGAGGCTTCTTTCTAGTTTTTATATGTGGATATTTCCCTTTCTATGATAGGCTTCAATGCGTTTCCAAGTATCCCTTCTCAGATACCACAAAAACAGTGAGGCCAAAGTGCTCCCTCAACAGAAACGTTTAACACTATTAGATGAATGCACACTTCACAAGGGTGTTTCTCAGAAAGCTCCTCTCACGTTTGTACCTGAAGATATTTCCTTTTTTGCCACTGGACTCTGTACACTCCCGAATATCCCCTTGCAGATTCCACAAATACAGTGTTAACAAACTGCTCAATGAACAGAAAGGTGTAACTCTGTGAGATGAATTCACCCATCACAAAGCAGTTTCTCAGAAACCTTCTTTCTAGTTTAAATCTGAGGATATTTCCTTTTTCAACACTGGCTTCAATGCACTCCCAAGTATCTCCTCTCAGATACCACAAAAACAGTGAAGCTGAACTGCTAAATGAACAAAATTTTAAACTCTATGAGATATATACACACATCACAAACCATTTCTCAAAAGGCTTCTCTCCAGTTATTATCTGAAGTTATTTCCTTTTTCACCATAGTTTTCTGGGAACTCCTCAATATCCCTTTGCAGATTCCATATAAACAGTGCAACCAAACTGCTGAAAGAAAGCAAATGTGTAAATCTGTGTGATGAATTCATTCATCACAAAGAAATTTCTCAGAAAGCTTCTTTCTATTTTTTATCTGACACTATTTCCCTTTTCACCACAGGCTTCAATGTGCTCCTAAATATAATATGGTAGATTCCACGAAAACAGTGTTATCAAACTGCTAAATCAAAACAACAGTGTAACTTTGTGAGATGAATGCACACATCACAAAGTAATTTCTCAGAAAACTTCTTTCCCGTTTTTATATGTGGATATTTCTGATTTCCCTATATGCACGAAAGCACTCCAAATATCCCTTTGCAGATTCGATGAAAGCAGTGTTAGAAAACTGCTCCATGAAAAGAAAGCTGTAACTCTGTGAAATGAACTCACATATCACAAAGAACTTTCTCACACAGATTCTTTCTAATTTTTATCTCAGGATATTTCCTTTGTTACCCTAGGCTTCAAAGAGCTTCAAAATATCCCCTCTCAGATTCCCGAAAATCAGTGCTATGAAACTGATACATGAATAGAATCGTGTAACTCTGTGAGATGAATTAACACATCACAAATCAGTTTCCCAGAAAGCATCTTTCTAGTTTTTATATTAGGATTTTCCCTTTCACCATTAGCTTCAACGCGCTCAGAAATATCCCATTGCAGATTCCAAGAAAAGAGTGTTAGCAAACTGCTCCATGTAGAGAACACTGTAACATAGAGAGATGAAGTCACACATCACAAAGCAGTTTCTCAGAAAGCTTCTTTGTAGTTTTTATCTAAGGATATTTCCTTTTTCACCAAAGGACTCAATGCACTCCCAAAAATACCTTTGCAGATTCCACGAAAAGAGTGTTAGGATACTGCTCTATGACAAGAAAGGTGTAACTCTGTTGGATGAATTCACACATCACAAAGAAGGTTTTCAGAAAGCTTCTTTCTAGTTTTTAATCTGAGGATATTTCCTTTCTCACCATAGGCTTGGATGTGATCCAAAATATCCCTTCTTAGATTCCCGTGAAACCGTGCTACCAAAGGGCTCCATGAAAATTAAAGTGTAACTCTGTGCGATGAATTCACAAATCACAAAGCAGTTTCTCAGAAAGCTTCTTTCTTGTTTCTGTCTGAGGAAATTTACTTTGTCATCATAAGCTTCAACGCACTCTGAAATATCCCATTGCAGATTCCAAGAAAACAGTGTTAGCAAACTGCTCAATAAAAACAAAAGTGTAATGTTGTGAGATAAACTCAAACATCACAAAGCAGTTACAAAAAAAGCATCCTTTTGGTTTTTATCTGAGAATATTTCCTTTGTCACCATAGGCTTCAACACGATCCCAAGTATGCTATTGCAGATTTCATAAAACAGTGTTATCAAACTGTTCAGTGAAAAGAACAATGTAACTCTGTGAAATGAATTCTACATATCACAAAGTAGTTTCTCAGAAAGCTTCTTTCTAGTTTTTATCTGAGGATATTTCTTTTGTCTCCATAGGCCTCAATGCACTCTCAAATATCTCATTGCAGATTACACAGAAAGAGTGTCAGGAAACTCCTCCATGGAGAGAAAGCTGTAATTCAGTGACATGAATTCACACATGACAAAGAAGTTTCTCAGAAAGTTCTTTCTAGTTTTTATCTGATTCTATATCCTGTGTCACCATAGGCTTGCGTGCGATCCAAAATATCCCTTCTCAGATTCCAGAAAAACAGTGCTACCAAACTGATCCATGAAGTGTATCATGTAACACTGCGAGATGAATTCACAAGTCACAAAGCAGTTTCTCTTGAAGCTTCTTTTTGGTTTTGTCTTAGGATATTTCCTTTGTCATCATAGGCTTCAATGAGATCCAAAATATCCCTTCTCATATTCCTCATAAGCAGTGCTACCAAACTGCTCCATGGAAAGAATCTTGTACCTCTGTGAGATGAATTAACCCAACACAATGCAGGTTTTCAGAAAGCTTCTTTCTGGTTTTGATATGAGGATATTTCCTTTGTCACCATAAGCTTCAATGTACTCGGAAATATCCCATTGCAGATTCCAAGAAAATGTTTTTCACAAACTGCTCAAGGAAAGAACATTGTAACTCTGTGTGGTGAATTCACACATCACTAAGCAGTTTCTCAGAAAGCTTCTTTTTGATTTGTATCTGAGGATATTTCTTGGTCACCATAGGCTTCCCTGTGTTACAAAATATAACATGGCAGATTCCATGAAAACATTGTTACCAAACTGCTCAAGGAAAAGCACAGTGTAATTCTGTGAGACGAAATGACACATCAGGCAGCAGTTTCCCAGAAAACTTCTTTCTCGTTTTGAAATGACGATTTTCACCATTTCACTATATGCCTCAATACGCTCCCAAATATGCCTTTGTAGATTCCACAAGAACAGTGTTACAATACTGCTCCATGAAAAGAAAGGTGTCCCTCTGTGAGATTAATTCGCAAATAACAAAGGAATTTCTCAGACAGCTTCTTTCCAGTTTTTTCCTGAGAATACTTCCTTTCTCAACGTTGGCTACAATGCAATCCAAATTATCCCTTCTCAGGTTCCCAAAAAACAGAGCTACCAAACTGATCCATGAAAAAAATCGTGTAACTCTGTGTATTAAATCAACACATCAAAAAGCAGTTTCATAGAAAACTTCTTTATGGATTTTGTCTAAGGATATTTTCTTTGTCACCATAAGCTTCAATGTGCTCCGAAATATCCTGATGCATAGTCTAAGGAAACAGTGTTAGCAAACTTCTCAGTGAAAAGAACAATGTATCTCTGTGAGATGAATTCAGACATCACAGAACACTTTCTCAGAAAGCTACTTTCTAGTTTTTATCTGAGGATATTCCCTTTATCACCACAGGCATCAATGCGCTCCAAAATATCCCTTGGCAAATAACATGAAAACATTGTTAACAAACTGCTCCATGGAAAGAAACGTGTAACTCTGTGAGACGAATTCAAACATCACAAAGAAGTTTCTCAGAAATCTTCTTTCTAGTTTTTACCTGAAGATATTTCCTTTGTCACCATAGGCTTCAAAGTGATCCAAGTTATCCCTTCTCAGATTCCCCAAAAACATTGCAACCAAACTCCTCCATGAAAAGAATCATGTAGCTCTGTTAGATGAATTAACACATAACAAAGCAGTTTCTCAGAAAGCTTTTTTCTAGTTGTTATATGAGGATATTTCTTATGTTGCCATACGCTTCAAAGTACTCTGAGATATTCCTTTGCAGATTCCAATGTAACAGTGTTAACCTACTGTTCAATGAAAAGAACAGTGTAACTTTGTGGGATGAATTCACACATCACAAAGCAGTGCTTTAGAAAGCTATGTTCTAGTTATTATTTGAGGATATTTCCTTTTTCACCATAGGCTTCAATGCACTACAAAATATACTATTGCAGATTCCATGAAAACAGTGTTAGCATACTGCTCAATGAAAAGAATGGTGCAAATCTGTGAGATGAATTCACACATCACAAAGAAGTTTCTCAGAATGCTTCTTTTCGGTTTTTATGTGAGGATATTTCCTTTGTCACCATAGGCTTCAATGTGCTCCCAAGGATCCTATTACAGATTCCACGAAACCAGTGTTATCAGACTGCCCAGTGAAAATTATGGTGTAATCCTGTGAGATGAATTCACACATCACAAAGCAGTTTCTCAGACAATTTCTTTCTAGTTTTTATCTGAGGATATTTCCTTTTCCTCTGTAGTCCTCCATGCACTCCGAAATATCCCTTTGCAGATTCCATGAAAAGATTTTTAACAAACTGCTACATGAAGAGAAAGTTGTAACTCTGTGAGAAGAATTCACACATCAAAAAGAAGTTTCTTAGAAAGTTTCTTTCCGGTTTTTATCTGAGGATATTTCCTTTGTCACCAAAGGCTTCAATGTGATTCAAAATATCACTTTGCATATTCCATGAAAACAGTATTAACCTACTGCTGAATGAATAGAAAAGTGTAACTCTGTGAGATGAATTCACACATCACATAGCAATTTCGCAGAAAACAATCTCATTTGAAGGTATTTCATTTTTCACCAAAGGCTTCAAGTACCCTCCAGAGTATTCTATTGCAGATTCCACGAAAATAGTGTTAGCATAATGCTCAATGAAAAGAATGGTGTATCTCTGTAAGATGAATTCACACATCACAAAGCAGTTTCTCGGAAAGCTTCTTTCTCGTTTTTTTATCTGAGGATATTTCCGTTGTCATAATAGGCTTCAATGCGATCCCAAGTATCCTATTACAGATACCACGAAACCAGTGTTATAAGACTGCCCAATGAAAACTACGGTGTTACTCTGTGACATGAATTCACACATCACAAAGCAGTTTCTCAGACAATTTCTTTCTTGTTTTTATATGAGGATATTTCCTCTTTCACTATAGTCCTCAAAGTGCTCCCAAATATCCCCTTTCAGGTTCCACAAAAACAGTTTTAGCAAACTGCTACATGAAAAGAAATGTGTACCACGGTGAGATGAATTCACTCGTCACAAACAAGTTTCTTAGAAAGCTTCTTTCTAGTTCTTATCTGAAGATATTTCCTTTGTCACCATAGGCTTCAGTGTGATTCAAAATATCCCTTCTCAGATTCCCCAAAAACACTGCTACAGAACTGCTCCATGGAAACAGTGGTATAACTCTCTGAGATGAACTCACACATCACAGAGTTGTTTCTCAGAAACTTTCTCTCTAGTTTTTCTCTGAGGATATCTCCTTTGTCAAAATAAGCTTCAATGCGCTCTGAAATATCCCATTGTAAGTTCCACGAAAACAGTGTTAGCATACTGCTCAATGAAAAGAATGGTGTAACTCTGTGAGATGAATTAACACATCACAAAGCAGTTTCTCAATTTCTTTCTAGTTTTTATGTGAGGATATTTCCTTTTTCACTACAGTCCTCAATGCGATCCCAAATATCCCTTTGCACATTCCACAAAAACAATGTTAGTAAACTGCTACACAAAAATAAGAGTGTACCTCGGTGAGATGAATTCACTCATCACAAACAAGTTTCTTAGAAAGCTTTTTTCTAGTTTTTATTAGAAGGTATTTCCTTTGTCACCATAGGCTTGAAGGTGATTCAAAATATCCCTTCTCAGATTCCCCAAAAACACTGTTACCAAACCGTTCCATGAAAACAGTGGTGTATCTCAGTGAGATGAATTCACACATCACAATGGTGTTTCTCAGAAACTTTCTGTCTAGTTTTTGTCTGAGGATATTTCCTTTGTAAAAATAAGCTTCAATGGGCTCTCAAATATCCCAAGGCAGATTCCAAGAAAACAGTGGTAGCAAACTGCTCAGTGAAAAGAACAGTGTAACTTTGAAAGATGAATTCACACATCACAAAGCAGTTTCTCAGAAAACTTTCTAGTTTTTTCTGTGGAAATTTCCTTTTTCAGCATAGGCCTCAATGTGCTTCCAAATATCCCTTTGCAGATTTCACCAAAACAGTGGCAGCAAACTGTTCCATGGAATGAAAGGTGTAACTCTGTGAGATGAAATCACATATTATAAAGAAGTTTCTCAGAAAGCATCTTTCTTGTTTTTATCTGAGGTTATTTCCTGAGTAACCACAGGCTTCTATGCAATCCAAAATACCCCTTCTCAGATTCCCCAAAAACAATGCTACCAAAAGGCTCCATGAAAAGGATCATATAACCCTGTGAGATGAATTAACACATCACAAAGCCATTTCTCAGAGTGCTTCTTTCTAGTTTTTACATAAGAACATTTCCTTTGCCACCATAAGCTTCAAGGCTCTCTGAAATATCCTATTGCAGATTCCAAGAAAACAGTGTTAGCAAACTGCTTGATGAAAATAACAGTGTAACTGTGTGAGATGTATTCACACATCAGAAAGCAGTTTCTCAGAAAGGTTCTTTCTAGTTATTATTTGACGATATTTCCTTTGTCACCAAAGGCTCCAATGTGTTACAATATAGAATATGGCAGATCCCACTAAAACTGTTATCAAACTGCTCTATGAAAACAACAGTGTAACACTGTGGGATGAATTCACATATCACAAAAGAGTTTCCCAGAAAAATTCTTTCTCTTTTTAAATGAGGATTTTTCCCGATTCACTATACACCTCAATGTGCTCCCAAATATGCCTTTGCAGATTGCATGAAAACAGTGTTACAAAACTGCTCCATGAAAAGGAAGGTGTAACTCTGTGAGATGAATTCACAAATAAAAAGAAATGTCTCAGACAGCTTCTTTCTAGTTAGTATCTGAGGATATTTCCTTTGTCACCATACGCTTCAATGAAATTCAAAATATCCCTTCTCAAATTACCCAAAAACAGTGCTGTAAAACTGATCCATGAAAACAAAGTTATAGCTCCATGAGGCACATTCACATATCAGAAAAATGTTTCTAAGAAAGCTTCTTTCCAGTTGTAATCTAAGGATAATTCCTTAGTCACCATTGACTACAATGCGATCAAAAATATCCCTTCTCAGATTCCCCAAAAACAGTGCTACCAAACTGCTCCATGAAAAGAATTGTGAACTCTGTGATATGAATTAGCACATCAAAGAGCAGTTTCTCAGAATGCTCCTTTCTGGTTTTTTGTTGGGATATTTCCTTTGTCAACATAAGCTACAATGTGCTCCAAAATATCCCATTGCAGATTCCAGGACAAAACAGTGTTAGCAAACTGCTCAATGAAAAGAACAGTGTAATTCTGTGAGATGAATTCACACATAACAAAGCAGCTGCTTGGAAAGTTTCTTTCTAGTTTTTATTTGAGGCCTCAATACACCCACAAATATCCGTTTACAGTTTCCATGAAAGCAATGTTAGTAAGGTGCTGCATGAAAAGAAAGGTGTAACTCTGTGAGATGAATTCACACATCACAAAGAAGTTTCTCAGAAAGCCTCTTTCTAGTTTTTATCTGAGGATGTTTGCTTTGTCACCATAGGCTTCTATGCGATCCAAAATATTCCTTCTCAGATCCCTCAAAAACAGTGTTACAAAACTGATCCATGAAAAGAATTGTGTGACTATGTCAGATGAATTAAGACACCACAAAGCGTTTTCTCAGAAAGCTTCTTTCTAGTTTTTGTCCGAGAATAATTCCTTTGTCACCATAAGCTTCAAAGTGCTCTGAAGTATTCCATTGTGTATTCCACAAAAACAGTGTTGGCAAACTGCTCCATGAAAAGAAAAGTGTAACCTTGTGAGATGAATTCACACGTTGCAAAGAATTTTCTCAGAAAGCTTCTCTCTAGTTTTAATCTGAGGACATTTCCTTTTTCACCATGTACCTCAATGTGCCCGTGAATATCCTTCTGCAGATTCCACAAAAATAGTGTTAGCACAATGCTCCATAAAAAGAAAGGTGTAAATATGTGAGATTAATTCACACATCAGAAAGTGGTTTCTAAGAAATCTTCTTTTTGGTTTTTGTCAGAAGATATTTCCTTTTTCACCATAGGCTTCAATGCTTTCCCAAATATCCTATTGCAGACTCCATGAAAAGAGTGTTATCACACTGCTAAATGAAAACCATAGTGTAACTCTGTGAGATGAATTCACACATGATGGAGTAGTTTCTCAGAAATCCTCTTTCTAGTTTTTAATTGAGGATATTTCCTTTGTCACCATAGGCTTCAATGTGACCCAAAATATCCCTACTCAGATTCCCCAAAAAACAGTGCTACCAAACTTTTACATGAAAAAAATGGTGTAACTCCGTGAGATGAATTCACATATCACAAAGATGCTTCTCAGAAACCTTCTTTCTAGTTTTTGTCTGAGTATACTTCCTTTTTCACTGTATTAATCAATGTGTTCCCCAATATCCCATAGCAGACTAACCGAAAAAAGTGTTAGCAAACTTCTCAATGAAAAGCACGGTGTAACTCTGTGAAATGAGTTCACACATCACAAAGCAGTTTCACAGAAAGCTTCTTTTTGGACTTTTGTCTGTGGATATTTCCTTTGTCACCGTAGACTTCAATGCACTCCCAAATATTCTATTGCAGATTGCATGAAAACTGTGATATCAAAATACTCAATGACAAGAATGGTGAAACTCTGTAAGATGAATTCACACATCACAAAGCTGTTTTTCAGAAGGTTTCTTTCTAGTTTTTATCTGAGGAATGTTCATTTTTCACTGTAGCTATCAAAGGACTCTGTAATATGTCATTGCAGATTCCAAGAAAACAGTGTTAGCAAACTGCTCCAGGAAAAGAAAGGTGTTACCCTGTGAGATTAATTCACAAATCACAAAGAGCTTTACCAGAAAGCTTCTTTCTAGCTTTTATCTGGGGATATTTAATTTGTCAACATAGGCTTCAGTGTGATCCAAAATATCCCTTCTCAGATTCCCCCAAAACACTGCTAAGAAACTGCTCCATAAAGAAACTCATGAAACTCTGTGAGATAAATTAACATATCAGAAAGTGGTTTCTCAGAGAGCTGCTTTCAAGTTTTTATATTAGGATATTTCGTTTGTCACCATATGTCTCAAAGCACTCTCAAGTATCCATTTGCAGATTCCAAGAAAACAGTGTTATCAAACTCTTCAATGTAAAGAGCAGTGTAACTCGGTGAGATGAATTCACACATCACAGGAAGTTTCTTCTCAGGAATTTTCTTTCTAGTTGATATCTGATTATATTTCCTTTGTGACCATATGCTTCAAAGCAATTGAAAATATCCCTTCTCATGTTCCCCAAAAAAAGTGCAACCAAACTGTTCCATGAAAAGGAAGGGGTAACATTGTGAGACGAATTCACACATCACAAAGCAGCATCTCAGAAAGCTTCTTTTTGGCTTTTATCTGATAATATGTCCTTTGTCACCATAGGCTTCAATGCCCTCCCAAATATCCTGTAGCAGATTCCACAAAAACAGTGTTATCAAACTGCTCATTGAAAGAAATGGTGTAATTCTGTGAATTCACAAATCACAAAGCAGTTTCTCAGAAAGCTTCTTTCTAGTTTTTATCTCAGGATATTTCCTTTGAAACTACAGGCCTCAATGCACTCCCAAAGGTCTCGTTGCATATTCCACGAAAACAGTTTTGGCAAACTGCTCGATGAAAAGAATGGTGGAATTCTGTGAGATGAACTCAGACATCACAAAGACCTTCCTCAGAAACTTTCTTTCTAGTTTTTAACTGAAGATTTTTCCTTTGTCATCAGATGCTTCAATGCGATCCAAAATATCCGTTCTCAGATTCCCCAAAAACAGTGCTTCCAAACTGCTCTATGAAAAGTATTATGTAACTCTGTGAGATGAATTATTACATCACAAAGCACTTTCCCAGAAAACTTTTTTCCATGTTTTATATGAGGATTTTTTTGTCACCAGAAGCTTCAATGTGCTCCCAAATATCCCTTTGCAGATTCCACGAGAAGTGTGTTAGCAAACTGTTCACTGAAAAAAACAGTGTAACTCGGAGATGAATTCACACATCACAAGGACCTTTCTCAGAAAGTTTCTTTCTAGTTCATCTCTGAGGATATTTCCTTGTAACCATAGGCTTCCATGTGATCCAAAATATCCCTTCTCAGATTTACCAAAAACAGTGCTACCAACTGCTCCATGAAGAGAATCATGTAATTTCATGGGATGAATTAACACATCACAAAATGATTTCTCAGAAATGTTCTTTCTAGTTTCTCTCTGAGGATATTTCCGTTATCACCATAGGCCTCAGAGCACTCTCAAATATCCCTTGACAGATTCCACGAAAACAGTGTTAGCAAACTGCTCCACGAAAAGTAAGATATAACTCTGTGAAATGAATTCACACATCACAAAGCAGTTTCTCAGAAAGCTTCTTTTGGTTTTCATCTTAGGATATTTCCTTTGTCACCACAGGCTTCAATGCACTCCCAAATACCCTATTGCAGAGTTCATGAAAACAATGTTATGAAACTGCTTAATTAAAAGAGGGTTGTAACACTGTGAGATGAAATCACACATCACAAAGCAGTTTCTCAGAAAGGTTCCTTCTAGTTTTCGTCTGAGGATACCTCGTTCTTCACCATAGCCATCAATGCGTACCCAAATATCCCTTTTCAGATTCCAGGAAACAGTGTTAGCAAACTGCTCCATGAAAGGAAAAGTGTAACAGTGTGACGTGAATTCACACATAACAAAGAACTTTCTCTGAAAGTTTCTTTCTACTTAAAATCTGAGATTTTCTTTGTCACCATAGGCTTCAATGAGATCAAAATATAACTTCTCAGACTGTCCAAAAACAGTCCTAACAAACTGCGCCATGAAAAGAAACATGTAACTCTATGAGATGAATTCACAAATCACAAAGCAGTTTCTCGGAAAGTTTCTTTCTTTTTTTTTCTCCGAGGATACTTCATTTGTCACCATAAGCTTTAATGCACTCTGAAATATCCCATAGCAGATTCCAAGAAAACAGTGTTA